>NW_027094110.1:6588597-6950651 GCF_029207755.1 Chamaea fasciata
GGGAAAATGAGCCTCTATTTGCTGAGTGCAAACTGGCCCTGCCCTCCTGCATCAGCCTCTGCACATTGGCAGCACCCCGAGAGGAATGTGAGTCTTGCTAAGCATGGGAGCAAGTCATTCATTAGCGAGTTCAGCATGATTAAAGTTCCCATGCTCCAGACAACCAGCTCTTGACTTCCCTGAGCTAAATAAACAAAGTTGTCCAATGTGTGCCATGGCATATTTGGGATGTGACACGGCCAAGAGGAGGAGACATGCTCAGGGAGTGGTGGATTCTGAGCTCTTGCTGTGAAATGGAAAATGTGGTTCTGCCTTTTGAGTCCTTCACCCCCAAAGTTACAACATCAGCAAGATTGGTGAGGTCAGGAAGCTTCTCCAAGGGAATGGGACACAGTCACTGAGAATAACCACCGTCAAAGGCTGGATGAGAGGCTGCTCATGCTGCAGGGAAGGACAGAGATCTCACACAGGGATTTTGCCCTCAGGAGCAGTACTCACGGAGGATCTCCCTGATGAGCACTGGCTGCTCCAGGGTGGCCGGGACGCTGGCTCCGCTGGCACTGACAGCCGTCACCCGCACATGGATCTTGTCCCCAGAGCTGAGGTTTGGGATTGTGTAGCGGGTGGAAAGAAAAGGCTCCTGGTTCACAGCTTTCCAGTCTGAACCTGCAACAGACCCAGCACAGCAATCTGGATGTGCCACGGATAGACAGACATACCCTGAGCAGCAGGATCAAGGCCCAGAAGGTGACACCCAGAGGCAAAGAATCCCTTCCTTGGAAATGTGGAATGATTTGGGGCACCAGCAGAAAAAGGGACTTTAGAGGGGAGGTTGGCTGCCCCTGCCAAGGACTGTGGGGTATGAAGTGCTGGCAGGAACTCAGCACTGGAGCATAAGGATATTTGCAAGCAAGAAAGGCATTGGGCCAGTGAACACATTCCTGCTGACCAGGTGCATTTCTGAAAGGAAAGATCCTTGAAGGTCCCTGCCAGCCACTCTGCTCCTCTCACTGCCCCAGGACAACACTGGGGCTCACCATGGCCTCCACAAACCCCTCCACAGGGTACAAGGTTTACTCAGGACCTGCCCCTGGCCTGATGGACCTCTCCAAGTGTTCTTCCTGCTCATAATGGACATCTGAAACTCAACCCAGAGTCCAGCCCTCCCCCAGCCCCAGCTAATATGGCCTTGCCATGTGCCAGACCTCTCAAAGTGTTTCTCACTTAGAAAATAAACTGCCCCAGTCCCCCAAGGACTGGGTGTCCCAGGTGGGCAATGAGAGTGACCCAGATATGCCAGGGTGTGCCAAGCCCCCGTGTGCACCTTCAGAACAAGGTTTTCTTGTTGATGCCATTGGACCAGCCAAATCCCACCAGATTCTCTTTCCCCTCACCACTGGCATTGCTCGAATCAGCCCTCACTCAAATATCACCATATTTTAGCCAACCAGAGTCTTGTACCAGCCCAAATACAGCAGTGCCATGGCCCCTGGGTGATTACAGAGGGACTGGAGTTCTCCTGTCCTCCAGCAGACCCAAAGCAAGTCAGGAGAACATGCAGACTGGGCCCTTTGGGTGGTTGTCAGACAGATCCCTCCAGGAATGGCTGCATCTTTCCTTGTCCCATGCAAGGGCCTCCTCACACATCCCACCCAGTCATGGTAACCTCCCCACCCCCAGCCCAATGATGGAAGCCTCCCACAGCCAAGAATGTGTCCATTGTGTGTGCCACAAGCTAAACAGCTGAGGATCAAGTTCCTTGAGGTTCATGGGCCACCTGGGTCTCCCAAACTACTCCAGCCCAGCCTCCCCTTGCAGATCCCCCCAGCCACACACAGACTCTTCACTCTCACCCCAAAGCCCACCACGGCTTCAAGACAGTGCCCAAAACACAAATCTTATCCACCCATGCCGTTCCACCACCCAGGAATACAACTGGAGAACCATGGACAATTGCTGGACAATTTCTGTCACCTGCCAGCCCACTGCCATCCACCACAGCCATCCTCCTTCCAGACATAATCAAGTCTGCTGATACATGCCCAGGACCCTTCCCTTCCTCATCCTCCCATTTTATCCCCATTCCTTCCATGCTTCATTTTGGGCAAACAAGAGAGGATTGAACTTTTTCCTCCTGTTTTCTTAGATTACCATCCCAGCCTTGGGTCTCTGCAGATCTGGAGTTCATCAGAGACCAGCCCCAGAGGGTGTATTGGTCTCTGTCCCACACTAGAGCTGGACATAGCAGTGACTCTAAACCTGCCCCAAGCCCCTGCTAAAGGCATCACTACTGTCTGAAGCCAATGGGATGCCCTGTTCCTTCATGGAAAATAAATAACCATTCAAAATGGATTTGTTTGGGCAAAGAAAGGGAATCGTTGCGGGGGGAAATGCTCTTCTGGATTCCACCCAGTTCCATCCCATCCCACAACCATGCACCATCTCTCCATGCTCACAAGGCAGGAAAGACCAAACATACTTCCATCTTTGCAGATCTCCACCACGTATCCATCCAGGCCTGCCCGGCCCATCTGCTCCGGGGCTTTCCAGGTCAGCGTGAATGAGTTTTCACTCACTTCTTCCACGGCCAAGGACAAGGGGCAGTTGGGTGGCTCTGTAACAAACCCACAGTGGTGAGGGCAGGGCTCGAGTACCTGGGCTCTTGGAGGGCAATCACTCAACCTCTGATCACTCAACCTCCAGGTCTGTCTTCAGTCCCCCTAATTCCCAGCCCTATCCCATTACAAAAATATCCTTGATGACTTCACCCCCCCATCCCTTCTCCCCAGCACATGCGCCCTCCAAGCCTTGCTCATGTCCCTTCCCCACTCCAGTGTTCTCCACTCACCTTCCTTTGGTTTCTCCAGTTGAGGTTCAGGGGCTGGGGCTGGTGGTTCAGCTGGGGGAGCTGGGGAACCTTCTGCAGGCACTGGAGTCGCTTCTGCTCCAGCTTCTGTGGGGATGGGAGCAGGTTCGTCTCCGGGGACTGAGGGCTGCTCCAGTGGATGCTCAGGGACTGTGGGCTCTTCAGTAGCTGGGGCTGGGGCTGCTTCTTCCTTCGGGGCTGCTTCTTCCTTCGGGGCTGTTTCTTCTTTTGGGGCTGACGCTGCCTTTTTCTTTGCCGCTGTCGGAGCCGGTTTTTTGGCTGGAGGTGCACTTTTGCCGGTCATCGCTGCAAAGCCTAGGGACTGGGCAAGGGGATGTTTTGGGGTCTCTGCTCTGGGGTCTCTGCTCTGTTTTGGGGTTCCTGCTCCAGACAAAAGATCTCTCCCCTGGATCTGAGGTCTGGACTCTGAGGTTGGGGTCCTGGCTCAGGACCAGGCGTCTCCACTCTGGACTGATGGTCTCTGCTGTGGGACGGCTGTGCTGGGAGGGGGGAACTAGGTCACTGAGCCAGAACAGGGGCTGGGTGACTTTTATAGGCTTTGGCTGGCACTTGTCACCTCCCTGCAAACCAATCTGCCTGCGCAGGCGGGACTGCCAGGAATAGCCACCCGGGACCTGCACATTCAGCAGCCCCAGCTGCCCCCTCCTATGGGATAGCAGCACATGGGCCCGGCCCCCCTCAGCGGCCCCCCTGAGCTCACTCAGGACTGGGTAGGCCAGGGCCAGGTCACCTTTCTTTGGGGACACAGCTCCTGTCCCCAGCACCAGCACCCCTCTGGCTAAGGGCTTCCCCATCTTCACTCCCACCTCCGCAGCCACCCACTGCCTCCCAGTCCCCACAGACTCTCCCTGGACGCCCTCATCTGCCTTGCCTCCCTTAGCGCCTGCATTAACACCAGACCCCCCCACCCCAGCCCTCCCTGTTAATCCTGCATTGACCCCCCGAACCCACCTGCTCCCCCTCGTGCCCTCCCACAGTCCCTGTAACCCCAGACCCCTCTGGTCCCTCTGTCCTTCCTCATCCTCAATCCCACTCGGTTGGCAGAGGTTGGAAGACAATCTTTGGGTTTATCTGGACCAGCCCAGCTGCCCATACCCCTACCCCACATTTCTGGGGAAGATAAATCAGACACCAGCCCCACCCCACTCCATGTTCTCCAGCCTCTGTTCTGCCCAATCAACCATCCTTGTCCATGGAGACTGGTCACCCCAGAAATCATGACCAACCATCCTACTGTTACCCCCAAACTCAGATTCACCCCAAATCCCCCCCCAGTGACCCAGGAAAGCCCCATTAACCCTACGGGTCATAAACCACTCACCCCCTGCTTGCTCCTGTTCCCTTATTTGCCTCATGCTGTGCATGAGACACTATTAGAAGTGTCTCTGTATCCCTAACCTTCCTGCAATTTTGGTTGAGAGAGTGTTTTCCCCATTTCCCAGCTAACTCCCTGTCTCCAGAAATGCCGCTCTGGAGCATCCAGGAACCCCAGAGGGCAGGGTTAGATGGGATACGGGGAAGTAATTCTTCCCTGTGAAGGTAGTGAGGCCCTGACAGGGTGCCCAGAGAAGCTGTGGCTGCTCCATCTCTGACAGTGTCCAAGGCCAGGTAGGATGGGGCTTGGAGCAACCTGGGCTAGTGGAAGGTGTCCCTGCCTATGGCAGGGGTGGGAATAGGATGAGCTTTGAGGTCCCTTGCAATGCAAGCCTGGCTTTCCTGGCTGCTGGTCCACAAACTCACAGTTCTGTGGTCCCCAGGAAACTACTCCAAGTGTGGATATCAGGGTCCAGAGGCATCTCTGAGACAGCCAGAGCATGAGGCACTTTCTCTGCCAGGGCCAGATGATGCTAGCTTTGCTAACAAGGGGCTGGTTTTCCACGCAGGGGGAGTTGTGGTCACTCAGGAATTGGAGGGAAAGAAGGAAGAGCAAAGCCCCATTGGCCAGGCCAGTCTTTAAATGGATGGTGACATGCCAAAAAAAGAACCCAAGGGGTGCACCCCACCTGGAGCAGCATGACCCTTCTGCTCCAGGAGGAATATTTTTTCTCTCCTGGTTATTTGGCAGCAGGACAAAGCCAGGATACCACAAGATGGTGTTGGTGCTTCAGAGAGGGTCTGTTTGGCCCAAACTATGTGATAACCCAGATGTTTCTTGATTACTTCCCCAGTGAGGAGGAATATGACTAATAAAAGTTCCGCCTTACCCAAAATACCCTTGCAGTGCCTGAGGGATGAGGTCCTTGAGGCAGGAGAGAGCGATATGGGGCTCCCAGGCACTTCTGCTGCCTGCATGGACAGGTACTAGCAGTTCCTTTTCTGCCCAGAGCACCTTGGAGTGGCTCAAAATTGCCAAGTCGGACATGAATCAGAAAATTCCCTGCCACTGCTCTAGCCAGAGAGAGGACTAGTCCTGCTGCCCAGCACAGCAAGAAAGGGCTGGAGAAGATCATCCGTCCATCCTGCTCCAGCTGTCCTGGCTCCCAGGGGCCAGTTGGAGAAGCTCTGGTTTCTCCATACCTTGGCCCACCAGGATTTCATCCTGCCTTGGATGACCTTGGCCCCTCCTTGACTCTTCCACTTGATCCCTCCACATGGGCCATGCCTTGATGACTCTTTCCATCAGCTCACAGGTGGCCAGTTCTAGACTCCCACAAACATCTGCTCAGACATCTTCCCTGTGTCTTTCTCAATCACAATATCTAATCTAAACAAAAAACCCACTTAATTGCAAAAAAAAAAAAAGGGGGGGGGGAGCTTGTTTTGATAACATGTTAAGAGAAGCAATTTAAAGAGCTCAGAAAGAAAAATAAATCAATACCAAAACTCCAGTTCACAGGGAAACGAGCACTCAGATTTCTCTCTGGTTTCAGTTTGGGGGAGTGCAGCTGAAAATTGAATAATTTTCCAAGGAAAAATAAAGAAAATCAATGCAAGAATTTCACTTGAAGTTCTTAATTTGAAAGAAACTTGGGTCTGTAAACCTGCTCCATGACGTTTGGATGCTTTTAATCTGTTGACTCAGGGGGTGACTAATAGGTTATGAGCAAATGAATCAACATGGTTTGTCACCCACTCTTATCTGGGCCATGTTACTAGAGTTTATTGGCATCTTGTTTATTCACACGTTGGGCAAGCACTGGGTGTTGAGCAAACCCCAGCAGGGAAACACTGAGGAGCTGCTGCTGTTGGTGGCAAAGGCACCATGGGAGGTTGTCCCAGTTCCAAGTCAAAGGGTTTCCCACAGGCTCCAGAGGCAGGAGTCGACATTTCCTTACCCACCACGATGGCTTCACTTGTGGATTCACAATGGGGATGGAGAAACTGCTGTCAGGAGGTGATTTCACCATCTAGGACAGGAGTGGACTGTCCCAGCCCCCAGTTCTGGGTGAGGGAGCTCAAATTAGTCTGGTGATGGAAATGAAAATCACACAGACGGGGCTGTTCCTGCAGGCAGCTGGGAGGGTTGAATATTAAAAATTTAGTGATAATTTAAATATCAGCACTTTCTTTGCCTGAAACTATAAGTATTTCAGGATTTAGCTGAAATACAGGTTATCTGTGTTTTCCAGTAAGAAAAAATCTCTTCCTACAAAAAGCTGATACTTTCATAAATTGATTTTGACCCACATTTCCAGCCCACCAAGTCTCTAATACATTTCCTTACTTATTTTCCAAGTATAGGTCTAAATAAGGGGAGTACCATTTACTCCCAAAAGGGTCAGATCCTCCTCATGACACTGTTATTCCAGCTCCCCCTGATGACACAGCACAGCGGTCAATCATTTTCTAGCTGTGCTTGTTTGACAGGATCCCATTGCAGAGGTGAATTTGTTCCCCCAAAATATCAGATCAGCCCATTCTCCCAGACTCCCAGTTCAGGAAAACAGAGACCTTGCCAGGTGGAATGGGGGAAGCCTTGGGAATGCCTTCCCTAGCATGACAGCTGATGTGTCGGTGTGGGGAGATGGAAGATGCCTCTAACAGCTGGGGCAAATCCTGGAGGCTTCCAGAGATTAGGACCATCCCCTAAACAGGGCTCTGGGATTAGACTGAAGGTGGTGAGACCTTCCCACTTGTGCATAGTAAAGCAAAGAGGAGATGCCAAAGGCCTGGAATAAACATGAAGCTTGTGTCATCAGGGTGGGAAGGGCTCTCTGAAGCTGCCACATCCTCTGTGCTCGTCCCCTCTTGTCCCTGTCCCCATTAACATCTCTGGAGATCCCAGTGGGCTCTTTGCATCCCAGCAAAACTGTAAAAGCAGCAGGTGGATGTCACACCTGGGCCACGACAGGCTCTGGGCATAGTGTCTTCTGGTCCTTGGCACAGCCATGGGTTTGGCCAGGGCAGCAGACAGAGCACCAGGGGATCAGCATGGGTGTCAACAAGGAGTGTCACCCACAGCCTGTACCAGGGAATCCCCAGGACTCACAGGGTCCCCACTGCCAACCCCAGTGAGATAAATTCAAAGTCAACAGGACAGAGAAGGAACCATCCCCAGCTCCTTTTGGCTACATGCAGCCCTGTACATGTCGTGTGGACTGTGAGTCCATGGGAGACATCACAGAAGACCAGAAAAATGCCCAAATCCCCTGAGTGTCAGCAGAAAGGAGGTGTCCAAGCTCCATCAGGGGGGCTGTTGCTGGTGGTTACTGTAGCTGATTCCTGTGTGGGTCTGTGCCTTCCTTTCAACTGCTGTTCCTGCTCTTGCCTTGTCCCCTTCTCAGGGTTAACTCAGATCTCCAGAACACCAGAGAGCTCATCTGGAAAACACACAGTCGCCAACCACAAATGCCAGCAGGGCATTTAGGTAGGCAGGCTCAGTGCCCTATCTACCACCTCGCCTATTCCATATTCCTGCTCCTGGCTCCAGCTCCGGATCCCAGCAGCATTTCCAGCCTTGTTGTCACTGTGATATTCGCAGAGCACTGAGTCAAGCAACTGGGGCAGGCAGCAGGTGGGCTGGGACCAGGCAAGATTTCCATTTGTCTGTCACACACAAGTGGATGCTTACTTCATCCCAAAGCAATGACTGCAGGCAGGAGCTCCAGGCCTGAGCTGGGACATGGGCCCAGTTCTCCTTCCAAAAGCCCCTAGGAAAGGGCCTGTCCAGGTGTCACACTAGACACAGGGTGACACCTGGGACATTTCTGGGACAGTAATTTTAAGCAAGTATTGCTTTAAAATATCCTTGTCTGGTCTAGAATATACAACCAGGTAATAAAGAAACATTAACAGGAGCATCTCTGAGGAGCATCTCTTGCCTGGTGGACATCTCTTGGTGGGCACCGATACAGGGTTCTAGCAGCCACAGGTTCCAGAGCTGTTCCTGTCACTGGGTGCAGCCCAGCTCACCCCAGCAGCACTCAGCAGCAAGCACCAGCTTGATTCATCAGTAACTCTTTTTTTCAAGGAAAGAATTGTCCAGCCCTGGCACAAGCTGCCCAGGGCAGTGACGGAGTCCCCAGCCCTGGGAGGATTTAACAGCCATGTGGATGTGTCAGCTGAGGACCTGGGTTAGTGGTGGCCTTGGCAGTGCTGGGTTAAGGGTTGGACTCTTAAGGGTCTTTTCCAACCTAATTGATTGTCTAATTCCATGACTGGTCAGGGTTCACCCACCTTCAGGTCCCCCAACATCAGCTCACGGAGCAGAAGGGTGGGTACTCAGACCTGCAGTCTCCCTGCTGGCACCAGGAGCTGCCAGATGCAGGCAGGGGATACAAACACCCAGAACCAACTTTTGGGCTGTTATTTTTGGTTTGTAATGGGATCATTATCCTCCAAGGTGGATGAGGTAGAAAAATAGGAAAACCCATGCAGAGATGTCCTGATTTTGCCCCGTGACTTGCTGGGAGCTGAGCCAGGGAGCTCCGTGTTCCCTCCTGCCTGTGACAGCACTGCAGTGGAAAAACGATCACAGAGAGTTGTCAGCTGCTGCCCACAGCCAAAATGGTTTCCCCAAGGCCACCTGTGGGGCCACCACAATTAGAGCCACAGTACTATGGGACAGCACAGCTGGAGCAGGAGCTCCAGGGCAGTCACCTGCAGCAGCTGCACCCAGGGCCAGCTGGGCCTGAGCGTGCCAGGCCAGCAGGAACCCTCATGCACCTTGGCACCACAGCTCTCACCTGCCATATGCCCGGGAGCAATGCCAGTCCTGGGGCACTGCTCTGCCTGGGGTGGGTTTTTCCAGCCCTGTCCTACTTCTGGGGCTGCCAGAAGGAGCTCGCCTAGGACGGAGAGCCTGCAGGGACAGGGCTGTGTCAGCCCCGCTCTCTTCAGTCTGCCCAGAGTCACCTCTACCAAGGCTTGGGGACAGCAGCTGGAGATGCCAATAAGATTCTGTCACCACCTGCTCTGGCTGGCCCTGCTCTGTGGCAGGGAGAAGCTGCAGTGAGCAGCTCAGGTTTTCCTTCTTCCTTAAAACCAGGAGCTCAGGAAGGCCTGAATTGTTTCAAAGCCCCTTTGCTGGTTTATTCTGAACATTTGCACCCCGGGCCCAGAGCCACACCAGCTGCTTCTGTCTCCTGAGCAAGGAGCTGGGACGCTCTGCAGGAGAAGGGGGAGGGAACAGCTCAGCCCCAGGTTTCACCAGCAACAAGGGCAAATTTCAATATGGATTAGGACCGGCA
The DNA here is from genome assembly GCF_029207755.1 of Chamaea fasciata. Lineage (NCBI taxonomy): Eukaryota > Metazoa > Chordata > Aves > Passeriformes > Sylviidae > Chamaea > Chamaea fasciata. Next base: position 6,598,114 of record NW_027094110.1, read on the forward strand.
GGGAACTCAGTGTTTGCTCTGCACAAGGACAGGCACCACTTCTCAGAGCCTGCTTTGCTCATTTCCCCACCTGCAGTCCCAGGCAGGACCAGGCACTGCCAGTTCCCAGGAAGGTGTTCAGCCCTGCCCTAAAGACTTTGAGGGACTGAAACCCCTGCCAAGGTGCACCATGACATTGGCCAGTAACAGCCAATACCATGGTGTCAATGTCAGGGTTAGACATTCCCAGTCTCATTTGACCTTCAGCATCCCCTTCATCAGGTCCCCGTACTTCCATCAAGGGCTTAAGGCCACCTTGAGTGTCTTCAAGGCCGTTGCTCCTACCCAGTCCCTCCTGTAGGACCAACACTGATGTTTCCACTTCTCCTCCCAGTTCTTTCCATATTTTCTCACATCCAACACCTCCTTTCCTTGCCTCGCTTTCCCTAGCACCCTTACTTTCCCTGTGTTCTCCCCATCCCCTCCTCCCCCCTGCTCCCTTCAACCTGCTCCCAGCCCCCTGCAGGACTCTGCCAAGCTCCATCCTGGAGCATCCCTGTTCAGCTGAGAGCAGGAAAAACCATCAGGATGTCCTGCAGCCAGACCTGCCCCGGCCCCAGGGACACTGGCGGTACTGGGAACAGCCACGTTTCAGATGAGGCAGTGATATCCCAAGGAAGTCCTTGAAGCCAGTGTGGTGGTGGTCACAAGGGCTTGGTTGCACCTTGCCATGTCCAGGGTGTTTGGGAAGGGCTGTCCCTTCCCAGGATTCTTGGAGGCAAACGAGATCTGCCCCCTTGTTGGGACAGCATGTCCTGGGCCCATCCCACAACCCTCTCTAACCCAAACACTATTTGAGAACTCCCCTAGGTTGTCTCCCTCCCTGGAGAATTTGCTGGGTCGAACTTGAGAAGGTTTGGAGCATCCCCAAATCCCAGTGACTTCTGCAAGGTCCCAGTAAACTGGGAATACACACCAGTTTGTGTTGTCCAACAGGACCTCGCCGCATCCTTTCCCTGCTGCCACCAGGGAGCGTCATGGGGACACCCAATCCATCTGTCCCCGTGCTGGGTGGGTCCCGCCCCCGCCCAAATCCTTCAGAGAGTGAAATCCCCCCAGCCAAGCTTTGGAAATGCCTGGTCCTGGGAGTCCCTGAGCCAGCAGTGGCATCTCCAGAACCAGCTGTGGCCCAGCCCTGTTCTAGATGCAGGGGCTTGAGTGTCACAGTCAGGGCACCCAGGAGCTGCTCCCTGCCCTGTCCCCGTTCAGCACAGCATGACAGCCCTGGGCCACCCCTGGGGGAGCATTTCCTCAAAACACCTCCAGAGCAGCTGGGCCAAGACATGGTGGTCAGAGAACAAAAGGGGGTTGATCTGTTGATCCAATAACCTGAATAGAAATAGCCATGGAAGATGCTCCAATCTCATCCTCCTTGTCCATGAGCAAGTCAATGCCAAAGGAACAGCTGGATGCTTGCAGGGAAAGGCCAAAACTTCCAGCTGGACTTGACCAAGGACAGTGAGATCCAGGGATGGAGGTGGTTTGGGCTCTTTCCCATCTCCTGGGGATTAGTAAGTGGCAGAGATCCCAAGGGATGCAGAGACAAGAGGAAGAGATGGGGATCTTCTGCCTCCCAAGTGCTGACTCTTAAGAAGGATGATAAATTCTCAGTCACACAAAATCTGAGACCAGCCCTAGGAGAAGAGCTTGAGGTGTTGGTGCTTAATGTGCCCCCGCCATGTACACTGGGTCTCAGAAACTCCCCCAGCCAACTGGGCTGATCCCCCAGAGTGGGCAGCAGGGCAGGGGGAGATTCTGTCCCTCTGCCCCACTCAGCTGAGACCCCATCTGCAGAGCTGCCTCCAGCCCTGGGGTTCCAGCACAGGAAAGATGTGGAGCTGCTGAACCATGTCCAGAGGAGCCCATGGAGATGCTCAGAGGCACGGAGCCTCTCTGCTCTGGAGTCAGGCTGGGACAGCTGGGGGTGTTCAGCCTGGAGAAGAGAAGGCTCTGAAGAGACCTTAGAGATCCATCCAGTGCCTAAAGGGGCTCCAGGAGAGCTGTAAAGGAACTTAGGACAAGGATTGGAGTGACAGGACAAGGGGAATGGCTTACCACTGCCAGAATGTAGTGTTAGATGGGATAAGGGGAAGGAATTCTTCCCTGTGAAGGTGGTGAGGCCCTGGCACAGGGTGCCCAGAGAAGCTGTGGCTGCTCCATCTCTGACAGTGTCCAAGGCCAGGCTGGACAGGGCTGGCTTGGAGCAACCTGGGATAGTAGAAGGTGTCCCTGCCCATGGCAAGGAGTGGGAATGGGATGAGCTTTGAGGCCTCTTGACACATTGAGGGAGTCCATCCTTTCTGCAGGCTGGAAATGCCCCAGGATCCCACTGGGCAGTGGTGGCCAGAGGCATCATTCCTGCCCAGCACCCGTAAAGCCCTTGGGATCTCTTGGGGTGCCCAAACGTTGTAGGAATGCCAAGAGACATGCAGGCCTGTCACCCTCCCTGGCTGGCACTGAAGGTGAGAAGCTGATTTATTTTCACAACCTGCAAAGCCCTGGGGAGGTGGACATGGCCAGGCTGGGCACCAGGGATGGCTCTTTTCTGTCCTTGGCACTGTGACTTCAAAGGAGTGTTGGGACTCTTCGAAATTTCACATCTTCCCACAAGCTAGGCCATGACCTGGTTTCATCCCACACCTGCACAAGGAAAAACACCTTTGCTGCTCCCTTTTTTAATGCTGCATGTGACTGCGGTTAGCACTTTTTGTGGGGTGCAGGAGAAGCTGTGCTGTCTTTTAGCACCCCAGCATGGCAACCAGGAAGGACGGGGGGAGACAAGGAGGGAGCTGCCAGGACCAGTTATCTGATCCCAGCAGCTCCAGTGTAAAGTTAGCATGGCCTTTTGGAAAGTACTTGCTGTGGCAAAACATGCAGTAAATCACTGCTCTGAGTGCCAACAATATTTTGAGATTAGCGAATCTTAAAGCTCACTTTGGGGTCATGGGTTGGAGCCCTGCCAGTGTAGCTGGGAGGGGGGCGGGGGGAGGGGGTGGTCTTCTTCACCTCACACCCTCCAGCTCCCAGGGATTGCACCAAGCTGCAAATCCTTGCTTTTTGAATGAGATTGGATAAGGTCTGGAGTCAGCAGTGGGTGTGGAGTCCTGCAACCCTCTCCTGTGGATTACCACCCTGTGCTCCCAAGGAGCAGGACAGATTTCTTTGTCTTTTCCTTTCCAGACTACCTTGGAAAATCCACAGTTTCCTCCCTTATTTTACCATAAAAACAGCTCCCACCAGTTGCCTTAACTCTTTCCAGCATCATCCTCTGCTCCCTGGGACAAGTCAAAATGACCTCCAGCACCATCACCCTACCCTTCCCTCCCCAGTGCCCCCAGTGTCCCCAGAGTCCCCAGTGTCCCCAGTGTCCCCAGAGTCCCCAGAGTCCCCAGAGTCCCCAGAGTCCCCAGCACCCCAGCACTGGGCTTTCCACAGTGCTTCAGGGTAAGAATGCCCAGGACTTAAAAGCCACCCAGGAGGTGGGACCCTGGTGCTTCCAGACATGCCACAAGTTTTCCAAGCTCAGCTGAGGGCTTATTCAGCCTGTGAGACAAACAGAAGGGAGAAGCCCTTGGAACTGAGCAGGAAAAGGGGCATCAAGTACCTGGAAGCCCCAACCAGGCGCATTCCAATGGAAAATCACCACAGGCTCTGCATCCTGCAGGGGACTGACCCCTGAAACACCTTCCCAAGGACTAAACATCCTGGAGATGGCATTTTAACCCAGGAGAAATCACTGGATCATCACAGGAGATCCTAGTGAAAATCTCAGGCTACACCTGAGAGTTCTGTGGCTGGACCCTTTCCAGTCCATTTTGTATTTTAGATGCAGCTGTTTGTATTGAGAATGTCACCGAGGAAACCACTTCATCCAGAGCAGTACTTCATCAAGGTTCTGGAGGAATGTGGGACTGAAAGCCCGACTGCTGCTGTTCTTCCTTCCTTGCTGTTTGAGTGAACACCCTGATTTATTTCAGGCTTAGAACTGCTGTCACTGAGTTCTCAAAAAGATTTGTGTTGGCCACAGAAGGTCATTCCTGTTTGTATCAGGGGGAGCAGAAAAAGTTGCTTGTCAGAAGGACATTGTCAGTGTGGCTGAGCTCCTGTTCCTTGTGGAAATATTACAAAATAAAAAGCTGCCAAGGTCAAGTGCAAAATCAACACAGGCTGATATTAAGACAATGTTCCTGCTTATTGGCACTGTGGGACAGCTCCCACCTGTGATGCTCTATGAAACTGTCCTCAGAGTGCAGGGAAAATAATTCAGCAAAAGCAACATGGAACGGTGTCAGAGAAGGGTTAGATTTGAAACCAGGGGAAGGTTTTTCCCCCACAGGGTGCTGGGCACTGCCCAGGCTCCCCAGGGAATGGTCACAGCCCCAAGGCTGCCAGAGCTCCAGGAGCCTTTGGACAATGCCCTCAGGCAGAGGTTGGGATTGTTGAGGTGTCTGTGCAGGGCAGGGGTTGGACTGGATGATCCCTGAGGGTGCCTCCCAACTCAGGGGTTCCTACTTCTGTGATCTGTGGTTGCCCGTGTGCCAACAGCAATGCCAGCCCAGCTGGGAGCCTGTAAGCTGAGATGTCCCCTGACCAGAAAACAGCCTTGGAGCACTTGCCCTGCACTGTATTTGCAAAGGGGCTGCAGCCCAGCATGAACCTTCCCTGCCCACCCAGGGCCCTCTGCCCAACACCACATCCATGAAATCCCAAAGGTGGATTGAAATATTTGGGGTTAAAACCATGAGGTACAAGGAAAATGGCCCAATTTGCTTTGTTTTCCAGTGTCTTGGGGCTTTGGAGCCTCCTCTACAACCACGATGGGAAAATTGGGCCCAAATCTCTTTCCATGCAAAAATGGCCCATTTTTGGGTGTGTGACTTTGACATGGGGGTCTCTGCACCTCAGCAATTGAAACATGGAGGGCTTTGGGCAGATAAGGGATGTGCCTTGCTAAGAAGCTGTGATTTTGGTGTACCCATGAGGGCTGACATCTCTTTTTCTTGCCCTGTCTGGGTCTGCTTTGCTCCTGGTCATGGTTCAGAGTGTCCCAGCTGAGTCCCCAGCAAGTCCCTCTGCACCACAGGGAAAGAGGAGCCGGCAGAGGATGTTCCCTGGCACCCTGTTATGGGGTGCTGGGAGGGACATGGAGCATGGAACAGGGCAGAAAGCCAAGCATCAGTGGCAGGAACGGTGCAAACACGAGTGTGTTGAACCCACACACCCCCAGCCCGAGCACAAACCTTCCGGGAGCCAGAAAACCAGGGAGAAAATTCTCTCCAGCGGAGGTCCCCTCTCCCGGAGAGATTTCTTTGCTCTAATGCCGCCATCCAGTGGGGGAAACTCCCTGACACGGGAAAGGCTGGAAAAGAGGGCATTGGATTCCCCACCATCCTCGGGCTGCCCTGCCAGCAATGTTGCGACTGCACTCCATCCTCCGTTTCTGAGCTCCGATCCCAGCCTGGGCGCCACGGGCAAAATGGAAACAGCTCCTACACGGCACCTTAGCTCCCCCGGCACCCAGCGAGGGGATGGGGAAGGAGGGAAGATGCACCGGCATCAGGCGAGGGCTGCAAGCCCAAAGGAGGAGGAGGAAGGTGAGGTGCAAGCAGGGTCCCAGCGATGAGGATACCCCGGTCCCAGGGCGATGCGAGGGACATTCCCAACGCTCCCCTCCCGCTCCTGTCGTGGGATATTTTTAGTCTGAGCACGCCGTGCCTGCAGAAAGCCGAATTCCAGCGCATATTCAGCTCCACCGGGACTTCAAGGAGGGAAAAATAGCCAAGCACAAAACTCCCTGAGGTTGGTGAGGGAAGCGAAGTCACTTCGGCAGCGGCCACAGAGCAGCGTGACGGCGAGTGGGGGAAGCGCGGTGGCCAGCGGCCCCCAGGATCCCACAATGAGCCCGTTTATCGTCCCCACGGGCGGCCGGATTCCGGCAGAAAGGAGCTTTGAGTGGGAATATTCAGAAGTTCAACCTCTTTCAGCAATGCAAGGTTTGCTGGATTGTGCGACGGCACAAAGGGACAGTGTTTCCTCGGGAGCGGGAGGTTTTGTGGCTGGAACACGGCGCTTTTATTGCCGCACAGAAGCCGCCTGAGCGGAATCACGGCGTTATCGAGGCGGGATCGCAGTCAGGGATTTGCCTTAAAGGGAGAAAGCAGGGGGGGAAATGTGTTTATGGGTAAAAAGTGAAAGAATTTCGGGGGTTTTCTTCTGGCTGAAAGCAGCAGCTGTTCTCCTAAGGTGGCGCCCGTTTCCAGGAAGCAGGCGTATTCCTTCAAAATCGACGGGAAAACCCCTAACTTTTTCTTTTCCCTTTGTGCCAGGAGGAAATTTGTCCTGGGAACAAGCCCTGCGCACAAACAAACACACTGTCCTCTCCTCCGAGAAGGGCAAATGCTTTCTCACCCACTCAATATTAGCCTGAAAATGACTCCTGGACCAGCAATTCCCTGATAACCCCAATGAGGAGGAAGTATTCTGGTTGAATCAGAGGCACGTGTCCCGGTGGGGATGAATTTTGGAAGCATCCACCAGCTCTGCAGGCTGGCGAAGGCTAATCCTAGCGGCTGCAAACCCATCCTCGAGCTCCAGCCCACACCCGGGAAAGGAAGAAGGATGGGAGATGTTGCAAAATAAAAAAGATGAGGACATTTTGTGTAGGTAATCTGCTCTACAGCTGCAAACGGCCCCACGCTGGCACTGGGGCTGAGAACTCATCACACCTGGAGTCTAACAACTGGTAGCTGCGCCCAAGGCCCCTCAGTGTGTTTAATTAGGATCATAGAAAATATTCATTACTTCAGTTTTCGGATCAGAGAATTGTTTGGTTTGGAACGGATCTTAGTTACTGCATAAGCACTACCCAAAAACAACAGAGGAAATACCGGCAGACAGGCTGAGAATGGGAAAGGAGGATTTTTCCTTTAAAGGTATCATTTATCTTCAAGGGCTTTTAAGGGACTTTCCCTGTTGGCGTTGCGGAGCAGTGAAACCACCCGGCAGAGCCGAGCAGCTCCGCAGTGCCCCGGCATGCCCGAGACAAGGAAACCTCTGGATCGCAGCATCAGGATACTGCTCCTCCTTCCTGCAACGAAGGTGGATGGCAACCAGCCTCCAGCCAGAGAGCTGGACGAAGCACCTCTCGGTATCTCTGGGAGGGAGGATAGATCTCTGACCCGTGGAGAAACGCCGGGCCGAGGTAAAGCACAACCCGACCGGCGTACCCAAGTGGTCAGGACGAGCTCACAGCCCACGGCACGGGAATGAAGGACAGCGGAGTCATCGCAGCGGGCGATGGGCTGACTCCCCACCACACTGCAGAGCGAGAGATGCCCAAACCTCTGTACCCTGGAGGGGACGGGTCAGTGTCATCTCCGACCCCACAGAGGCTGCACTGGGCACTGGTCCTGGTACCGGTGCGGTCCCGGGGAGAAAAAGGCTTGGAGGAGGCCGGGAGGCTGGGAGCAGGGTTTGGGCAATGCTGTAGCACTGGGGAATGGGTGTTCTCTCCCCTGTGATGTAGGGCAAACCTTGGTCCAAGTGTTCATGGCCCGATTCCCACCCTGTGCCCAGTCCTGCCCTGTGTCCGAGCCTAGGCTGGCTCCCCACTAGGATGCCCAGCCCCGTCTGAGGCGATGCTCAGCTCCCTTTATGTCCGGTGCTCTGGGTGTCCCCATGCCCGATTCTCCTGGATGTCCCATGCCCGGTTCCTCCTGGGATCCTTCTACCTCGGGGTGTTCCCAGCTCCCCTATTCCCGCTGCCTCCACGACCATCGTGCCCACGCGGTCTCAGTTCCCAGTGTCCCCTGTACCCCCGTGCCCGGTGCTCCTGCTTTTCTGCAACCAGGTCTTTCCGCCTCCCCCATTCCCGATGCTCCCAGGACCTCCGTGCCTGGTGCTCCCGACTCCTCCTCTCCAATGCTCCCAAGGACTCCCACTCCCAGTTCTTCCCTTACCCCACGTCCTGTACTCCCCGATCCCCCATCCCCAGTTCCTCCTGGCATCCTCGGCTCCCTGTTCACCTCATTCTCGACGCTCCCGGGTCCCCTATGCCCGTTTTTCCCGGTTTCCTGGGCTACCCCATGCCCCAGTGCCCGCTGTTCCCGGAAGAATCCCCCGTGCCCGGCCGGTGCCAGGTGTTGCCCGGTTCCCCGCTCCTCCTCCTCTCCGCCCCGTATCGTCCCTCCTCCCCCGGGAAAGCGAAAGCGCGGCGGGCGGAAGCCGAGTTCTCCCCGCCGAGCTGGGCTGGGGCCGCACCGGGACCGCGACGGGACCATTTCCAGCCGGGGCCACCATGGCTTCCATCGGCAACTTATTGAGACGGAGCCTGCGGCGCGCCGGCCGCAGAGGTGAGGGGCGGGACGGGCTCCAGGAGGTGTCGGTGCCGGTGCCGGTGCCGGTGCCGGTGCCGGTGCTGGCGTCAGTTTCCGTGTCGGGACAGGTCCATCCCCGGTGCCGCGGCTGCGGGAGCCGACGGCTGCCGGCGGAGCGGGGACGTTCCCAGGCAGCGCAGCCCGACTGCGGCTGCTGGTGGGGTGTAACCAACGGCAGCGGCAGCGGCTCGGTTCCTCCAGCCCTGCCCGTTCGCACCCCACCCCGCGGCACCCAGCTCGGGCCGGCTGCCCCGGGACTCAGCGCATCTCTTGTTCCGTTCCCGGGGGTTCAGCCCATTTCGAGAGCTGCACCCCGTCTCCCGGGAGCCCACCCCTTCCCAACTGAGCCCACTCCAGCTCCAGGGGCGGCCCCACAGATGCCCTATCTCCCCAGATCCCCACTGAATAAGGCATCGCAGGGCATGCCGGCGCGTGGCATTTGGACACCCGTGGGCGTATCCATGGGGGGACCCACGAGGGAGACGGTGCCCCTCAAGACAGTTGGGTGTTGCAGAGCCTTCTGAAGGCGGTGAAGAAATTGGTCCTTTGAGATTTGTGATCTTTTTCGAGATACCGAGTGGATCATCAGAGTTTTCTGGCTGCCGTATCTCAAGCCAGAACAAAGCAGGTTGGAGCAATCTATGGATTTGGGGGGGTCTTACTGCCCTCCCCTCCCCGTCTGTTTTGTGCTGGCTCTGGCTCCGTATGAGGTCGATGTTCCCAGCTCAGCAGAAGAGGTTTGATAAAGCCAAAGTCATTTCCTCTCCGCTGGGGCAGGTGGGCAGCTGGGCGGCACGGGAAGCTGAGCTCCTCCGCAAACCAGATCGGGAAACTTTGGCACACCAGAGGTCGGGAGTTTTCTGGGAGGAAAGAAAGTGGTTGTGCCACAGGCAGAGTGGGGTTGAGCGGAGCCCTCGGCGATAAGAAAAGCCCGCGGCAGCCTTTGCCCTCTCCATGCCCGATGAATGGAAGGGTGAAGATCCACGTCACCGGCAGTCACTCTCCATCCGGGGGTTGCGAGAGCCCTCCGGCCACCCGCCTCCTTCCCCTCCTCTCAGGGGATGCTCCCACTGCTGGGGGGCCGGGGGTGCTCCCCGAATCTTCCTGACACAGGCTGTAGGAGAGTCATTGGCTCTTGTGACCCTGGTTTATGTTCCTGGAAGATGAGGCACTGTGAATCCGGCCGGTTTGGGGCAGCGCTGGGATCTCTGGTGCCACATTCAGCTTGCCTGACAGTTCACTCCATACATCCCTGGAGCTTATCTTCCAGCCTAGGGATGGGAAGTTGTAGTCTTGGAGGGATTTAGGCTCTGCCAGTGAGGGCATTGCAGCCAGACCTGGCACTGCTGGGGGATCCACAGCTCCCTGTGCGAGAGGCAGAGCCATAGCTTGGCATGGCCAGGCTCTCCAGAACAGCAGGTTTGGCTTGTTTGCTTGTAACCCCAATGGAAAAAAATGCAAATCCAGTCCTTGCTGGAGAGCACATCTGGTGTTCTCTGAAATGCAGAGTGGAACTGGATAGGCAGGATTTCACTGCACTTTCATCTTGTCCTGGTGATGGGAAAACAACCAATGCCAGTGTCCAGCGTGGATGGGGGAAACAGCCACCCTCCCATGGCCCAGCCTTGTTCCCTGGGGTCCCCCCAAGAACCACCTCCTGCCTGGGTCTGAGGTGGGACTAGACCAAAGCCATTGCTGGAGCATCCCAAGGAAGAGCAGGAGAAGCAATGCACATCTTGTCAACCTTTTCCCTGGCCTGGAGCGCCTCATTGGGCAGGTCCAGGATGATCCACAACAAGGATAAACCAGAGGTATCCTCAGACAGGTCTCATCCTTCATCTGCTCCAAAGGGACCTCTTTGAGATGATTTTACCCTTGTCAAAGAGGAAGGACTTTGCATGTGGAGGTGGGGCAGCCCCAGCGTGCACGAAGGAGTGGCTTTGAGCATCTCCCCACCCCGAGCTGGGAAAGGTATTTCTGGTCCCTGGGAAGGAACATCCTGTGATGGGACCATGAGTGTTACCTCCTCCTATGAGCCTTCTGTTCCCATCAGCCCCCAGTGACCTGGAACAAAGGCTGGAGAGGTGTTGCCAGACTAAAGGAGGTAGCTCTGGAGCTGAAGGGACGTGTGGGCAGGGTGTCCACCAGCACTGCTTTTCGAGAAGAATGCCATACTTGGAGAAGGATAATAGGAGTAGCTGATCATGGCCATGCTTTGCACTAACCAGCTGTGGCACAACCAGAAGAGCCCAGGGACAAACTCTGGGATCTGGGGACAAACTGCAAGAGCCAGTAATCTCATCCAGCCACTTATTTATTTTTCTTGCTATTCCCAAAAGAACAGCTCAACTTCTCTGCTCCAGCTGCCCACCATAATCAGAGATAGGACAGTTTCTGTGTCAAGAACAAGGTGTAAATGGAAGCACAAGTGGCCTCTGGGAGAGGGAAGAGCTGTAGCATGGCCTGGCTGCAGTCTGTGTACAATATTTAAGTCCTTTCCAGCCCTCGGATCTCACTGTTCCACTGTGGTCGTCCCAAGGCCCTTTGAGATGCTGGATGGGGGTCTTTTCCCTCCTATTCCTGGTTGTTCAGGGCGTGAAAGCTGATGCTTCCCAGCTGCCCTCCCCAACCGGCCCAACAAGAACTGGGGTGTAATCTCCAGGAACTGCTTTGCTTTGAGAGCTATGGTTTAGGGAAAACCCTCAAGTAGCTCATTTGCAATCAGCAGTTCCCAGGACATCTGGCTGGGGGAGGTTGGGATTCATCTGACTGGAGCTTTAGGAGGTGCTCAAACGATGTCTGGGCTGGTTTTTTGCTGTTTATTTCCCCTAAGGGAATAAAATTAACTGCTATAAACACATTCCCACACATCCCTGAAGATGTTTAATGCAGATCCCAACTGCACTCCCTCCCTCCATGTGCCTGCTTTGCTCTGGGCATCCTTCTGCCCTCACTGGGCTGGGGCAAAGGAAGGCTGGAGGGTGTCTTAGGATTTTCCCTAGAAGACTTATAAAAGCCATTTCTCTTTCTTTTTCATGTCCCCAGCTGTTCATTTTTGGGGACCAAAAGTCCTGGGCACCAGGACCTGGTTCCCTCCAGCCACTTTAGCCAGTTCACATGTAACTCTGCAAGTCCTCCCTTGCCCTCAGGACACCTCATACCTTTCATTGCACTCTGATCTGATTTTTTGGGGAATCTTTTTGACTTCAGAAGGAAAAGATGGGGCCTCTGCTGCAGAAAACACTCCCCCACGGGTACCACAGGGGAAGACGGGGGAGCGGAGCTCAGCCTTCTACTCTGCTGGACAGTTCTTCTTTGAGTACCTGGTGGTGGTGTCACTGAAGAAGATGCCAGATGGACATTATGAACCCAAGATAACCTACCAGTTCCCAAAGGTATTTAGTCCTCTGTTTATGCTAAGATTAGTTTTCCACATTTAGAGGAGAAAGGGATGTTGTTCCTTCCTCATCATTAAAGCCATGGAAGGAGAAGAAAAAAGTGCCCCATGCCCTTAAGTCACAGCCCCAGACCCTAGGGCTTTGCCTGCCCTGGGGTTGCTAGGACCATCTGTCACTCCCCATGATCCCAGCCCAGGGCCACAAACCCCAGGAGGAAACTCCCAGGGGTTGTCCCTGGCCTCTTGTCCCAAAAAGGGAGACCACAGTGGGGAAATCACACCTCAGGGAGGTGGCATAGGAAGAGATCCCAGTATGCAGAGGGTCCCTCTGCTTTTCCTCACTGTCCGTGGGGTGAGAGTGAAAATTTTGATTTTTGGGAAGTGCTTGTCCAGACATGTGCAGGAACCTTCTGCAGCATTCAGAGCTGGGGGTTGCTTAGGGACAGACCTCATTCCACTGAATCCCACCCCATTCCTGGTGACGATAGGGACCCTCCATCTCCCTGACTATTGGCATCACTTCCTTCCAGCGCGAGAACTTGCTGAAGGGCCAGAAGGAGGAGGAAGAACGTCTCCTCCAAGCCATCCCCCTCTTCTGCTTCCCCGACGGCAACAACTGGGTGCCTGTCACTGAGTTCACCAGGTACCTGCCCCATTGCAGGGTCTGGGCTGGGGCTCCCACCCCTGTTGGGTGGACCAGCCCAGCCCAGCCTAGTCCATTCCAACTCATCCCAGCTCCACGTTTTCTATCCTTGCAGCGAAACCTTTTCTTTTGTCCTGACAAACGTGGATGGCAGCAGGAAGATTGGCTACTGCAGGCGGCTGCTGGTGAGCCTTCCCCACCCCACACCATCAGGGTGTCACCCCCTCCCCACGGTGGACGTGTCACTTCCTGCCATGCCCAGAGCTCAGCTCTTGGGGTCGTGCCTCAGAAAGCCACTGGCCTTGACCAAAGTGATGACAAGCAGCAAGAGGGTACCCAAAGCAGGTTTTTAAAGCTCTCTGCTGAGGCATCACTCAGATGTTAGGTGGAGGAAGCAATGAGTGTTCACAAAGCGTGTGGATGTGGTACTTGGGGACATGATTTAGGGGTGAATGGGGTGGTGCTGGGCTGACTTTTGGACTTGGAGATCTTGGAGGGCTTTTCCAAACTTAGTGGTTCTGTGATTCCCCACTGGCTTCCACAGCTTCCCTGGCTCCTTTCCCTTGTCTGCAGTGGCAGGATGGCTGCAGATCCCACCTGGGATCAGGATGGGGATGTCAATGCAGCCATCCAGGTGCAAGGAGCTGGGAGCCCTCAGCCCCATCCCCAAAAACTTCATCTGAGCAGTGTCTGTTTCTCAACTCACTTATTTGACCAGTTCAGGGGCTCTGAGGTGCAAGATTCTTCCCTGGCTGCTGCATTAAACAGGGACATAAATCCAGGAGGACATCACTGTGCCACAGCCTAGGGAATTGCTGGATCCAGCACCCCTTCATCCTGGTGAACCCATTTCAGCATCTAGGGCTGAGCTCAGACTGTTGGAACTGAATGTCTGGAGGGCTGAAAGTGCAGAAAGCAGGACCCAGGACAGTCCAGTTGGAAAGGAGAAAAAAATGGCCGCTGTTGTAGTAGGAGGCAGGATTAACCCCAAAGATGGGGGGGCAGGATGTCTTGGAGAATGTGTGTCTGGGTGGGAGAAGAGTTTGGAAATACGCCAAAGGACTTTGCACCAAAATAATTAACAGCTTAGGCATCTAAATCACTTTCTCTGGGCACCCTCTGCTTTTCCAACATCGGCTGCATCCTTGGCCTTGGCCCTAGCTTTGAAAATCCCTCAGTGAGTGACTGGGAGTTTGAGGGGAGCAAATGGGCATCCCTTTGGAGAGCACGGAGCTGCTGCAGGGGACTGGGAGATGCTCACATCCTTTTCCCACACTCTTCCAGCCATCTGGGCGTGGTGTCCGGCTCCCGGAGGTTTTCTGCATCATCAGCTGCCTGGGCTGCTTTGGGCTCTTCTCCAAGGTAGGGACCCGGTGGCTCTGGCCCAGTAGTGGTCCTGGTGACTGCTCCTTTTTCTGCTGTGGATTCCCGGCTCACTTCTTTCTCACCCAGATCCTGGACGAGGTGGAGAAGAGGCGTCAGATCTCCATGGCAGTGATCTACCCCTTCATGCAGGGCCTTCGGGAATCACCCTTCCCAGCTCCAGGGAAAACTGTCACCATCAAAAGTTTCATCCCCGAGTCAGGCACAGAGGTTGGTGCGGGGCTCAGGGGCACCTCCTGGACTGCTGCAACATGAGGAGCCCAGGCTACATCTGGGAGCATCCTCCACACATGCAGCGCCCAGGAGTGCTCACCATAGCAGGGCAGGGTGGGTCAGGCTGCCAGGAGCCTCATCCCTTGGGAATATGGGTGTTATCTCTCTCCTGATCCAGGAGAGCGATGAGGATGGAGCCCATCCCCAGGGGATGCTGCCCCATCTTTGCATCCTCTGCAGCTCCCTCAGCCTGGAGCTGAAGCTGCCACACAAAATCCTCTCCCCACACCATGTCAGGACTTGGCTGGCCCTGATGCCAGAGCGGGATGTTGTGCCAGGGGCTGGGACTAGGGTGTTGTGCCAGCGCCCGGGAGGGGCATGTTGTGCCAGGAGCTGGGACCTGCTCCTGCTCCTGAGCCAGCATCAGTTCCTCCAGCAGGTTGGGGAGCACAGTGGTGTCAGAGCTGTCACGGGCTGCAAATTTCTTCCCAAAAGAGGTGGTCAGGCAGTGGCACAGCCTTGTCCAGCGCAGTGGTGGAATCACCATTCCTAGAAGTGTTCAAAAAATGTGAATGTGGCAATAGGGGTTGGTGGTGAACATGGAATTGATGATCTTAGAAGGCTTTTCCAACCCTGATCATTCCATGATTCTATGATTATACTCTTCTCCAAACCACTCTACCCAGCTCTCAGCCTTGATTTCTGCCTGGTTTAGCCCCCTAGGTGGGTGCAGGTGTATGATAAGTCCAATCTTTTCCTATGGATGAAAAGATCTGATCCAGGCATGGACGAGAAGATCCCATTGTGCCCACACACAGCCCAGACTCGCACGGGCACAGCCTTTTAATTTGCTTTTTCTTTCTCTTGTGGCAAAGCCAAGCTGGAAAAATGGGGAAGATCCACTCTGGCACTGGGAAAAATATCCTCAGTGCTGAGCATCCCATGGACGTGCCCTGCCAGGGAGGGCCTGAGAGCAGGATCCCTCCTCTCTAGAGCAATTTAGCAGCTGGTGATCTAAGTGATTTCTTCATCCAGGGAGCTTGTGCAAGACTTTGCAGGTTGCTCAATGCTCTGTCCCAGGGCCATGGTTGGAAGCACAGCCTGGGCTGCCAGAGGGAGGAGGAATGAGGATGTTCTTCAAAAGAGCTGCACTCTGAGGCTCCAGGCAGGGGCTGGAGCAAGGCAAGGAGATCACTGAGACCAGGAAAGGAGGAGAAATAAATCCTGGGTACTGCATGGGCTGAGAGCTGGGGATGGGGCAGGATTTGGGCTGGAAAGGGACTCTGGAGCCCAGCCAAGCCTGGTGCTGCTGGCTGAGAAGATGCTGCTTTAGTGGAAAGGCACATGGAGAAGGGGATTTTCCTCCTGAAGGATGGGGAGAGGGGCCAGGACTGTGTCATGAGCTACACAGTCCTCTTAACCCTTCAGTACTTACCATGTCCAGCTGCCATGGGGATTGATGGGATTTGGAGACTTGTGGGCAAAGGCAGCTGAGTAGCTGCAAATATATATTAAATTCCTCACTTTTGCGACATCTTACCTGGGAATTGCCGGGCTGACTCTGCCAGAGAGGCTTTAGAGGAAGGTTTCGTTGCATTTGTAGAAGTCATGCCCTCCCCACTCCTTCCTTTCCTGGCAGCTCACAGGTGACCTGTCAGACACTGAAATGGGACATGTCACTGCCACCCCCTCCCAGGGACTTGGGAGCACTGGAGAAAAGAGGCATTTGGGTTAAATTCCAGTGCCCAAATAAATATCCCCGCAATGCACATTACTGATGGCTTCCCTGAGCTCTCAGCGCTGCACAGGCTGAATCTCCTGGCAGGATGAAATGGGGTTTGTCCCTTGCACATGGACCCAGTGCAGATGCTGCAAACTCTGGGTCATTAATTGCTTCCAAATCGCCTTCTCAGGGAGCCGGGGCAGAATGGGGGGAGTGTTGCCCCTCCTAAGCTGGGGTTCCATGGCTCTTCCTTGGCAGCTCATTGAGCTCACACGGCCTGTAGATGCCCACCTGGAGCACGTGGAGTTCCAGGCTCTGCTCCAGCGACTCAGCCCTCACCTCATCCTGCACATCTTCGCCTCCGCCGTGTTGGAGCGACGGCTCATTTTCCTGGCTGAGGAGCTGAGGTGAGTCCTGATCTCTTTATTATAAAAATGCCCATAAAAATGCCCTTGAAGTGGCACAGGACGTAGCAGAGGTGGGATGTTCCCTCCTCCCTGCCATGATATCACCGCTAGCTGCCTGTCCTACAGTGTCCTGTCTCAGTGTATCCATGCCGTGGCTGCTCTCCTGTACCCCTTCACCTGGGCTCACACCTACATCCCCGTGGTCCCCGAGTGCCTGCTGGACACCGTGTGCTGCCCCACACCCTTCATGGTTGGCATCCAGATGCGGCACCTGGAGCAGGTCCTGGAGCAGCCAATGGAGGAGGTATTTCATCCAGAGGGGAGGGCAGCTGCATGGAGTCATCGGTTAATCCCTGTCCCCAGGTTTGGCTTGGCCCTGGGACTAGAGGCTCTGACTGTGCCCTTTTCCTATCCAGGGAGGCTGGAAGTTATGTCCTCCATGTCCCCTCCTGTTGGCACCTGGGGCAATACGTCCACTCTCCCCTGAAAGCTGCCCTGCCCCCTGTAGCTCCAGGAGCTGCTTTTGGGGTCATCCCAGTCTTGAAGCAGAGTAAAGTGGTGCGGGGACAAGCCACCAAACCTGCAGCAAAAATTGTGGGGAATGCCCTGGTCCCCCTGCCCAGGTCCCTCCTGCGGAGAGGGGCTGATCCCTCTCCTGCCACCCTCACAGGCTGGTGACACACCAGTCCCAAATAGGTGGGATGAAGCCCAGATGCCTTTGCAGGGCTAAACCTGGTCACTCCCTGCTCTCTTTCAGGCTCTGATAGTTGATCTCTGTGAAGGGAAGATCATCCGGGCGGTAGGTCCTCCCTGTGTGGGTGTGGGGCTGGGGATGGCCTGGATAACCCCAGGAAGGGCTTTTTCTCCTTGGGTGTCAGCTACCTGGCAGCTTCCACATTTTTAAATGGCTTCAAACTGCCAGAGGGCAGGGTTAGATGGGATTTTGGGAAGGAATTCTTCCCTGTGAGCGTGGTGAAGCCCTGGCATAGGTTGCCCACAGCAGCTGTGGCTGCCCATGGATCCCTAGAAATGTCCAAGGCCACGCTGGACAGAGCTTGGAGCAATGTGGTCTACTGGAAGGTGCCCCTGCCCATGGCAGGGGGTGGAATGAGATGAGCTTTAAGATCCTTCTAACCCAAACCCATCTGGGATTTTGTGGTTCTATGATTTTGGGGGCAGAACCATCTCAGTGGCACCCTCGCAGGGGGAACATCCCATGTGGGGATGTCTATGGCCACTGCACCTGGCTTTTGGGCCAGAACAGCATGGTCCATGCACTGGATATCCCACACCCACATCTCTGCAGGACATTGTGATGATGATTAATAATGAGCTTTGAAAGCCCCACTGACAGGCTGCACCAACAGCCCCCTGAGTCAGATTCTCTCTGGTGCTTCCCATTGCCTTCCAGGTGGGTGATGAGGAGGAGATCCTGCCCAGAAAGCTGCAGAACGAGATGCTGATGTCTCTGAACAGGCACAACAACAACAACAACGTGCATAGTAAGGATGTCTGTCATGGTAAAACAGCCCTGATCTGCCCTCCCCATGGTTAGACACTCCAGCCAAGGGATTTTCCTAAAGTCACCTGGTCTGGGATGTTTCTCCCTGTTGGCAGGGGTAATCCCTTGGCTTTTCCTCTGTCCTTTGAAACACGAGAGCAGGAACAGATAATTCTGCTGGGAAAATGGATTTTTTGCTAATACTTAGAACATTAAGATGTTGCCACCTTGGAAAGCCAGGGATCCCTCAGCAAAATTAGTCTGATCTTTTTTTAGTGGCAGAGGAAGGCTCTAAGCAAGTAATTCCTTTGGATGCAAACACAGACCAGGTTAAAATTAGCCATCAGTTCAGAGGTCCCATCCCTACCTCTTGTGTTTCATCTCCCCTTCTAGCCTTGGAGCAGGTGAACGCCCTAGTGTCAGAAGCCTTTGTGCACTTCTTTGTGCGGTTGGTCGGGCACTACGCCTCACACATCAAGTGGGGCAGGAGCGGCTCCGGCAGCTTCCAGGAACGAGCCTTCTGCAAGGCCATTGCCTCCAAGAGCTGCCGCAGATTCGTGAAAAAGTTTGTGAAGACGAACATGTTTTCCCTATTTATTGAGGAAGCAGAGAAGAGCAGGATCCCACAGGAAGGTAATGGTCCCATTTCTCGTCCCCTCCCCTGTCGAGTGAGCTCTGTGGAACCCTGGGCTGGTTGGTTTAGGGGCAGACACCTTGTGCCTGGTGAGGGATGGGATGTAGCCCAAGCTGAGAGTGCTCAGGGCACTGAGCAGATCCTGTTTGCTCTCAATGGCCTTACTTCTCCATCCCTGTCAAGCAAAAAAAAAAATCCTTATTTGTGACTCCCCATCCCTGGAAGTGTCCAAGGCCAGGTTGGATGGGGCTTGGAGCAAACTGGTCTAGTGGAAGGTGTCACTCCCCAGGGCAGAGTTTGGAACTGGATGAGCTTTAAGATCCCTTCCAGCCCAAACCAGTGTGGGATTCTGGATTCTATGATTCATTTTAGATCTTGTCACTCTCCTGGAGCTGGGGCCGGCTCACTGGGAGCTCCGTGTTGAGGCAAACAAACGGCAGCAGCACAAACATTTGGCTTGGGCACAGCAGCAGCTGCCAGGAGCCTGACTCAGCTCATCCCCAGCTCTGCGGCAGCAGGAAGGTCCTTCCCTCTTCCTAGGGATTTACAGAGCACAGGGCAGAGCTGAGCCTCCTCCCAGCCTGGGACAAGGACAAATGGGAAGTGGAGGTGAAGGAAACCATCCAAAAACTGTATTGCTGGATGGAGACATCCTGGGCTGGGATCTGCCACCCCAGGGGACTCCTGCTGGCACTGCCTCTGGTGCTGCTTCTCTTCTCTGCCCTTTTATGTGAGACCTTATAAGACAAACCTGGGGAGGAAGAGAGGAATGGCACAATCCCTGTCTTTCTCATTGTGTTCCCAGTCTGCATCACTATTCCGGCTTTTTGCTGGGTCTGCTGCTTTCTCCCGTCCTTGCTATGGGAAACACAAAACTGAACAGGAGTGAACACATGGGTTTAAAACCTCTGGCTAACCCAGCATAATAAAGCCTATTTTGGGTGAGAGGGATGGGTGGCATTGCAACCATCCCCATTTCATCAACTTATATAATCCCAGAATTCCAAAAACTTAGGTTGGAGGGACCTTTAAAGGGCATCTTGTTCCATGCTCTGCCATGGGCAGGGACACCTTCCACTATCACACGTTGCTCCAAGCCCCATCCAACTCACCTTGGACACTTCATTTCCACGTTTCCCCCGAGTCCTCTCTGGATGCAGATGTCCATAACCCAGGACAGTTTGGGACAAAAACACTTCCCAAAAAAACAAAAAGTCCAGGATTGAGGCTGTGCAGCCCTGTATCCCCCATTCCAAACACCAGCACCTCACCCATGACCTCTTCTCCTCCACAGCGTATTTCCAGCAGAAAATAATAGAGTTCCATGAACAGAAGAAGCACCAAAGAGACTCCTGAAATCCAGCCTGGGAGCAGAGGAGCAGGACTAGGATTGACACATCCCTGCCAGCAGCACCACACTGGACTCTGTTCCTGCCCACCTGGAACTCCTGAGCTCCCTCAGCAGCACTGAGCACCAGTCCTACCCTTTCTTCCTCAGGGTATCATTGCACTGGAAAACTCTTTACACAGACCTAGCACCAGGCTGGGATTTCTTTCCCAATCGTGGTTGCTCCAGGGGCAGACTGTGACTCCCAGTGCTTGGCCCTGCACAGACTTTGTTCCCCCAGTACCTCACACAGAGGAAGGGCAGCCCGGACTCGCTGCAGCACAACAGGGGTTTAGAGTAATTATTAGAAGGGGGGAAAAACAAAGGATGAGTAGGAAATAGTGTTACTTCTGATTAAAACAAAACAGGGGTTTGCAAATAAGGAACGTCCCATTGCACAGTTCCTGAAGTTTTGTTATTAAGAACTGTTTTATATTGTTTTATTGTGCCACTGTTAAATACAAGCAGGAGCAGGTGGGGGGCGGGGGGGAGTTAGTGGTTTCCTCTCTCGCAGTTGCTGCATCACTGGTGCCACTTAGAGCCAAGTTTGTCTTTCTAAGGAAACAAAAATACTCATTTCCAGCAGGTTATTTATTTGTGCTGGAGCAAACTGTGAAGGCCACATGGCTGTGGGGTGTCAAGGAGGAAACAGCTGATCAACAGCTTTGGGGAGGGAGGAAGGATTTGTTCCATCCCAGAGTAAAACGTGTCACCATCCTCCTTGGGTCTGGTCTTGGTGCCAACTTCCCTTAAAACCTCACAATTTCTCTTTGAAAGGTGATGCCAGCAGCGGATTAAAGCTAAATGATGGTTCTCCTCCTTTCTGAATACACTCAGACAGGAAATAAATATTGCAGCAGGGAAGCTGGGC
The DNA here is from genome assembly GCF_029207755.1 of Chamaea fasciata. NCBI lineage: Eukaryota > Metazoa > Chordata > Aves > Passeriformes > Sylviidae > Chamaea > Chamaea fasciata. The sequence goes on from NW_027094110.1 coordinate 6,618,687, forward strand.
TGGGGCTGCAGATCTGACTGCATCCGCCCACAGAAACCCAAGCCAGGTACTTCTCCCACAAAAGGCTCCAATGAAGGCAGAGCTTCATTCTCCCCTCTGGGATGTTAAAGCCAGGCTGTCGCATTGCTTGGTACCCACCAGGCATCAAAATCCCAAAAATATCCAGGAATCAAGGAATCTCAGGACTGGTTTGGGGTGGAAGGGATGTTCATGATCATCCAATTCAATCCCTTGCCATGGGCAAGGACACTTTCCACTATCCCAGGTTGCTCCAAGCCCTGTCCTGCCCAGCCTTGGACACTTCCAGGGATCCAGGGGCAGCCACAGCTTCTCTGTGTGCCAGAGAAGGGAACACAGGGAACAATTTCTCCCCAGTATCTCATCTAACCCTGCCCTCTGGCAGTGAGAAGCCATTCCCCCTTGTCCTGTCACTCCAGGCCCTTGTCCACAGTCTCTCTCCATCTTTCTTGTGGTTCCTTCAGGTATTGAAAGCACACAATTAGGTCACCCCAAAGCTTCTCTTCTCCAGACTGAACAACAACAATTCTCAGCCTTTCCTCACAGCAGAGCTGCTCCATCCCTCTGACTACCCTGATGCCTCCTCCCACGGTTCCAAATTCAGTTTAACACAACTTTCACAGTGGCACTGGAAGCCCCAGTGGGAGATTTTGTGCAAGCACTGAAATCCACCAGGCTGCCAGTCGGCTTTTACTCTCAGAGCTGGGCAACATCCACCCAAACAAGAGAGATAAAGGACATTTATTTCTGAACCTCTCATCCAGTCAGGCATGAATGTGACTGAAACACGGCTGGACATAGGGCACAAACGGCAGTGAAAGTCTCCAGCCCTGCTGAAAGAAAATAAGATGATTTGTTGTTCAGCCCCCATGTGTTTGGAGGGGGAACAGGAATTGTTAGGAAAAAAGGGGATTTTTGGCACTGGAGTGTCTTCTCCACAAGTTCCCCCTCATGGGTAGAGAGAGGAGAGGGTTAACTACAGGAAATTAAAAGTCAGTGGCTTTTTTCCGGGTTTCCTTTTTTTTTATATTTGTTTTTCAAAGTTCAACTGACAGCAGAAATTGGTGTGCAAAATCAAGGGCATCTATCAGATGCCAAACCTCTTGGTTGTGAAGCCAAACACCATCTCACTGAGAAATTGGTAAGTGGTCATCGTTTTGGGAGTAGTTCTTTTGGAAACAATTACAAATCCTCCCAGAGAAAAAATTCCTCCTGGAGTAAAAACTGACAGAAAATTATCCCTCAACTGCTGAAAACCAGTACACAAAAACTCATCCTTAAATCAAAAAAAATATAAATTTTCAAATGCAGTCAGTTCTCCAGCTGCCAGGCAAGGGTGAACTTCAGCTTCAAAAGGGTGGAGCTACCTTAGAATCATAAAATCCCAGTAAGGTTTGAGTTGGAAGGAATGTTAATGATCACCCAGTCCCACCCCGTGCCATGGGCAGAGACACCTTCCACTATCCCAGGTCTCTCCAAGCCCCGTCTAACCTGGCCTTAGACACTTCCAGGGATGGGGCAGCCACAGCTTCTCTGGGCACCCTGTGCCAGGGCCTCACCACTCTAACAGGGAAGAGTTTCTTCCCAAAATCCCATCTAAAATTCCCCTATTTTAATTTAAATCCATTCCTCCTTGTCCTATCACTGCTTCCTTGTGCAAAAAGCCACTCTCCTTTTTTTTACAGGTATTTGTTAAATTCTGGCTTTAATACCCTCCCTTTAATGCCGAAGGGTGGACAGACTCTTTGCTGGGGACACTCTGGGAATGCTCAGCTGGGCGTGCTGGGAGCAGGGACACCGAGGCTGGGTCACATTGCAGCACATCAGCATAACCCGCAGCATATTTTTAAATCCTTCTTCCTGCTCGAGATTTGCCCAACACTTGATCCAAGCCTACAACAGTAAATAAAACAGCACCAAGAAATATTTCCCTGAATTGGAAAGAGCTCATTTATTCTGCTAAATTGTTAACATAGCTCCCAGCAAAGCACTGGCCAACTCACACTATCCAAAAAACTTGGGGCCCGGCCAGCAGGCAGCTCAGCCCCCGCTGCTGATTTGGGACTCAATCCCTGCCATGCAGCTGCTCTGGGGAAGATAATTTCATGCTCTGGCATGTGTCACCCTCTACCAGCGGCCTCAGTGCCAGCAAGCAGTCCTGGGAGGCTTTACCCTGCCAGCGCCAGCACAGGGGTGACAGCCCAGTGCTTCCCACCACTCCAGGGCAGGAATAGCCCCTGCTCCCACCCCACTCCCAGCCCACCTGGCCATAACCTCTGAACTGCTGTAGTCCTCACCCTCTGGAAATGATTAAACTCCTCTGCAGCTCCATTCCATGCTCATAGCTAGGTCACAGCAGCACTGGAGGTACCTGGGCCAAGCTGGGTAGGATGGGAACAGGAGGAAAATAGTGCCTTGAAACAAAGCTGACGCTTTGATGACACAGCAAGAGGCCCTGAGGTGTCCTGACCTGCCCCTTTTCTGTGTTAAACCCCTTATCAGACCAAGGGAACTCCTTCAGCACTTCTTAAAGGGCCAACACAGCACCCAGTGGAAATTTCCAGCTTCTCTTTACATACTGAGAGGAAAACCTGCAGAGCAGAACGGTATTTTTTTAGCAGGACGTGTTCTCAGTCCCAGGTGCTGGTGCTGCAGAAACTCTATCTCCTGAGTCTTCTTAACACAACAGAAAGTGAAAGGGCCCACCACGAGATCAGGCTGAGCCCACAAATCCCCTGTCCCCCTTCTCAACCCCACATCTGACGTAACCCACGGCCACAAACAAGGCAGGTGGAAAGGTCATTTATTCCGTTATCTGTCACCATACCCAGAGCCATAGCAGCACTTCAGAGGGCTTGGATTGCCAGTAGTGACTGTTCCCTGATAACACTGAAACTACGTCAACAGAGAAATGGAATCTTTTCTTGGCTGGGGGAAAGTTTTCCAAACTTCCAGGGAGTGAAAAGCTTAGAAAAAGGTGTCCTATGGCATTTCCTGAACAGCAACAGGCTTTAGTTTTGCACATGGAAGTCTGGTCCTGCACAGCCTTTTAAAGGCTTTGGTTCTTCTCCAGTCTCAAGTATTAGTAACAAACTGTTTGGAGCAGCCTAATCTTAAACCCCTGAGGACTGAGAGCAGGAATCTCCTTGTTTACATGGTAAGTGGGCATGGAGGTGTTTGGTCAAAGGTTGGACACTTCATGAACCACCAGACTGATTCTGATTTGAGGAAACCATTCACACTCCAGGGAGGGACTTTCCAAGCAACAGTTCTACACCCACTTCATGCTGATGAAAGGAAACACGTGGTTTGTAAAGGGCACGTTCAAATCCTTTCAGGCTCTGCCCTTGCAGACTTTTACCTGCTCCCCTTGAAAGACAGTAGCAGAGGCTACTTTGTCCAGATCAACCCTTTCCCCAGCTCATTGCAATTAAAACTCAATTAATGAGTTCCCTGAATTCCACTTGTATCTAAAAATGTCATTCTAGAGCTGTCACCTCACACATGGAGATGCTCCCAGCACCGAGGCACTTGGAGCAGAGCTCCAGGACACTTGGGAGCTGCCTCAGGTGTATCAGGATGCAGGAATCAAACCCCTTAACTGTGGCTCCAGCCTGGCAGGGACCCTGAGGGGACCCCTGACATAGGGCCAGGTCCCAAAAGAACCCTCAGCTGCGTTTGCCATAAACTGCTGCTCACAAGATTCAAAGTGGGAGCGCAAGGGCAGAGTGGGGAAGCCTTACAGGAGCCTCCTCATTCTGAGAATGTTCCTGATCCCCCCAGTGCCCCCAGGCTGACACATGACCTCTGGCTCACTTGCTGACACAGTGCCACCGCAGAGGAAGGAACCAAGACTCTTCCAAGCATAGCAGGCACAAGGCTGGGCACTACCCTGTGCCAAGGCTGAGCCGAAAGACTTGGCACCTCTGCTCCACTTCCCAGCAGGGCCAGCCCGGTCTCCCCCCACAAACACTGCAACCATGAAACCAGAGCCACCTTCCTCCATGCCCCCTCCAGTCCTGTCCCTGCCAGGACACAAGCAAGCCCAATCTCTCAGTCCATGGCAGCTGGACACCAAGCACTGCCCAGAGAGAGAGAACAAGGGTTTCAAACCTCTCCCCAGACACTGCAGAAACTGAGTTTTCTTTCTACCTCCTGAGCACATTTTCTAATCACTGGGGTATCACAGTGCATCAGCGCTTCCAGGAGCTGAGGGAGGTTTTGATTTATTGTTACTGAGGTGTGAAGGTTTTTTTGGGTTTTTTTCTGACCATGAGCTGTGTTTAATTCCTTCAGAGCCATGTTACTGTCCACAGGCATTGCCTTGGTCTGGGCTCCCAGCACTGAGAACTTCCTTCCCATCTTCAGAGAGATGCTCCATGGTTAGAGGGCAGGGATTTCAGACATGGGATCCCAGCATTCCAGCTCTGTCCCCAGCAGCTTCCCCACAGACAAGGCAGATCCTGCTCAGAGACACTCCCTGCTCAGTACTTCAGCCCCTTTGCTCAGGGGCTGAAGCTCCCCTCAGTGCCAGGGCCTGTGGCACCAGGTGAACATTAACACTGAATGTTTATGTTAAACCTTCCAATAATTTTAGTGTCCCTCATATTCACCACAGTTAAAATGGTATTTAAAAAATGACAGCAAAAAGAAACCCAAACTTATTGCCCTATACAGCAGGCAAAGCTCTCAGAGATCCTGGAATGACAACATGATGCACATAAAAGCACTGGAAAACTACTCTCTAAACCACAGGCAGGATTGTCATTCACAAGTCTGAGCAGGACAGAGCAACACATACATCTCAAGACAACTGTTGCTCTCAGAATTCTTATTTATTAAGAGCAGAAAGGAAATTTTGCTTAATTTTTATACATAAAAAAGTAAACAGTAGAATTTTTTTCTTATATTCTTTTCCACTGAAGAAAATTGAGAAATAAGTTGTCTTTTTAGATAATGTTTATTTAAAAAAATAAAATTAATTGACAAAGATACCACACTATTTTGCATGCCGGGCACCCCTTGGCTCGCAGGACCCTGTTCAGCATGAAACCGCTTTGTCAGCAATGCACGAGCAAAAACCACCCCAGCCTGGCTCCCACCTGGCAGCTGCTGCAGCCACACAACTTAGTGAGATATCTCTGGGTTTTTTACCAGCTCAGGTCTTTAGTAAATAAATTCCAAGTGGACACTAAACAAGTATTTCACTAAGAGATGATGAAATATTAAAATTAAAAGCAAGTCAGATTGCAGCTGTAATTATACTACATTAGAAACTCCAGTTGGTGGGGATCCATTCACCATACAGAGATTAATTTGTAATCAAGGTAATTACAAAGACAGAGCATTTACTTCCTGCATGCTTTCCCAGGCTTGGAACCAACAGAGTTGACTACATGGAGAGTTGACTAGGGTGTACTTGGAATTCACTCTCTCAGGCAGGAGACTAGTTAAGGAGTGTTACTGATAACAAAGAAGAAAAGTTATACAACATTGATTATTATAAATTACTTTGTTCTTATCTGCTTTTAGCCTTAGTCTCCTACAAGTCTTCATCCATTCCTGTAGAAACCCAACTCGTCCATTCCCCTGTGGCAGCTCCCATCCCTAGTGGTGGTTCGAGTGCGTGGGGCAGCCCTTGATGCGGAACACGTGGATGTGCAGGTGGGCAGCGATCTGGTTGCACACACTGACACAGTATCGGAGCAGGTCAAACAGGGACAGGATCTGCACAGGGAAAAATCATCCACAGTTATATCCACATGTTCCTTGTGTGCCACACAGGGTGTAACAGCCCACACTCCACAACCACAGCATCGAGCTGAATCTCCAGCTCCAGAAATAACCATGGAATCACAAACTGGCTTGGGATGGAAGAGACCTTAGAGCCCACCCAGCTCCACCCCTGCCATGGGCAGAGACACCTTCCACTAGACCAGGTTGCTCCAAGCCCAGGGATGGGCAGTCACTCCCTAAAGAGTTTTTGGGAATGCTGGGCTTTCTTCCAGCGTAAGAAAAGACAGACTCTTAATTCTACAATCAGAAAGTGGAGAAGAATTACAGCAGCTACAGAGATGGTGTGAAATGCCCCATTAACACTGAACGGTGATAACCACACACACACATCTTTTTACATCACATCAACACAATCTTACTGAAAGGTTAACCCTGTTTTTGTACATTAAACTTGAGCATTTGATAAGCCCATTTAGGATGTTTTTCCTGATGAGTGCTGGAGTCATGACAGACATTCCAGAGTTTAAGGCACAGCCAGAGCACCCCTGCATTGCCCCTCACAGAGCCCCTGCTAATGAGGCAGCAATACTCATCTGTTCAAAATATTCTAATCTTAGCTTTGAATATTTGCTACAGTGCTTTGAAATTTTAAACTATCACAGTCAGCAGGTTGGAAGTGACCTTCAAGATCATTGAGTCCCACCTTCACCCCAGAGCCACCATAATCACTCTTAACCCATGTCCCCAGGTGCCACACCCAGACACCTCTTGAACACTTCCAGGTATGGTGACTCCATCACTGCCCTGGGGAATTTATTCCAATGCCTGATTAACTCTCTCAGCATTTTTTTTTTTTTCAGATATCCAACCTAAACCTCCCCTGGCACAACTTGATGCCATTTCCTCTTGTCCTGGCCCTTGTTTCCCAGCAGCAGAGCCCAACCCCCTCTGACTGCCCCCTCCTGTCAGGGAGTTGTGCAGAGCCAGAACATCTCCCCCGAGCCTCCTTTTCTCCAGGCTGAGCCCCTTTCCCAGCTCCCTCAGCTGTTCCTGGTGCTCCAGACCCTTCTCCAGCTCTGTTCCCTTCCCTGGACACGTTCCAGCCCCTCAGTGTCTCTCTGGTCAGGAGGGTCCCAGAGCTGTCCCCAGTACTGGAGGTGCCCCAGCAGCACCAGCACAGGGCACCACACTGGGCTTTCTGGACACACCATGGCTGCAACAGCCCACGTGTCTTTCCCATCTGGGCACACCTGGTTTCATGTCCAGCCACTGTTACCAGCACTCCCAGATCCTTCCCAGCTTTCCAGCCACTCTTCTCCCAGCCTGGAGTGTTTCATGGGGCTGTTGTGACCTGAGGACAGGACCTGGCACCTGGCCGGGTTGACCCTCCCACCACTGGCCTCAGCCATAAATGTAGCCTGTCCAGACCCCTAGAGAAGATCCACATCCCACCCAAAGTGGTGTCCTCTGCAAAGTAACTGGGAGTGCCTTGATCCTCTCACCCAGACCATCCCTAAAGACAGTGCCCAGGACTGTCCCAACACTAAACCAGGGACACTGTGACCCTGCTCAGTTCTGCACCAGTTTCAAATCCACCCCCCTCCAGGGGATTCATCTGGGCACACCCAACACCGTGAATGAGTGGCAGAGCTAATTAATGAAATGGGCCTGGACTCACCAGGGCAATCCAGAGGACAATATACTCATCAATAAAGCTGTTAAAATACTGGTCAAGGAACAGCAATGCTGGGCCTATGAATGCTGTGTCATACAAATACATCTCACTCTTGGTCATGTGGGCAACCTGCAGTAAAAAAAAAAGAGAAGTTTAAAAAACAAACATGTGCCAGCAAAGGCAGAGTGATTTCAGAATACACAAAGCCAAAACCACACAGTTCAAGCTACATTACTGCAAAATATCAAATACTCAAGTGGCAGTAACAATACTGTTTGAAATATGGTGCTCTACAGCTACAGAGACACAAGGTTTGCAGAGAGGCATCTTTTATTACAGCAGAGAATGTAGCACAGAAAAAAAACTAACAAGCTTTCCAGCTCACCTCTTCCTCCTGCCAGAAACCAAACAGTGAAATGGAAGCAGGCTGGTAAATTTCAGAGTTGAGCCTGAAAACAAAAACTCACAGCTGCTGGAGCTTCAAAAGTCAAGGACACTTGGTGTTCTCCTCTCTCCACCTCTTCTTCTCCCACTCCATAAGGATCACCACCTCTCTCTGGTTACAATTTGACGAACATTTTTGGTGTTCAAGTGTGCCCTTCTCACCTCTCTACATGCACAGAATCCACCCCACACTCCATCCTCACTGCACAGCATGGCTGCGATAGGACTGAGCACCAAAGCAGGCATGGTAAGAAAGAAATTCTTCTTCCATTGTGAGCTTAAACTCTTTTATCACTATGAATTTAAACTCTTCCACTGTGACTTGAGTCCAGCACTGACCCAGCTCACAGTAGCCCAACAGAAGCCTGCATAACTGGGATGGCATTTGAGGCAGGAGCTGTTTAACCCTCATTCATTGACACCTCCGCCCTTGTACAAACCCATTGATGATTTTGACCCCTATTTTCCTCCAATTCTTCAAGTAAAACTCTCAGCAAGTGTTCCAAACCTCAGTAGCTCCATCACCTCCTCTCCCGTCAAACCTTCCTCCCCTTTGCGTCTGAGGGGGATTCCAGCCACCTCTGTTGCAGACCAACTCCTTCCACATGTTCACAAATACATTGCAAAAGCATGGATGAACAGCTGGGGAAGGGGGAGAAACAGCTCTGAGCTGTCCTGGTGCTGCCTGTGCAACCACAGCATCAACTCCAGGCTTTCACTGCCTTTTCAAACAGAAAAAGACTCTGCTGCACCTCCAGGCTACTTAAAGCAAAGCACGAATATCTCTTCAGTGCACAAACAAGTGCAGGTTACTCAGTGGAATACTCAAAGAGCTCCATAATCTACAAAAAGTTCTCCTGCAACAAGACTTGGGAAGGTTCTGGCGCACTCACCACCAGTTTATTTGTGATCTTGGCAGACACAAAGCCAAAAGTCAGGATGTAGAGACAGGGGTGCCTCTCAAAGAGCTGCACAGCAGATTTCTTGTAGATCATTGCAGCCAAGGCGATCACCGAGCCAATATGGAGAAAAGGTGAGAGGACACTTGTTCCCTATGGTGAGATTAAAGCATGAGGTTAATAAAATGTGCACATTGCAAAGAAACCTCAAAGAGCCCCTCACACGGTGTGCAATGAGGGGTTAAAAGTAAAATCACATTAGAAACATCTTTCTGAATGCTGATGGTAAAAGGAACAAAAAGTGGTGAAACTTAAACATGTAGCAGCTGAGAATGTGGTGTGTGGTGGAAACTTACTGGTGCTGGGGGGAAAAAAAAAAGATATTAGGCAGCAAGAACACCGCAACAGGAGGTGCTTGTGGAGACACCTCCACCTGTTCTTTTACATTGGTAATATAAATAACATAGATCTTTCAGAAGGATAAAACCCAGAATCGTCTTGAAAAGTTTCCTTCTGAATGGATTTTTGCACAGGATTTTTCTGTGAACTCTTCAGTAAGGGATGCATTGGTACAACTTGGTTTATGTCATTAATTCAAAAACAAATATCAAAGCACAATGAGTACTTTTAATCAAAAAATTTAAAACTTTGACTCCTAAATCTACTATTCTTACACACACAATTTTAACTTGTTTTTCCCAAGCTAGCAAGGAGATGAAGGGAAAATATTTCCCATGGAGGAGGGATTATGTTAAATACAAACTGTGGCTGAAGAGTCTCCGTGCTGAGAAGGAACTGGCAGTTCAAGGTACTCACTGCTATAGTGGATCCATTTTTGCCAACTCCACCCGTGAAGATCACACCAAAGTAGTTTGTACAGGAGAATATAGTTCCTGCCACAGTACAAAGAGCTGGGAATATTTTCACCTGAATATTCAGTATTGGAATCTTAATGGAAGAGAGATAAGAAGTTAAAATATGCACAAACTCAAAATTGGGTTAATATTTCAGGTGCACTCAAACACTCCACTTTCAAACACAACATTTGCTCTTCTCTCTCCGCTATACAGAGATTGACATTTTTACAGAGAAAAAATGTATTTTCCAAAAAACCTTCCATGAAGCTTCCCAGAAAGCCAGACTTACGTTCAGTTAAGAGAAGAAACACCAAAAGCAGAGAAATGGACAGAAACCAAGAACTTGCTCTAAATCATCCCAGGGAAGAGAATCATCACCTTTCCTGAAGCAGCAGTCAAGATCAAAAGGGGCAGAACAAGAGCCACTTGACATGGTCAGATAAATCCTTTCAGGTACTGGATCTGATCTTTTGCGCAAAGCAAGGCGAGCAAAGAGATCAGACAAGTCAGATCAGAGTCAGTGACCCTGGAGAGGAAGGATAAAGTTGCTAAAGAAGGGGAGAACAAGCACAGGCAGTTTTGAAAGTTTCCTTTGTTTTTTAACAGCCATGTTTCAAGCAGAACAGGAAAAACTATAACTGAAGAATAGTCCAAAGTAAACCACAGGAAATATATCATGGAAGCAAGTATTTAGAGATAACTACCCCAAACTTCCCAACTGTATCTATTCAACTACTACAAGCTCTTCATTTGGGAACTGAAGTCATGGCACTGAACTGAATGAATGCTTGGTTCCCCAGTGAGCCTGGCCAGGAACAGAAGCCCAAAGAAGGTCAAGCTTCTATTTTTCTTTAATTACACTCTCAGAGTAGCTTTCAGCAGGCAAATCATGGAATATTATGAGTTGGAAGGGACCCATCAGGAGCATCCAGTCCAACTCCTGTTCCTACGCAGACACCCCAACAATTCCACCCTGTGTCTGAGAGCATTGTCCAAACACTCCCAGAGCTTGAAGATCACCGTTGAAAATCCTAACTTTTCTATTCCATTCAACAACAGAATCTCTTGATCTTTCCAGGGCATGATTAAGAGACAGAGAAGCTTTAACCCTTCATGCCTTGTTCAGTCCTCTCCCCAGACCCTGCCCAGTTTCATGGCATTCAAATATATTTCTCCCTTTGTAAGGCAAAAAAAAGGTGTCTCCTAGAAGACTGTAGAAAAAGAATAAAGACAAGCAAAGGGAAAGTTTGAACTGCCAGACTGGAGCACTACTTGTAAGCATCCACAAATGTCAGGAGGCTCAGGACTCCTCAAGCTCTTCTAAAAGCAGGTACCTGTGTTGGCCTCTGCCTTGGAACTGATACTTTGGTATTTAAAGAACAGGGTGGATTGACTTTTACAAGAAAAGGAAACAGGAGCAAACTCCATAACAGGAGTCAAAAGACATTAAGGTTGACATGTCTCCAAGACAAAGGGAGTTGGCTGGGTTAAACACCCAGTGAATTCCCAGCTACCACTAGAACACTGGAGAAGGATGCTCAGAGAAGGAGAAAAATAATGCCACACAGTTGTAACACCCAGTTTGGCCAGTTTTGGGTTCTTAACACCCTCCTTCTGGCCTCCACAGCAGCTGCATCAGTGCAAAACATGTCTGAAGAAAAAATTAATGAGAAAAGGTCACATACAGAAATTTGGCAGAGGAAAGCCAGGAGTGGATAAAAAAGTCTGCACCTGCTGAATTCCTCCATGTACAAAATGGGAGCAACAAAGCCAAAAGTGGGAAGCAACAAAATCAAGCAAATATCAGATTACTTCTATTTTTTCCTTCCAAGTAGAGGGAGAGAGGGAAATGTTCCTACAAAGTGGCACTGCAACCCCTGACTTTTAATTCAGAGGACACTAGAAAACAGCCACAAGGCTGTCTGGTATTCTATGCATCACTACAGTCCCTGCAATTATTCTGCCCTTCCTGGTGATTCCAGGGGCTTCATCCAAAGTCACGTGGAGGCAGAACTTCCCAAAACCAAGTCAGCAATGCAGGGAAGTATCACCAGTCACATCTTTTACGGGCAAATCACGTTCTCTGTTAAACCCCCTGAGACGGATCAGAGACAGAAGACTGCATTGCCCAAAGAGCTGCAGAATGCAAGTAAACCCCGGGAAAGAAGCATTCCAGGTGGGACAGGGCTTGGAGCAACCTGGTCTAGTGGAAGGCATCTCTGCCCATGGCAGCGTTGGGACTGAATGAGCTTTAAGGTCCATTCCAAACCAAACCATTCCATGATCCCAGATTTTGTTTGGGAAGTGCCCAGGCATGGCAATAACCAAGTGGCAGCAGGCAACAGACAGTCTGGAGCAGCTGCGAGAGTTGGCATTAAAGCAAGTCTGGAATATTTTGCCAGAAAATTACTGCCAGGATTACAGAGTACATTCCATCAGTTTTGTGCAGAATGAATTGGGATTTAAAAAATAAAATTATGAGGAAACAGGCCAGAGCAGAGCCCAGCTAAGGGCTCCTGGAAGCAGCCGGGAGGAGCATGTAAGACACCATGCCAACAGACACAGAGCCGCTTCCTCCAGGAACTTCTCCTGTCACCAATCCCACAAATACCACAGCCAGCTGGGCAACTCAGACCCTGGAGTCCTTCTCACAGGGCTGGATCCCAGCTGGAGTTTGGAGCTGTCCAGATATACTACAGTCACATCTGCCTCAGGAACAACTTCCAGAGGGCTGAACTCCAGCTTCATATTCCCAAAGTGTTTGTGTTTTTTCATATTCCAGACCCTGTGGGAGAAAACTCCAGCAATTCCAGCACTTTTCTTGCTTCAAGCAGGAAAATCAACTCCACATATACAATTTATTAAATGAGTTACCCTAAGCTTCCTTGCTTTACTCACATGTCCTAAATCATCCAAGCTGGAGCCATACTCAGCATCCCACAGGAATCACCCAGCTCCAGGAGCCTGGGGAGCAGCATTTAACAGGCTTTGAAGAGAATTTACACTGCCAGAAAGGAGGGAACCAGGACAGCAACACAGAGTTTCAAGGAATAAAGGAAAGGTAATGAAAGCAACTATTGCCAAAATCCACAACTCTGCGTTTTGCCTGTTCAGAGTGTTTTGCTTTTCCCATTAAAAGTGGAATGTTTGAGTACACAACCACATTTACTCCATATTTCCCCCAAACAGAAGCAAATAAAAAATACCAAAGTCATTATGGTATTTGCAAAATTTGACAATTTTGCAGTCACATCAAGTATTAAAGGATTAGAGACTAAATCTTGTTTTAATTACTCTGGTACAGCCAGAATCAACAGTTAATTCCGTGGGATCTGAATTCAAAAACCTGTTTCCATTTATAAGGAAAAGTGAAACCTTCCTGCAGAAGTAAAACCGTCTCGAGGTGTGCAGGAGTCCTTCAGTGACCACGGGATAATTACAAAGGATAAAATAAGAACAGGAGGAAAATTACCAGAGATTGCCAAAAAGGTGGTCCTCCAATCACTGCCAGTAAATGCATGATTATTATGAAGATTTGTACTTCAGTCACATCAATTCTGATTAGGTATAAAAAGCCAAAAAAAAAAAAAAAAAGCAAAATTATTCAAAGCAATTTCAAGTCAGTTATTCACAAGCTCAGTGGCGCAACTCTGTCATGCACAGTATAAACACCCCAAAAGGCTGAGGGAAAGAGGAAAAACCTGCAAATAATTTAGAAGGCAAAAATGCATTTAGTTTTATTGTTCAAATTTAAGAGCAATGTTGTGCTATAAAATTTTGTTTTACTTCACAGTGCAATAACAGAAATCCCTTTTATCAACAGGAAGCATTGGAACTCTTCACTGCCCAGTAGCAGCTGCAGAAGTAAATATTCAGTTTTAACCTTGTCCACCAAAAAACAGAATTTAGCACAGATGATAAAATTCTAAAAATGTATTTTTAACCCCTATTATATTCCCTACCCTATCTTAATATGAATATTCTCTTAATAACATCAAGCTTTGAAAAGAAACACAAATTCCTAAAGGGTTGATGGAAACAGTGCAGTGGCAGCAAGAAGAGAAACCACTTCTGGTTCCAGCAGAGCCAGGATGTGCTGCAGGAAAGAATGGGAGAAAAGAAGGAATTTATGGCTTTGATTTAAGGAGCATGTAAAAGTCTTGGAGGTAGAAAGAGGGAAAAATGGGTGTACAGATGAATGCCAGAAATAGGAGTATATAAAAATACAAGTGAAATGAAGAGGATGGACTTGTTGGTGTGATATCTATATGTTGTGTATATACACTATATATGTTATGAACAGGCACACACATTATATACATCTACACATATGCATACAGATGTATGTTATGTATAAAAAATATGTTATATATAACATATATACTATAACCATCTAATAGTATCTTGCCCTGAAGTGCTACATCAAAAATAACCCTTCAAGTTGGGTTGAAACATTTCCAGCTTATCCTTCTTTCCAATTAGATAGTTCTACCTGAAAGACTCCAAATCACCCCCTGCACACACAGGCTTTCCTGTGACAAAAATCCTGCTGATATCACCTGCACAGGGAAAGAGCATTATGGGGTGGGCCTTCCCCTGTCTGCCTTAAATGAGCTACAAGACCATGGAATTGATTTTAATATCAGCTCAGTGTTTCTCTGTAGATTTTGCTTCAGTTTGGGAATGGATCCTCTCATTTGAGGTTCTCCAGTCTGGTCAGCAGCACAGCCATATGCACAAGGGATAATACCAAGGCTGCACCTAAATCCCATGGCAGGTATCCCTCATGGCAGGGGTTGGAATGAGTTGAGTTTTAAGGTCCTTCCCAACCCAACCTATTCCATGATTCTCTGCTTTGTCAATTTGCTTTTCACTACACAAACCTGGAGATGGGACACCCAGGAAATAACCTTTGGAGACCTCCTACATTCAAATTGCTCAATAACATTCCTGCAAGGCAATCACAACTGGCTAGGGGAAAAATTAGCTTCCACTGAGGAAAGAATGATCTAAAAGATCTCTGTTTTCAGTCCTGATACAAACAAAGGGAGCCATTGAGGCACCTTGGAAGAAAAAAATAAAAATGCTCAGTAGAGATGCACAAACCAACTGATTTAATGCAAATTGCTTCCTCCCAGCCCCTTGAGCCAGCATGGAAATGTGTTCTCAGTGTGTCCAGCCAAGGAAGGGCTGGAGCAGCTCCATTACAGGAACACAGGAATGTGTTTTAGCCCATTTCACTACTTCTGTCAATCACCTAAAGAACAAAAAGAAACTGAGAAAGTTCACAGAAACAGTGACTAGTAACTCATGGAGGTAACTCAAATTTACAGCTTTCCTTGGGTAGGAAACCACGTTTCTTTTGGTAGCAGAAATCTTATGCACAATAAAGTAATGGAAACCCAAGTTATTCTGCCAGACAAACCTTTGCACAAGGCTGAGAGCCCAACAAATACACGGGGAGCAGTGCCTGGATCGAGGTTAGGGAGATAGTTTTATCTTTACTTTACTTCCTAGCCCAGGGCTCAGCCCTTCCAACTCAAACAAAAACAGCATCAGGCAGCCAAGGATATTTCTTAAAAATTCCTCCGTGACTTACAGTAAGAATGTCCTACTGTAAAACAAATATGAATCTTAACTTCAGTTCCACCTTAATATTCTGCATTTTTAATACAAAATGGCTCCTTAACACAGAAGACAAAAGCAGTAAGACCTACTGAGGAGAAACTAAACACCAAACTATCACCTAAAGAAAGCATAAATTCTTAATCCCAAGGAGGAAAAGGGCCTGGGAACATCCCATGCTCATTAAAACCACTGTCAGATGACTTAAAATGATAAGCTTGATATCAGTAAAGCACATGCCTGATGTTGGAATTATTCAGTGAATTTTTTTTTGCAGCATGTCAAGTGACCTCTAGACAGAAATCTAAGAATCCACAGGCAGCTCCTCAAAGCTGGACCACAAAAAGGAACAACATCTGGAAGCAGAAGGTGGTGAAAAGGGCACACTGTTCCTCTCTGGCTTTAACTTGAATTCAAGGTAACTGTGCAACCACAGGATGAACCAGATACATCCACAATGCTGCTACATGGAGCAGTCATCCCAAGTTCCTTAAAATCTGACCACTTTCCTCCCCCAAATACACCTGCTCAGCCCCACTTTCTCTCCCGTGCCAGCACCATCTCCTGCTATCAGTGGGGTCAAGAGATTGGCTTGGCTAAACTGATCCAACTAAAAAAGAAGAAATTCCTGTCCCAATTCCCAGCCCATCAGCTTTCCAGGTGCTTTTTTTTGTGACCTCAGGAATGTTGGGAGCCCTGAGGAGCGGGCAGAGGTTTGCTCACCCCCTGGAAGCCAGACACTGAGTCAGTGGGACATGGCAGCTCCAGACTGGGAAGGAATGAATGCGAATGACAGACAAATGGATTGCTACCAGCCTTCATAAAAGTCCTAACAGCCCCTAAAATGAAAAATAAGTGAAAGAATGCCATTATAAACCAAAGCAACAATGGTTTTGTCAAGAGAGACGTGAGAAAAGCAATATCTGCACTGCCTGAGAAGCATTAACACGTCAGGAGATCCAGAGGACATTCTTACACCTAAATGATTAACTTGGATTTCCACATTGTACCCAGGTAAAATGAGCTAGTAATCAAAAAAATCCATAAATTGCCTCAGTCACCATAGTGTTTTTAAACTGGTAGAGCTTGGAAGCACCAAAAAAAATGGCAAGGCAAAAGCAGGGCTGAAGGAAAGCACTTGCTCCATTTGGATGGAGACTGACCAGTGCCTTTCTTTCTGAGAGAAAATACATTCAACATGCTTTACTGGATGGGCAATTTATTTGTAAAGCAGGGTGATAATGTTCCTGCTTAGATATGACATCATTAGTACTGTATTTTATTCTACATAAAAGTTACATTGCATATTCAAGTGACTCTTCCATGGTAAACATTAGAGAAAACACAATTTTGGGGTAATGGATCATTTAGCAAATTATAGTAAAAAAAATGGGAAAATAGCAGAAAATAGGGAAAGGCCTTTGTTCCTGCAGACTACCTCAATTACTATAATCACATTTAATTACATACAAGCAGGTACCACACACAGAGCTGTAAGAAAGCAAAACCATTTCAAAGCAAGAAGGGAATCAGCCAGTTCAAAGATCCTATTTTCAACTTGTATTTACATTTATTTACTCATTTAAATACAACAGTGGAAATCCTAAGAAAAAACAAATGGGAAGAGCAAGCAGCATGAATTCTGCAAGACGTTCTTAAAGCCTCTGGAACTGGGATATTTTTATTAAGTGGGTTATTTTCAGGCATCACTGGAGCCATACTTCCCCCCAACCTGACAGCTTTGCTGCCTGATGTTTCCTGAGAACTGAGTCATGTCAGCACTGCCCAGACACTGACACTGTGCACACTGTGTGCAGGATCATTAAGCCCCACGAAATTAAGAAAATTAAACAAACCCTTTTCCCAAGACATTCCCACACTACACCAGATGGAAGGAAAGTTATTGTACAAGTTCAGCGGACACAAAGAATCAAGTTCCAAAAATCTCTACTTCAAATAAACCAGGGGCTTTTTCATCTTCTATAAAATAAACAGAAGACCCTGAGGTTTAAGATCAGCAGGAACATCCAGACAAAGGACAAGAACAAAGAGCTGATGCTGACAACAGAGCAAAAGGCCCAGACTCAATATTTAACAAACTAAAATGCCCAGACAGAACATCCAACAGCAAGACTGGGGAGAACACTCACAATAATGCTGAGAAGTACTGATTTTGCTGCAAAGTGATGTTAAGGAAGAATAATAACCAGCAGCACTGTAGAAGGCAGGGACAGGGTCAGGCAATGTCAGCACTGCACAGGGAGTAAACCACAGGCTGAAAACCAGAATACCCGAAGATTTCATTCAAATGAAGTCAGGGAAGCAAAAAAGTTGTGAGTTTTAAAATGCACAGTTTTAGCCCTCACTCCCTTTCTGCCTAAATTCAGAAGCCAGGAGAATTCCTGCAGAGCTTCCAGGGGCAGCTGCAATTTCTGTGGTGACACTGGCATCCATGGATTCTCTTGCATACACTTGCAGTGTTTTCCTCTATTGATCCTCCTTTCCCTGTTGTGGCAAATTGAAATGCAGACTTATTTGCCAGTCTTCAAACTTGTACAGTCTTCCCATATCCAGAGAACCCCAGCCTGCTTTGAGTTAGAAGAGACTTCAAAGGTCATCCCATTCCATCCTCTGCCATCCACTGTCCCAGGTTGCTCCAAGTCTAGTCCAACATGGCTTTGGACACTCCCAGGGATGGGGCAGTCACAGCTTCTCTGGGCAGCTTGGGCTAGGGTCTCACCACCCTCAAAGGGAGGAATTCCTTCCCACCATCCCATCTACCTCTGGCATTCATGGCACTGGGATGCCATCCGCACTCCATCCCTTGTCTGAAGTCCCTTCCCAGCTCTTTAGACATAGGAAGGGGCTCCAAGGTCTCCCTGGATTCTTCCCTTCTGCAGGCCGAACATCCCCAGCTCTCCCAGCCTTTCCTCATAGGTTTCCACCCCTTTAATCACTTTTGTGGCCAAATATTGTCAGGAACTTTATTATTTTAACATTTTGTTTTCTATAAAAGGCTGAGTGGTCTCCAGATTGAATCATCCCCAGCACTTTTATCTGAAATTCCTCTACATCATTGTGCTAAAGTGTATTAAAACAGCCCAATTTTGGTCTTTGAAAAATCCCCAAGGCAAAATGCTACAAGCCAAAGTCACATTCCATCAGTACAAGAACTGCAGGGTGACACTGCAGAGCTGCAGGGAGAGGGAGGCAGGGCTGAAACTCTGGCACTTCAAGTGTGAATGTGGGGAATAATGGAGTAAACCTATTTTGATATTATTACCAATTATTATCAATGATATTATTATCAAATATTATCAATGATAATATTATTATTTTCCAGCTTTTTAAGCCTTCAGGTTCTTCTAATAATTTCCCCAGAGGCTACAAAAATAAGCAAACTTCATTAACAATTTAAGACATTTTCCCCTCCTTGGTGAACATAAAGCTCTCCTGCCCAGCAAGTACAAGGTTTAGCTGTGCTGCAAGAATTTGGAAGCTACTCACTTCACACTGTCCCAGTTCCTGTATTATTTTCAAGACAGGGTTATATTATCATATTTTCTCAGTACAAATATTTGTCACATGAAACAGCCAGAGTATGAATATGTGTTTTCTGCAGCTTACCCATCTGAGATGTGCAATACTGACCTAAAAATCTGTTCTGCCTGACCTCTGAGTGTGTAAGTAAGTGATTGATGCTTGGTGTGACTGAGTAAACCACTTGGAAGCAGCAGCATCTTTAGTCATGAGTTAAGACTGAAACTAAAGATGCCAGAAGGGATCTGAAATTACTCATGCCAGAATTTAAAGATATTTAAAAGTCTATCCTCTAACTCAGTGCCTAAAACTGGGTTAAAATAAGAGTGTGAGGGGACCTGTCACAGGCAGCACCTGGAGTTCTGTCTCAGAAGCCAGTGACAAGAACCGGAGGGACAGGACAAGGGGGAAATGGCTTCCCAGTTCCAGAGGGCAGGGACAGATGAGACATTGGGAAGAAGCTCCCCTGTGTGCAGATGGTGAGGCCCTGGCACAGGGTGCCCTGAGAAGCTGTGGCTGTCCCATGCCTGGAAGTGCCCAAGGCCAGGCTGGACGCTGCAGCTTGGAGCAGCCTGGGATAGTGGAAGGTGTCCCTGCCTGTGGCAGGCGGTGGAATGGGATGAGTTTTAAGGTCCCTCTAAACCAAAACGTGCAGGAAAATGCCCTCCCTGGCCCATCCCCTGACACCCTACTCCCCAACTGGCTGTAACACCAGTATCTCCTGGGATGGCAAAGGCCTCCTTTGCCAGGGGGGCTGCAGATGGACATCTCCGGCAGCTCCAAGTCCTCTGCACCTGCCCTTCCTCTCTCTTCCATCCCATGACAAATTGTCCTACTCCAGTTTAAACAATTTCCTTTCATCACCCAATCTGAGTTTTCTGCCCTAAGCGACTCCTTGCTCAGTTGAGATGTTAATATCACAGGCTAAACTCTTGATTTAAGCTCTTCCTTCCCTTGGACCACTGCTGCTCAATTACCATTTCCTGACACTAGTTCCAGCCTTTCATAGATTACGAACAAAGTATTTTAAAAATTAGCATCAACACAGGCTTAACAAGGCTATGTAAACCAACCACCAAAAAAACAACTTCACTTTTGTTTAACATCTGATGCAGTTCTAAGAAAGGGATCAAAAAGCGATTCTTATATCCTCAAATATTTTAAGTAAAATTCCAGGCTAAAAATTAATCCATAATAATCATAATCGATGAGATATTTCAAGGAATCCAATTCATTCACTTTTAGTGACAACATTTTATTGGGAGGGGACCTCACCCACATACAATATATTAGAAAAAAAAAAAAAAGAGGTGAAATAAGGAAGAGAAAGTCCTTTCTAAGGGTGGCAAACTAGAGGGGAGAAAGATTTATTTAGCACAGACATAAGGAAAAGCATTTTGAAAAAAAAGACAAGCTGAAAAGGAAGTTACTTCTTCATGAAGCTACAAGCACAGGGATCAAGCTGCACAGCCTAAAGTAGACATTTTTAACCAGACTTCTGAAGTTATTACACAAGACACAGTTCCCCGAAAGAGCCAAGAAATTCTCCTTTTTTTGGTGGAAAGGTATTAAAATGGCAGCAACAAAAGAAGCTTTTTTAAAAAGTAGTTCCAACAACATCATTCTATACCCACACTTTGAGCTGCTTCCACAGCCCTGCTTGGCTTTTAGGTGAAGCAAAAACTGTGATAAAAAGAGAAGTTTAAATCAAACTTTTGCTGAAGAGGCACGTTTTGCTTTGGTTTCATATAAAATGTGAGGCTTTCAAATAAATTTGTTTCCAGTTAAATCAAAATTTTCCTACTCGTTTAAATATTTTTCCTCCTTGTGTTAAATATGAAAACACTGGTGAAATCCCCTGGAGAAGCTGCTTTCCACCGGGCGGTGCATGACAGAGGTGCTGCCCTGCTCAGTCCATGCCGCTGCCAAGCAAAGGCTTTACCGTGTAATTCCAGAACCAGGGCCCCAGCGTTCCCGTGAGGAGCTGGATGACTACTGTGCAGAGCATGGACTCTGTCACATCAAATCTACATGTGAGGGAGAGAAACAGTTCAGAACATTCTCCTGAGCACTCCTCTGAAGGGGAGCCTTTTAAACATCTTCAGTCAGGCTAAAGGACAAAATCCAGGGTCAGGATGATCCAAAGGGCAGGTCAGGGAAGGGATTAACAACCACAAAACCCAGGAGTATTAACGAATTAACAAAACCATTCTAACACACAGAGTATTTTACACATTTAAATCTTCATTCAGAACTTCTGCAATTTACAGTTCTACCATATCACTCCAACACATGAGGAAAAACAATCATTTGGTGTGCGCATGAGAGAATAAATGAAATTCCTTGTTCTGAGTCATGGTGAATAAAATCCATAACCAAGCACAATCCAGGACTCTCATCTCCTGACCTCATGTTTGCGTCTGCAAATGACACTGAATATATGAATTCTTTAGCTGAAGGTGCTCCTCCATCTTTTAGTGGAGTAGAAATGCAGCCTGTATTTCAGTTTGACACCTCTAAGGGAAAGGAAGAAGTTCCACCTCTCTCAGCAGCTCCCTGGCAAGTAATTCTCGATGAAGTGAGCTCTGGACCCCTGCTCAGGGGTAATCAATCCCACTCCATTCTGTATATATTTATTTGTCACCCCTGACAGAAAGGGATGAAAAAATGTGCTGGAGCCAACAGAGCCATAGAAATCATCCCTTCTCCTAATACAGTGCCATAAATCTGCATTTTACCATAACAAAAAGATTTTAAAATGGGATGCAATTAAAAAAAAAAAAAAAATCAAAGCATCTAGTTTAAAAGAAAATAACTCAGCAGCAGGGTCAGCTAGAACACAGCTCCTGTTTATTGCTGTACTTATCCGAGTGTGCTGGAACAGACACCCATCATGCCAAGGGATTAAAAATGGGCAGCACAGAAAGGTTGCTGTGGCCCCACTGCAGGGCTCAGGTGCAGTGGTGATATGCAGACATCAGGCCTGAGGAGAGGGGCCTCTGAAGTTCAGCCTGATAAGTATTTTCAGTTTAATTATCACAGCACATAACACAGTAAATAGCTGGGAGAGGTAATAGTTGGTATTTTAGGGAATGCAGAAGAGAAAGCCCCATGTCCAAATCCCACAGCTACTTTGGCGCTTCACAACAGCTGCAGTTTCTATTCCTTTTTTCCTATGTTATTTTAGGTGACATTTGTAATTCAGATGTGGACCCATTTTTTAAACATCATCTGGGAAATTTAAGAAGGGACATTGACCTTGGCATGTGCTTCACTTCACGGAGATGCCGGCACTGACAATCCCTGTGCCTGCTCTGTCAGGGTTCTGAGTCTGGAGGCAATTCACACACAGGGGATTAGTGCTGCATCCAGAACATTCCCTTGTCAGAGGTAATTTATTGAGTGTATTCCATGGACAATTCTTAAAAGGCCCAGTTTGACTAAACAAATCATCAGACAATTCAAAAGCCACCACTGGCTCAGGGCTCAGAGACAGCTGCAGTCAGTTCCTTCCTTGTGCTAACAGGGAACCCAAACTGAATTCAAATGGAGAGCTGTCCTGAGAAAATGATCCAACCACAAAAGGAAGCAGACACACAGGAGATGGCCCTGAAATCAAGTTAATCACTAGCAACACAGCTGATCTAATACAGCTTTTTAAGGCTATGTGAAACTACAGGGGGAGGTCTATGCAACATCCTCCCCTTCCTCTCCCAACACACAAAACTCCATGAAAAAGTCCAAAACCATAGCAGACAAGAAAAACACTCCTGCCTCAACAGAAGTTACAGGGCTGGAAAACTCACAGGGATCCATCGACCAGTTAATGCTCTGGTCTGAAAAATGATGATTCTTTTATCTGTCTCATCTGTATCTACTGAGCGTGCAAGTGGGATTACTAAGGCTGGGCAATGAACTGGGAATCTGAGCAGGAGACAAAGGACTGTTTTCTTAAGGGAACCACAGCAGCAAGAAAAGAATGTTCAGCATCAGAACACAAGAAAGGCTGCGAGTCACATGCTAGAAGTGCAAATGTTTGAAGTTATTAGAGTTTTATCCTAACTCATTCCAACCCAGCAGTTTGACTTGGATGCAATGAAATATAATAGCATGAATAAAGCAATCTGTACAGAAAAAAAAGAAACATAAATTAGAATTATTTCCAGCACCAGAAAATTCATGTTGAGGGAAAAAATAACATTAAAAATGGGCCATAAGTCCCTTTCCTTGTTATTATATGTATCCAATATGCAAATTTTTCCTTCTGCTGCTCACAGAGGTACGTAGAAATTGCACAGGTCAGGCAATAACCATGTGCTTGTTATGCTGTAGTTCATTATTTCACAGAGCAGTGAGAACTCCAAGAATTTATCATAACAATCAGGGGCAGCATCTCCACACATCATGGCTGAAAATGCTGCTGAAGGGAGGGAAGAGGAGGAGGATGTGGGAAGTATCCCCAACCTTCTCCATGAGCCTCAGCAGCTGCACAGGTTTCTGAGACGCTGCCAGTGCGACTGAGGGAGCAGGAGCTGTGGGTTACCAGCACCAAATTTCACACCCATCACAACAACACTTCAACACATCCCGCTTGCAAGCACAGAGAATCCAACACCCCCTGACATCAACAGAGACCCTACTTAGCCTCAGACTCTCCTTTGTAAATAAACGGGGTGTAAGTGTCAAAAAGTTCTAAGACCTGCAGTCATGGGGATTATTGCCTTCTCTCAGAGTAGAGATCCTGAGGCTGTTCCAGGAGCAAGAACTCAATGTGCTAAACTCTGACTTGGAAGTTTTCCATCCCTGTATGTCAGTATTTGGTGTGTGTTGTCTGTGCAAGATATAACACAAACTCAACCTCTGCTGAGGCTGAAGAGGAAGGTTGGCTTAGCTGCTTTTTGAAATCCAGCCCCATTTCCTCACCTCCCCTTTGGACCTTAGTGGCAGCAGTGGTGACAGCTCAGGTGAACCAACCCATTATCCCACAGCCTCCTGGGCCTGTACAGCTGCTCCAAAGTCACTGACCAGGAATGTTCCCCCAAATTCTCCAACTCTCCTCAAGAAAGGCCGCTTTGTTCAGCAGCCTGAATTCTTTCATTTTCTCTAAGGATTATTATTCAAACAGCAAAGTAACCATTTTTAATGTTTCAGTTAAATGAAAGGTAACAAAAACTGATTCTTACTCTCATATTTATGATGTTCCTTTGTGAAGCCTCCTTGGAAACTAATTTTCATCTCATTGTCTCTATATTTACATGTATATACACAGCAATAATTCCTAGCATCACCAACTTTTGGTATTTTCATTTTAAAAGATTGGAATAAACCAGATAATAGAGTAACTTGTAGGAGAAGATGGAGACCATGGTACAGCAGCATCCTCATGTCTCTGGATGGACCCTTGAGTGTTGAGTGCTCACTGGGTTTTTCAGTATGATTCAGCACCTCCAGCACTTCCATCATGAACAAGTGCACCAGGACTTAAACTGAGCAGTTTATGTCTCATGTCTCTCAAGAAAATACCCAGGCTGGACAAGGGAGAATGGCTCCCCGCTGCCAGAGGGCAGGGTTAGATGGGATATTGAGAAGAAATTCCTCCCTCTGAGGGTGGTAAGGCCCTGGCACAGGGTGCTCAGAGAAGCTGTGGCTGCCCCATGTCTGCAAGTGTCCAAGGCCAGGCTAGACAAGATTTGAAGCAACCCAGGCTAGTGGAAGGTGTTCCTGCCCATGGCAGGGGGTGGAACTGGATGACTTTAATGTCCCACCCCACTCAACCAATTCCATGATTTTGAGCTGTGCTGCAGAATCCAGCTCTGACAGGAATGGATGGCTCTGATCCCCTGGATGTGAGACAGCCCCTGCAGTCAGGCTGTGCTCCGACCTTGAGCAGCTAGAAACATCTTGAGCCTGCATGCACTCACTTCTCCTGCACTTCCTTCAGGGACCAGGACCACTACTGAATCCAAGTGGGATAACCCTGGATTAGGGAAGAACCAGGTGATCACACCTGGGTTCCAGATAACATCAGAAAAATCCTTTCAGGATTTGTGCACCATATTCTTTAATGATGGGTTTTCTGCAGCATGTTCCTAAAGTATATCACATCTGCTTCCACAAGGACACATGGAAATCCTTCACAGCTTGCCAGTTTGATTTTTGGGATATGCAGGAAAAAATTCTCTGTTTCCAAAGCAGAGGTGCCCCAGTGATGGTGATACATGACTCAGCTCATCCTGTGCTGCAGCACAGCAAATCCACAACCCAGACAAACCAGTTCCTGTGCTGGCAACTATGACAGGAGAACCAAGTCATTATTTGGGCTGTTTCAATACTAAGCGTCTCTCTGCCACTCAAAGTCACCTTTTTCCTTTTCAAATGTGCTGAGTATTCCTGTTCTTCTGTAAGATCATTCCCAGATCAGGTGTTTTAGAACTTCTGCATTTAAGTCTATCCCTGCTGTCCCTGCCGCCTTTGCATTGCCGATACCATTACAGTGACTTTCCTGGAGCCTCTTCCACTTGCCTTGAGACACTTCCTGCTTCCTCCTGGGGAATTCTTAAGCCATACCGACCTCTAGCTATTATTTGAGCTGTTCAGCCAACACCAGTTGCTTTTTGAAGAGTGCAGCGGCTGCCAGAACCTAATGGAATTATGTGATCATTTGAAGATGGAGACAGATCACAGGACTTTATTGATTCAACTGATTATTCTACATCCCGGAGTAGTACAGGGACCCACCCCCCCCCCACCACCTGTTGGGGAGAGGATAAAAAACCTACACAGCTAATGGATTCAGTAATTGGGCCCAAGTGAACAAAGTTTTCCTCCCCCACCTGCAGAATCTGTAGGGATCTCATAGAATGGATTCCATTTCCTCCTCCCTCAGGGGAACTGATCCTGCCATTCAGTCTGACATGCTCTGCTCAGATCCAGGGACTTGCCAAAGCTGGTGCAGCAACACCAGAGAGAATAATGGAATTGTTAGGTTGGAGAAGCCCTCCAGGCTCAAGCAAGTCCAGCCCGACCAATCCCCACCTGGTCACCAGCCCTGAGCACTGAGTGCCACATCTAGTTTTCCCTTGGGCAGTGACAGGGACTCCAAATATCCCCAGGCAGCTCTTTCCAATGTCTGACCACCCCCTCCAGGAAGCAATTCTTCCTGATGTCCCACCTGACCCTTCCCTGGGGCAGCTTGATCCTGTTTCCTCTTGTCCTGTCCCCTGGGAGCAGAGCCTGACCTCCTCCTGGCTGCCCCCTCGTGTCAGGGAGCTGCGCAGAAGGTCCCCCCTGAGCCTCCATTTCTCCAGGTTGAGCCCTCCCTGCTCCCCCAGCTGCTCCTGGTGATGCAGCCCCTTCCCCATAGACAAACCACACACTGTTCCACAAGCATACACTTTGTTTGAAACACTAATTTCCCTGTTTTTTTAAGATGGACTTTTCCAGCAAGACAGGCTGATTCTATAATTGAACATCTGAGGACTGTGTGGAAGGATGAAATACAAACTCCCCCTTTAGGATCCCCTGCTCTTCTCCAAGCCATATGATTATCGAGTTCTCTCTGTGCGGATACACAATTTCTTAGACAGATCTCATCACAAAACAAGTAAGTGATAACCAGGTGTCTGCTCTTTCCTGCTGCTTCAGAATTAAGGCAAGTCAAAAACACCATCACATTCCCTAAAACGTCACTATTACACCCTCTCTCTGAGGATTTTTGAGTGTCACAACATGGGATACAGACAAAAAAAAGCTCCTGTGCACAAGGATTTTTCTGGCTCCTTTCAACAGCTGTTTCTGATCCCACTTATTCAGAACTAAGGATACCTAAGTCTGTGCATTGCAGTGAATCTGAAAGGGTTGATAAAATAACCTTTTTTCAGTTTTAGATTAGTGAAACAAAAGATTCCTTACAGAAGTGTCAAACAGTGAGAATGTCTTAACTGGATAAACAGTCTCATTGTTTTTGCATTAAAATGAACATCAGCTTATGACAGTCAATTAACCTTGTGTCACAGGGTAAAAGAAGGAACAAATGTGTTTAGTACATAGTGCTGTGTTATCTAAATTAATGATACACACATTTAGGTACTTATTGTCTCCTCTGAATTAGCTATATATCAATGGTCACCACATTCTTATATTATAAGGCCAGGCAGAAAAATCTAATTTGCTGAAGAATGCATCCAAAATGCAGACTCCTCACAAAGGAATGTCCCAGTGAACACCAGCACTAACCCAAACACTCCTCTGCAGCACAACAGCAGTTTGGGGAGGTTGATACCTCCATCTGTAAAGTCAAGCACATGTCAAGGTTGGGCTTTTGTGTTCTTTGATCAATAACCAGAAATCTTTGATTATCAGGATCCTGCAAAGTTCAAAGGGAGATAAAAGCACTCAGACCTTTAGTACAGCACAAAAGTGAGACTCCTAAAACAGGAAATAATTTGAGCTACATGTCTAATTTTAAAGATTTAAGTACCAGAATGGGAAAGTTTCAGTCAATCTGCTTTAGAGTTGCCAGGGCTGTAACAGAAGTCTAGATTTTCTTTTCTTCCTCTAATAGACATTTTAAACTGATCCAACATCTTAAATTTTTGAGCAGAAACACAGAAGTTTCTCAAGAGCATCTGCATTACTGAAACAGTATCCAGCCAATAAAAGCTGTCATATACAAAAGGCCCATAGTTGTACTGTTTTAGCAGTATCTGGGTACCTATAGACCAGCAGTTATAGACCATAAGTAACAGTCTATTAGACATCTGTAGCTGTAGTATGTAGCTGTTGTAGAATTGTTTCAAAATCCCACAAACTAAGGGCAAATTTCAGTTTCCAGATGCAAAAAAACCCCAAAAAAAGCCCACCCCCAAAAAAACCCTGCAGTGCATTTATTTGAGATGTGGTGTATACTCTATGAATGCAAACACAGAATAAATTCTCAACATAAATACATTTATTTCCCCATTAAGGTTAGAGAATTCCACAGCTCATCAAGTCCTTGTGTTGCACCTCCCACCCAGCCTTATCCAGCAGGAAAGAGGATTTCTGCTCCTGACCTTCTTGGCACTGCAATTTTGGTTCCATTTATTGACAGAACCATGATCTGCACTAACCAAAAGGGATTCAGAACTTTAAACTGGAGGCACAATGGCAATTAATGGAGTATATTTTAAGAATTATGGTTAATATTAACAAATAACTGCACATCACAAACAAGCAGTATCAAGATAGAGTTTAATGAATGCAAAAGCCAGACTGCCACCATCTGACCAAAGCATTCCAGTCATGGGATAAAACAGCAGGTACTTTCCATTATTTATTTAGCTTTATATTACAACAAAGGCTCTGATTAACTAACAGGTCAAAATGATATTTTACCGCTCCTAACACAAGCTAAGGGACATTCACTATTAATTACAGATCCAACATCTGCCAGAAGCTCTAAGTGTGTCGCTATGGATAAAAACAATTTGCTACTGCTCTAAGGAGCTGCACTAGGGCCACACAAGGCACACTTCAGGAGAACAGGGTGCCTTTCCCTATCTCTCAGCCAGGTACTTACATGCCGAAGCGCAGCGTCCCCGAGACGTACGTCTGCCAGTGCGCGCAGTAAAACATGAATGTCCCAGCAAAACAACAAAAGAACATCCAGTCAGGGTTGGTGCCCAGCTGCACAGCAATACAAGTTCCCAAAACCACAAAGACTGCAGGAGAAAATCAGTCACAGAGTGAAAAGGGTGGATGTGTGTAAGGATCCTCACCAGAAGCAAAGCTAACAACAGGGCCCAGAGGAGGGACAGTGGGAAGGTTATCCTGGCATGGTTCTTTCACAGACATAAGAGATTAACACTTCCACTTGAAAATACACAGGCTGCACAACACAGATTTCAATCCATAGCAGTTATTAGAAGTCATTAATATTAAGTGTTTCTAAGTCTCCTACATTTTAATTTCCTACGATGCCTAATCTCATTAAGGGACTTGAGTGATTTCTGCAGCTGCAGGCTGCAGCGAGTTTTAGGGTTTTCTCCTGTATTTGCCAGACATTTTTACCTGTCTTCTGAATTCTTCTGATGCCATTAAGAAAACTGAAGGTCTGCATACATTCAAGATGCATAACATGCTTTCCCCTCCACCCTTTCCATATACAACACTGATAAACAAGTCAAAATTTAAAGCCTAAGACCTTTAGAATTTAAGAAACCCAAAACACCCAATCAGGAGTTGGACTCAATCTTATGGGACCCTTCCAACTCAGGACATTCTACGGTTTTACAATTTTTTTGTAATGGGGTTAAACTTCAGACTGGCTCAATGAACTTCACCTACCCAGGAACTGACCTGGACAGTTCTAATCTTAAACTCTGACCTGTAGAGTCCCACTCCTTAGGCTAAGACTTGTCTTGGTATCACTCTGTATCAAGTCAGAATGAAATAATACAGCAGAGTATTCTGACAACCTTTTATAGAAAATATTTTAGAACCAAGACCCTGCTAAAGCATCACAGAGAAACACTAATTCAGGTTGAATTAGTCACATGCTTAGATTTGTTTTCAATGTAATACAAGAGAAGACATTCAGCTGATCCAGAGCACTGTTCTATGGAAAGAAAGGTGACTTTTTCAGTTGAAAGTGATACATTCAGCACTATCAGTTGTTCTTTCTTCAGTAAAGAAGCTTTTTTATTGTATTGCAGATTTGATCCCTGAAACAGAGTAATTTAATCTTCCTACTTCAATTAAAAATGACAACAATACCTGTGGACAATGAATCACAGCCATGATCAAAAAGCTCTCCTAACGGAGTGCTGCTGTTTGTCCTTCTTGCTTGTTTTCCATCTATAGCATCCAAGGACTGGTAGATGAAAAGGCCACAAGCACAAGCAATGTATGCCCAGGGAGGAGCCTAAGAGAGAAAGGCAATCACAAAAAGGTTTAAAATAATCTTTTAAAGAAAGAAAGCCTGCAGCTGAGCTATCCCACAGCCTGACACAACAGTTTTCCCTTTGCACATATGTCCTCCTCACCCAGGGACCTTTCAGCAGCTGGTCCTTGCAAGGACAGGCAGAATGGGTTGTTACACATGGAATGTAAATAAACCAGTGACAGATTAATAGTTACAGCCCCTGCTCTAAAGCAGGAAGTTGCACTGTACAGCTGGGAAAATTGTAATACTACATTTGCAAAGCAGCGCACAACAAAGTCCTCATTAAATACAAAGATGCAAAGATGCCCCAGTGATTTCCCAGAAACCTGGGAACTTTTAGCCCACAACTTTGTCACCAACACTGAGCTCATCTTCACCAGCCCTTCACCACTCACCAGTTGAGAGCTGTGTCACGGCCAGTGCCCAGATTTTGAGTCCAAGAACATTTCTGGAGCTCTGCTGCACAGCCCCTCCACCACCAACTGTTCCCTCCAGTATGAGGTACCAGGAACTTTGCCAAATCTATGTTAAGAACCCTTAATGGTCACATCCACGATAAAAATTTCTACTCTGACAGAAACACAAACAATGCCAAACCCTGCTAGAGCAAAGATTACAATCCAAGTTTTTTTTATGCTTTTTGAAGCATAAACCCTTAAGAACACAAAAGCCAGGGAGTCATCATTACTTTGTCGCCGTTTACACATCCATAAATCAGAGATTATTGGCTATTTTGCAATCTTCACATCTGACACACTTTACAGAAGTGAGCATTTATGAGCAGCTTTTTTTTTACAGACCACACCAACAAAATCCACATACAGCTTAATCAAGCTGACCTGCCTCTCATAAATCCCTGGAGTACACCTGGTTTTGGCCAACACAGCCATGACTAATTTGCAGCACACCAACCTAAATATACTTCCTTCTACAGCTTGTACTGCTCCTGCATTTACCAAAACAATTCATTCTGCCCCAAAAGCTGCAATTATTCTCTGCTTTCAGCAGTGTCTGTACAAACAGCAAAAGGTGAGAAAGGGGAAATGTGTCACCCAAGAACTGAGCACCATATTTAGAAAAGGTTCCGATGCCACACAATTCCCTCCCATTTTTATCCCTCATGTACAGATTTTATCTGCCACAGTTAAGTTAAATTGCATCACCCTGAAGGTTTCTCTATTAACTTAAAAATCAATCTGCTGGCTCTCCTTTCTTAAAAGTTCCTCTCATAAGCAGCGTAGGTGTTTCCACTTACACCTATTTATATCCAAGTAAGATTTCACAGCTCTCTCTTTATCCAGGTAATTTTTCCTTTTTTTTTTTTAAACTCGGGTACCATTTGATCAGTCAGCACTTTTCCAGCTGGGTCCTCCCAGCTAAGCAGGAAGTATTTGCATCTCCTTTACTGTCTGGCTGCATCAGGCTCTGAGTGACAGCTCTGCCCCAGCTGCACCTTTCAGCAACAGGAAGGGAGGAGTCACACTTGAAAAAAAGCAGAACTAAGGCTGAGCTACAAGGAGGAGAAAATTTACATCAGAAATCAATTAGTGGTTTGGCGGGGAGGAGGAGAAATTCTGCTCCTGGAGTTTCAGAACCCCATTTTCTTCCCCACACATTTAACAAGCACCTCCCTGGTCATGCTGTGCCATGTGGCAAACCAGATCAGGCCAAAAGCTGCCTCAGCACTAAGTTATTTTTCAGTTCAAGTGAGGAGAAAATCGCGTTCACCTCAAACAAAGTACTTCTCAAACTGCTAAACACCAAACAGTGCTTCCATACAGCAGCCTGCAGCTAACACTGACTTTCTGATGCTCTGAGTGGAGCTTCCTGGGCGCTTCAAGAGTTTAACTACCAACCAAAATACAACAGTTCTCCAAATTCTAAATTCTGATCTGGTTTAGTGACCCAAACCAGCTCCAGGTTCCTGAGAGCTGAAGTCTCTCTATCAGACCGGATTTCAGAGTCTGAGCCCCCATGTAACCCTGCTCAGAAGTAAACACAAGTTAAACCAACCCACACCACAGTGCCACAGCCTGGAAAAGGAAGTTGCTGCTCCAAGTATTCCCTGCTCAAACTGAACAGTCACTGTCTATTTCACACCTGCCAAATTCCACAAGTTATTGTGAAACAATCTATTTCAACAGATTTCTAGGAGAGGCAAACATCCCTTTCCCATGTCATACGTGGAGCGGGGATGCAGTGCTGACTGTGCCGACCTACAGGAGATTTTGGAGCTTGGTGGGGAACAAACTGTGTCCTGCTGGATTCCCAACCTCACTCAGAAGACTCGGTTAGGAAGGAGTTCAGATATTTTAAAAGCTGGAACTCTTGAGACATTCCCAGCCATTTGGAGTGTAACACATTTCTACACCAAATAACTCCCTTTCTCAGTACACACACATAAAAGCAGCTTGTAAGACTAAACATCCAAGTGAAAACTTTTCCAGTGCACAAAAATGAGTCTTAAGAGCCTTGTGAGGTAACTGGTGATAGAGAGAAGTTGAAATGCCTCAAAAAGACTTTTGTACCCCTGAAATCAGGTTAGAACAGTTCTGCTCAGGGCAGGTCAGGAGCTTTTAGAGCATTCAGAATGAAGAATAAAACCACTGACTTTTATCTGGCCTCCTCACAGCACGGCCACAGCTCAGGAAAACAACTTGATGTTCCCACAGCTCCACCACACTGTGCTAAAGTCCTGACTGAGCTGCCAAGAGTCCCTGTGGCTCACTAAGCTGGGTTTGGTGGTACCAGTTTTGATATCTGAAGCAGCACTACTCTAGACTCTAGAGCTCAGTGCCTTGGCTCTGGTACAGCCCCAGCGTGTCCAACCCACCTGGCTCGTGTGGCAACTCGGATCCTAGAGCTGCAGGGGAGTCACCCTGTTCTGGGCACAGAAAGTAAACAGGTACCAGCTCCTCCTGCCACGCACGCCAGGAAGCTGCAGAGCCACTGCTCCAACTCCTGGTGGGGCTGAGCTTTGTGCAGCAGGTCCCTCATGGCTGCTTTGGTGTCAGACCCTGCTGCACATGGGTGTATTGGCCCCAGGAACTGCTGTCTCACTCCAGCATCCACACGTGCTCTCTCTGCGTGCCAGCATCACAGAGAGGCACAAACACGTACAGAGAACATGTTATAAGGACGATGACTACAGGCTGAACAGCAAGAACCAGCTCTCCCCAGAGAAACAACCCACCCAAAACCAGTGACAGCAACCAAAACAAAGAGTGTCAGGAGTCCATAACTCACCTGTTCTGTAGCTGTTGGGCAGTAACATACTAATAGCAGAGTTGTAAATATATTTATTAACAGTCCGATGATGGTGATCAGGTTGGGGGCAATCCAGGCTGGAACTCTTCCAACTAACCATTCCCAGTAGCCCTGCATGAAGGGCTCAAGCAGGGAGCGTCCAGCACTCTGGTACTTGTGCTCCTCTAACCGTTTGAGCTGGTGCTTGGACAGGGGCGGCGTGGGCAGCTGCACCAGTTTGCTGAGCACGCAGGCGGCCGCGGGGCCGTGGGCACAGCCCGCGGGGCCCTCCAGGTGTGACTCCCCACATCGCCTCTTGGTGCTGCGGTGCCCACTCATGGGGTGGGTGGCCTGGGAATTGTCTTGGGCAGGCAGTGGCTGGGCTGGAGAACCATAAGATCCTGCAACACAAACGGGCAAGACACACCTGAGCACACAAAGGAGAATTTAGGGTATCAAAAGTTTCCAGCTGCCACCCTAAAGAGCGTTTCTTTTGCCAGCAGCAAAGGAAGATGATTTTATAGAATTATTCCTTTGAAAGAGGGAGTTATTTGGAGAATTGCTGAAGGAACGAAAAGAAACAAGTGTTTCCAATGCAACTGTAAAGCCCTGCAGCCACCGGCTGAAATTCCAGCAGCAGCAGAAACTCCCAGCACAGCACTGAGCTGTGTTACAGACTGGGGCACAGGCAAAACCCTCACACCTCTCCCAGAAGAGCAGGTGACACCACTCAGGTTATCAACTGACAGCACTAAAAACTGTACCAATACTGAGAAGCCTTAAGTTACCTTGGTTTGGAACAGCTTTGTCTCTGCAGCAATGCTGGACAACCACTTAAAAACAGTTATGCACCTTTTTTTTTTTTCAGATTTCTGTTCCTTATTTCAGTTTGGCTGTAGCTTTTTCCTCTCTAAATTTAACCCAGCTCATTGCCTGTTCAACTTTCAAGATATACAATAGACAGAGAACTTTAGTTGGCCAGAAACAGCATGAACAGCTGTAAAAAGAAAATACAGGGTCAGGAACAGCTTTTCCAGCAGAAACAAGGACCCTCACAATGTTCCATCTCCCTTGAAAGCAGATGACCAGACAGATGTAACTCTCCAAAAGAAGCAGACAAGCAGTAGAGAAAGGAGACTAAAAATAAGAGTTTGCTGGGTTTGTGTAGGAAAGAAAGGAAGAATACAGAGAGGTCTAACGCCATGCACATTGCACGGGTAGAGAAAACTGCAAATCAAAGGTCATCGCTGGCCTAAGAACAAATGCTCTCAGCTCCACTCTCCACACCCTCAGCAAGGCAAATCCCAGCAATGAAAAGACACCTCAGGCAGCCCAGTCAGAGGTAGAAGAGAAAGTGGCAGGGCCTTCGCTGTGCTCGATAAGCTCGGAGGAAGTGAGCTACACCTCTCCAATTGCCAGGAGACCAGACCTAGTCACCGCGGGGGCGGCCCTGGATGACCAGGAAAATTAGTTCGAGTGCATTAAACTGGGTTTTTCCCTCATCCTGAGGGGATGAGCCAGGGGGAAAAGAACCCAGGAACGCTTCGTTCTCCAAAAAGCACGTCCGGCGCGGCTACGGCGGGCCTCGCACCGGGCCCGGCAAACACCCGGCTGGGGAAGGGCCCGGGGCACCCCCGGCCCTTCGCCCCCGCCCACGGCGCAGCCCGGGTGCCCCCGGACCCCGGCCCAGCCCGGGAACAGGCCCAGCCCCACCTCAGGGCCCTCCCCACTCCCCCCAGGCGCCTCCTGCGCCCTCAAGGCCGCACCGGGCCGGGGCCCCACGCAGCCCCCGGGGCCGCCCCAGCATTACCTCCGCTCTCCGCACCGGGCGGTGCTGCTTTTACGCCCCTTTTGCGACGGCCGGAAAGGAGTCGGCGGCAGCGCGCGCCGGGGGTGGGGCCGGGGCGGCGCGAGGACGGCGCGGGAGCGGCTGAGGTGACGGAGGGGGACGGGGGGACGGGGAGACTCCAACCTGCATCGCTCTCACCCCTGTAACCCCTCGGACAGACCCCTCCAACCTCCCCTTCACCCCCCAGTCACCTTTGTCACCCCCCCAGCGACCCCCCAGTGTTCCTGGGAGATCCCGCGATCTCCCCGTCACCCCTCTTAGCGACCTCCCAGTGTTCCTGTCACCCACCCCCTGTTACCCCCTCCGAGATCCTCTGTCACCCCTCAGGGACCCCGCTTTTCATCCCTCTCAGTGACCTTCCGGTGTTCCCGTCCCCCTGTCAGAGACGCCTTGTCCTCCCTCCGTCGACCGCCCGTTCTCAGTGACCCCACGGCCTCTGTCAGCCCTTATCCCCCCCTCACTGATCCCCCAGTGTCCCCTGACCCCTTCTGTCACCCCCCGCCCCACTGCAGGCCCCCACCGGCTGCCCTGCAGTCCCCACTGCCCTTAGGGACCCCAGGAACCTCAGGTGTTCTCACTCGCTCTCTTGACAAATTCCCCCCACACCCTTTGTGCCCCCCTGTCAGCCCCAGTGACCCCCCCCCATCGCTTCCAGTAACTCCTCTGCCCTGACGACCCCGCTGAGCCCCTCTGCCCCGTCACCTCTGCCCTCAGCCTCTCCTTTCTCCCTTTCATTCCCTTTCCCTCCTTTCCTAAACCTCCCTCCGTCCTGGTTCCTTTTCCCTTTCCTCTCCGATTTCCCCCAGCAGCCTCATTCCCCCCGTGACTCCCGTCCCAGCTGTCTCCTGGGAATCTCCCGGTGGCTCTGCTCTGAGGACTCGGGTGTTTTTAGCTGAATCTGTGTTCAGGCAGGTGGGATCAGCCAGTGCCGTGGGTTCATCCCTGACACAGAGCTCCTGGATCAGCTGGAGCCCCTGGCCACTGTCACAGGGTGCCAGGTGTCCCAAGCAGGCCTGGGGACGTTGTGTCACAGTGTCCCGGGCCTGGCAGTGTTTGCGTTGGCTCCAGGCCATGCTGTGGCTTCCCAGCCGGGGAACAGGAGCAGGGCTACAACACGGAGACCTCCCGGAAGCTTCCCCACAGGACTGAAAGATTTCATGGCAACTTTTTGGGTGTCTGTACTAAAAAAAGCATTCAAAATGAGTCACCTGTCATTAGTGTGCAGCAGGGATGACAGAGGTAACACATTTCCTGCTTCCTTACATCAGTGCTTTAAGGATCAGTGACCTTTACCCGTGGCTTATCAGTGGGACCTGACAGGCAGTTGTGCAGGCTGTTCAGACACAGCCCCATCCACCTCTGTTTGTTTAGGAAGGCACAGACATTCTTCTGGCCTTCTCTCAGCACTGTCCACTGGACAATTTGCTGAAGACAAAAAGAAGTGTCCCTTGGTAGGTCTTTATCTCCACCTGTCTGGCTGACAGAGCAGGGCAGAGGCAGGTTGGCAATCCAGGAATCAGCAGTCATTCAGGAATTTCCCTTTTCCCCACAAAATTCAACCATCTTTGCAGCTGTATCATTCCAGGTGACACAAACTTTCTGCCCTTGATGGTCTTAACCACCTTTCAGTTTCCTTTGGAGTTTCTATTCCACAAACTCCAGCCCGGGCAGGGTGTGGCTGCATTATTGCACTGAGAGAAACACTTCCAAGAGGGTTAAAATCTCCTTTGCTTTTGAAACACTTAGTCCACATGCTCTTGATACTGGAAACAATCTGTGCTAGTTAAAGTGGAGCTTAAAAAAAACCCTTAGAACTCCAAAGTGCCTGAAGATCAGTATAAATGTTTAAGAAAGTCATAACTACATGGAAAATTGAGGCTGGCCATTGCTGTTGTATAATCTGCTTGCAAAGGAGCTTATGTAAAAAAAAAATAGGAGTTTGAGTGTGTTTTCCTTCTTCCTGTTGAAAACAATGGGGTAGGACAAGGTGTTAATAGTAATTTATCTCAGGACCTTGCAGCTAACACATGGCAATTCCTTTCTGCCTCCTGGTGTTTGGAGGCAGAGACAGAGCCTGGGAGTTGGCAGGGACACAGGGCAGCTGCACAGCAGGAAATTGAGACAGCCTGGAGAACATCATGCTCTGACTGTGCCCAGGGATTTGCACAGAGTGAAGCCTATGTTGGGCATGTACAGTCTGCCCCCAGAACAGTGGGAAAAACTGACTTGATTCCACTGTAAAATATTTAATGAGGAGAGAGATGGAGGGAGATAAGAACTCAGGGTAGATCTTGACTGACATAAGAGAATTTAAAGAAGGAAAAATTTATAAAATTGCTTCTAGTGTAAGGAGAGTTAGTGAGGGGGTTTCTGCTGGGGAAAACGAGAGGGGCAGAGCCCAACTGGTGCCATCAGGATGAACCTCCGGGGGGGCTGCAGATTCCTCCTGAGGGACAGCTCTGATCTCTGCTCTCAGTAACCAGGGACAGGACCCCAGGGAAAGGCTGGAGCTGTGTCAGGGGAGGATTAGGCTGGATATCAGGAAAAGGTTCTTCCCCCAGAGGATGCTGGGACTCTGAACAGGCTCCCCGGGGAATGGTCACAGCCCCAAGGCTGCCAGAGCTCCAGGAGTGTTTGGACAGTGCTCTCAGGATTGCACAGGGTGGGGTTGTTGGGGTGTCTGTGCAGGGCCAGAGGTTGGACAGGATGATCCTTGTGAGTCACTTCCATCTCAGGAGATGCCATGATTCCACCAGCCTGCACCTACACTCTCAGTAAGAAGCTGTGCCTCAGCAGTGCTCTGGGCTGTGACTGAAGGTGCTCTTTGTGCCAGACCACATGAAAATGATAAGTCATGTGCAGGGCTCAGCTCTGGGCTTGGTGACAGTTCAGGGTACAGAGATTCCCAGTCCTAACAGAGAGAGGGCTCCTCTGCAGCGCAGCTTGCTTTGGAGCAGACAGTGCTGATGAGCTGCCTGTGTGCACACGGTTATTCTGTAGTAAGGACAATATGCAGGGAGAAATTGGGAATAGCTGTTCTGCCTTACTAAGCTTGTCGTAGCCCAGGTTAATCAGTCTGCACAGGCACGTAAATACCCTCAGCAGGTAGAGAATCTTCATTTTCTGTGAGCTTCATCTCCACAGAGCTTCAGCCCTTCCACATCCACAAAGCAGTACCTCAAACCTGTGGCAGGAGAAATCAGGAGTTAGGAATGTCTGATTAAATGGACAGGCTGGATCCATGGCTGAGGCCAACAGTGGGAGAGTAAACAAGACCAATGCCAGGTTCTGCCCTTGGGTCACAACAGCCCCATAGAATGCTCCCAGCTGGGGAGGGAGTGGCTGGAAAGCTGGGAAAGGATCTGGGAGTGCTGGTAACAGTGGCTGGACATGAGCCTAGGTGGGCAAGTGGGCCAATGACACCTGGGCTCTGCCATGGTGTGTCCAGAAGGCCCAGTGTGGTGCCCTGTGCTGGTGCTGCTGGGGCACTTCCAGTGCTGGGGACAGCTCTGGGCCCCTCCTGACCAGAGAGACACTGAGGGGCTGGAGCGTGTCCAGGGAAGCAAATGTAGCTGGAGAAGGGTTTGGAGCACCAAGAACAGCTGAGGGAGCAGCTGAGGGTTCAGCCTGGAGAAAAGGAGGCTTGGGGGAGACCTGGCTCCACACATCTCCCTGACAGGAGGGGGCAGCCAGGGGTGGGTCAGGCTCTGCTGCCGGGGTGCAAGGGCCAGAACAAGATGAAACGGCATCAAATTGCATCAAGGGAAGTTCAGGTTGGATATTGGGAAAAATTTCTTCCTGGAAAGAGTTGTCCAGCACTGGCACAGGCTGTCCAAGGCAGAGGTGGAGTCACCATCCCTGGAGGGATTTAAAAGCTGTGGATATGGCACCTGGGGATGTGATTTAGTGGTGGTCTTGGCAGTGCCAGAGGAATAGTTAGCCTTGATGATTTTGAGAGCTTTTCCAGCTTAAATGATCCTATGAAACTCAGGTTGCTCCAGCCCCTCTCCAGCCATTGTATTTAGCACTGCACCAGCAGGACATTGGGATGTGTGTCCACAATGAAATGGGAAGTCTTTGTGTTCTGTACCCTTTCTTAGATGAAAGCCATGGTGCTAGGCACTGGTTTTAGTTGCATTCACTTCATCTCTTAAAAGCTCTTCAGTTCAAGTTAAAGGGTTGTGTAGACAACGCCTAAAATCAAAGAGCCTTTAACAGCAGTTTTTCTTCATTTCTACCTCCCCGCCACACACAAGTTTCACTTCTTAACCGCTTGGAATGCAGGAAAAACATTGTGGGGCAGGCTAACAGTCTAATCTTGTGTCCAGTCAGCAGCAGTGACTAACAGAAGGTGCTAAGAAGAGTAAACAAGGCACGAGGTAGAGAAGTACCTCACATCTTGCTTATATGCCTTTATATCTCAGAGAGTCAGAAGAATGAAGCGAACGTGGAGCTTTAGTAGAAAAATGACCATGGATTCCCCTTAAGTGACGTGTCCTCTGATGCCCTTTTTCTCAGGTATGTGGAATGTGGTTGCTTGGTTGGTTGGTTGGTTGTTTTGCAGGGGAAAATCTGTCAGCTCAGAAATAAAATTAAGGCACTATGAATATTTAAATGTGAAAGGAAAAGTATATTCAGACTGACTGCTTGGAGCTGGGAATTACATTCCCAGGTATGTAACATTTCTAACAGAGAATGTCATGCAAAATCTGCATTTCTCTTTCAAATTCCCAATATACTCATACTAGAGATGGGAATATGAAGTCACAGTCATTACTGCATTGCAATCTTAAAATCAAGATCAGGGTTAGGGTTAGGGTTGGCAAACTTAAGATGGCAAACTTTAGCTTAAAAATGGGAAAGAAATCAGGCAACTTGTATTCTGTCAATCTGTTCTTATCCACTATATAGCCTGTTAACCACCTTTACCTGTCACCAACCAGCTTTCTTGCAAACAGCTGAACCTTCACCTCTACAAGGCCATAGTTGTCCATTCTATGCAAGGGTTGTGAAGGTTGACCTGCTCTGATCTCTCACAAGATTCACCCACTTTTGTTTCAACATTTTTCTAGCCATGAGACTTTCTCGCCTTGGTGCTTCTTCTTTCTTCCTTTTCTCTTCCTCCTTTCTTTCAGCCTGTCCACCCCAGGCCATGCCCTTCTGAAACCTCTCAGTGCTGTACTTCCTTCTAATTTGTTTCAACATGATTTTGCTTTACTCACATACAGCTCTTTGCCTGGATGCCCTTGGATGTGCAGTCACCATTATTTGCTCTTCACCTTTGTCCTTTTTCATCTTCCATTTACAGTCTCCAGTTTTAACTATGTTTAAACACTTTTTCTCCTCTTCTCTCCAGTGACCATCAGGAAACACTTTTTCCCTGTGAGGATGACTGGCACTGGTCATCCCAGGCTGCCCAGAAAGGTTGTGGTATCTCCATCGTTGGGGTGTCATCTTGCACTACTAGTTCTGGTAGCCTTGCTTGAGCAGGGGGATGGCCCAGGTGACTTCCAGAGCTCCTTACTCCCACTCAGCCATTCTGGGATGCTGAAATAGCTCTGGTTGTGTTTGAAGCTAGTAGCAAATTACTTTGCTTTTGCAGCAAAAGTAGGGTGGGCTCACAGTTCTCTGTGTGGGCTCACCAGGGTGGCCCTTCTCGCTCTTACACAACTGGGGTGAGACACAGATTTGCTGTCAGGCTGGGATTTAGGGAACTGGACAGTGTGAGTACAGAATCATCATTTCAGTGCACTGCACAGGGATCTTTTCCTCCCTCCTGTAAAACAGCAACTGCTGTGAGCAACACTTGAATTTTAGGGTTGTGGTTGGTAGCAGTGAGCTAAGATAGCTGAGAGGTCGTGAAGCCAGGCTGGATGGAGCTCAGCAATCTGCTCTAGTGAAAGGTGCCCCTGCCCTGTTAATATCAATATTGTTATTATTGATACTACAACCCATGGGAAAGTTCTGATTCGTTCTCCACAAAAGAATTGGGTTTGTGTTCTCAAACCTCCATTGGTGTTATCTTCCAAAAGTTAACTTTACAGCGTAGAATAAATAGATCTAAATGTTACTTCCATTTTTTATTTATTCCAGAATATGGTTTTTTATATATATATTTTCACTGACTTTTCATCCTGAACATTAGTAAATTTAAAAAGCAAACTAATTTTTAAAATTTGTTGCAGAATGGCAAAGTCATTTGAGGTACATCAGCACATAATTTGAGAGAGGCTGTCAGCACATTATTTAGAGACAATGAAATGAGACTCTGAAGCAAAGAGGACTCAGAGTAGAAAATAAGACCTATGTGTGTGCAACTAAACAATAGCAGGGTTAGATGGGATATTGGGATATTCCTCCCTGTGAGGGTGGTGAGGCCCTGGCACAGGTTGTCCAGAGAGCTGTGGCCGCCCCATCCTTGGAAGTGTCAAAGGCCAGGTTGGACAGAGTTTGGAGCAAGCTGGTCTAGTGGAAGGTGTCACTGCCCATGGCAGAGGGTGGAACAAGATGGGGTTTAAAATCCCTCCCAGCCCTGAAACTCTGTAGCATATGTTGAGTCACACAATCTGACAGGGCAGGTATTAAAGTAATTTTGGGTCATTTCCTCTACATCTACCGAGCCAAGTGTTAATGGAAGCTGGCGGCTCCACCACAGCCACCATCAGTCGCAGTGTCAGTGTCTCTGTCAGCTCACTCTACTGACCTGGTGTTGTGACACAAGGCTGAGAAGAAAATGGAGTCACTTACTCACAGTGACCCACTTGACCCTTTTCTGGCAGCAACAAATCCAAGCCACATAGTAAAATGACAGTACTGGTTTCTAATGATCCTCTAAGAATTTCAGAATTAACATTTCCAGATTTAATTCTGCTTATTGATGATTTCTTCTGTGAAGTCAGTGTTCACTTTGGGTTTGCAGGAGAGGACTGAGAGCAATGTCAAACTGCTGTATGGGAAGCAGCCTGCTTCAAGGAAAGCAAAACTTCAGAGTTCTCGTAGTAAAATCCTAGTTAACCTTTGAGAATCTCATTAAACCTTTGAGAACTCTTCAGTAAACCCTTGAGAACTCAGTAACTTTGAGAATCTTAATAAACATTTGAGAACTCTTAGTAAACCTTTGCATTTGGTTCTTCACAGTGTCTGGAGGCAGAAGTCGGCCCATAAATGTGGTGGTTCCAGCAAGGCCTCTCATTCCTGCCCGTGGCGCTGGTTGTGTGGTCAGCAGCATCTTTTGTGTTTTCCTACATTACTGCAATTGTCCTGCACCACGTTGACCCTTTGGTGCCCTACATCAGGTCAGTGATGTCCACCGAGTGTCAGAGCACTAAACTGACCCCCCACTCCTGTGCCTTCTTCCCAACTCCAGACTTAAACAGCAGTTCTTACCCCACAGCTCCAGGTCTAAAGTAACTGTTTATAGCCATTATGTATATAGTTATAGGTGATATTAAACTGACAGATGGGAAATTCAGGTTAAATGTTAGGAAGAAATTCCTTCCCTGTGAGGGTGGTGAGGCCCTGGCACAGGCTGCCCAGAGAAGCTGTGGTTGCCTCATGCCTGGGAGTGTCCAAGGCCAGGTTGGACGGGGCTTGGAGCAACTTGGGATAGTGGAAGGTGTCCCTAGTTGGAATGAGATAGTTGAGATGGACTTTAAGGTCCCTCCCAACCCATTCTGGGATTTATGTGTTACTCTATTTAAAGGTGTCTGGTTTTGTGCAAAGCTCTATGCTTTGGCTCTGTGAACATACCCTTAAAATGATGATGAACAAGGGCACTGGGGGTGCCTCACCACACCCCTGCTCAGAGTGAAGCCACTCACTGCCACCAGGTTTGTTGCACCAGTAAATCCATACTAAAATCTACATTGCCAACTTATTCCATCAAGGCTGATATATATAACTCAAGCTTTGCTCTTTCAGTTTTCCATGTTCTTAATTTTTCCAGTTTTAATCCTTTTTATTCACCTTTTATGGCATCAAGATCAATATGAAGGGCACAGTTTGAATTCTCAGCACGATCATTCCCTGCTCCAAGGCCAGATTGCCTTTACCATGGTGATTTCTACAGTTCTAAAACCAGCACAGCAAAGTTTGAGTAATGAAAAATTCAGTGAAAAACATCCAGAAGGGGCTTTTTTTGCATGTCCTTTGTAGACTGAAATAAGTAAAGCTGTGTTGGAAGTATTTTTAATATAGATATAAATAATATAGGATATGTGTCACTCCATTTATCTTTTCCAGTGATACAGGGACAATACCACCTGAAAGATGCTTATTTGGGATCATGTTAAATGTGTCAACCTTCTTGGGTGAGTACAGAAAGCTGTCCTTGGTGAGCTGCAGGCAGTTCTGGAATGCAGCAGCTTTAAACAAGTTCACTTTCTTCTCCATTAAACAGCCCAGAATTCTTACTCAAAAACTAAATACTGAGCAATAAATCTCAATTCTCTTAAGCAATTCAAAGTGTGTTTCAGGGATGTTATCCAGAATTGCCAGTATGGCAATTGCGGATTCCAGAAGGGCAAAAAATGCATTAAAAAAACTAACAGAAAAGCAAAAGCAATAAAAATGCAAATTCAAGGCAGTCACCTTACCTGTGCTGCAACAATGGAGGGGGGGGGAAACAACCTAATACAGCTTTAAAATTAAATAGATCTGAAAAATCTATTAATTTGACTTGTTTGCCATTATATTATTTCAATTTTATAATTGAAAATCTAGCCTTTCGGCTTTCCTATTTCACTATGCCCTAAAAAAAATCTTGTATATTAAGAGTTGCCTCTGTCACTCAGCATCTTCCCAGGTAAAAAAAGACACTGCTCCACAGCAGGAATCTTACTGCCTGTGGCTCTCTTTGGCAGGGATAGCCACCATGTACGTCCGGTACAAACAAGTGTCTGCCCTGAGCCCAGAAAAACTCAAGATCCTCAGGTTGAATAAGCTGGGCCTCGTGCTGGGATGGATGAGTTGCTTTGGACTCTGCATTATTGCCAATTTCCAGGTTTGTGCTCCACCTGCACTGCTCTACTCCTGCCAGAGCTGTGTCTGTTCTGAGATCCCTGATAAACTGGGGGTTTACAGAAAGCAACTTTCCAAGGCAAACTGCTTTTTTGTCAAATTTTCTACAGAGAACGGTTAAAAAATAGAAGGTTTGGCTTATAATTTGTTAGTTATTCCTTATGTGCTTTGGGACTTATGAGCAGCTGTTCATGACATTTCAAAACATTCATAACCACCAAGCATTGCAGAAGCCACACTTGGATCTCCTTCCAGGTGGGTTGAAAGCCTGAGATCCAGATTGAAAGCCTACAACTGTGGCTCAGGAGAATAAGGTACCAAATAGTAAAAACTTGTTACAACTAGAAGTAAAGCCCACAAAACCATCCAACCCCACAAGCCCAGTTCTGGAAAACCTGCTCTCTCGGGTAGATTTTCCTTCAAACCTTCTCAAATTCTTGAAAATTCTGCAAAATTAATTCTTTTGATTTTCTCCATCCCAGGTCTCTATTTTTTTTTCTCCTCAATCTTTTCCACTCCAAAAAAACCAAATCTGATATTCTCACCCATCGCACCATGAACAGGTCCCCATTGTTGGCTTTATTTGCCAGGTGATTGTATAATTGCCAGCCTGACTACATTAATTACCTGATGGGTTTGGGAGCTTTGTTGTAGTGCCTGTAGCCACCATAGGCTGTGGTGTCACCTTGGACTCTGGCTGGATTAGGAACAGGGAAAACCAAAGTGGAAAAGCTCATGGGAGGGGAAGCTCCACCTTTTCCCTAGCAC
The DNA here is from genome assembly GCF_029207755.1 of Chamaea fasciata. Lineage (NCBI taxonomy): Eukaryota > Metazoa > Chordata > Aves > Passeriformes > Sylviidae > Chamaea > Chamaea fasciata. The sequence continues at coordinate 6,663,286 of NW_027094110.1, forward strand.
AGCTTCTCAAGTGCTTCAGCAGCCCCTGTCTTAGAAACCTCAGCACTCTCATTCTAGGAATTTTTTCTTTTGGAGGCCTCAATCTATTTACTATTTTCTAGAGCCCTCAGAGGTCCCAGCCTCCCATTCCACACCAACCAAGAAGAATCCTCCAGGCTCTGCTCAACTCCATGATTTCCCTCCACTGCCCTCAAGAAAGGGTTTTTCTACTTTCTATTTCACAATAATCAAAATCCAGGATGTGCATGTTGATTTGATAACAGTTCGTGTATCATTTAATCTTGAGCAAAACAAAAGTTGGAAGTGATGCACCTGCATGTCACCCTGAAATCCATTGGTGATTGAAGACCCCAAATTGTGAAAACAGAGAGTTTCTCTCTGCTGACACCTCCCTGCACAGCACATGATTTTGGAGGACACACCTTTGCTTATTTCTTAAATAAAAATTCTCACTGTGAATGCAGCACTTAAAATTCGTTTGTGCAAAGAAAGTGCACAAGGAAAATCTTGATCCTAAGAGTTACTCAGTAAGATACACAGAGAACCTCATGTTTTAGGGCAGAAAACATCTGCACAATTGGGGTGCAGGAGGCTGCCAGGCCTTGCCTTGTGAAACAAGTCAGATGACACTTTTTGTTCCCTGTCTCTGGCTCATGTGCTAAGGTGGGGGTGAGAGGAAAGGGCTGAAGACACATGGGTTTTCACACACATATATTTTAAAAATAAAATTTCAGTTGGGTTGGGTTTTTTGGAATATCTTCCGGTTTTAGTTATTTTTGCTATCTGACACTTGGTTCTCCTGGTGATGTCTTTAAGTATTGCTGCTTGATTGAACCTTGTTCCCTCAGAGTATTCCAAGATACTAATTTGACAAACAATCTTTATTCAAACCACAGTTCATTCAGAAAAATGCAAAATCTCATTATTTATAATCCAAAATTGGGTACTAGAATCGTATTGTGTCTGTCCTGTCTTTCATAGGTGCACGGGTTCCTGGGGTAGAAATGTTGTCACTCCCATTCCCTGCCCACCTGCAGGGATTCTCTCACCTAGTTCCTGTGATATTGTCCATTTATGAGAAAAGCTCTCACAAATTCGTCTACTGAAGGTACAACTGTGACCTGTAACTTCACAAGAATTTAACAAAACCAGAAATTCCAGAGGCTGGCAGGTTCTGGCTTCTAGACATCTCCCAGTGGGGCTTCCAAGAAAAGTCTCCTGAGGACTGGTACAGTCCAGAACTGCTTAGCTCGGGATGGGAGAAGGTCACTGAGGGGTGTATGCCAGAGGTTTACAGAAGAAAATGAAACCAGGTTTTCACAGGCAGCACTTTCTTCCCCTAGAAATGCATCCTGTACTATATCCACGTGCTGGGAGCCTGCCTGACCTTCGGGGTGGGGTCCATTTACATGCTGGTTCAGACCATCCTGTCCTACCTGATGCAGCCAGAACTTCACAGCAAAGACATCTTCTGGGCCCGCCTGGCTGTGTTCCTGTGGAGCTGTTCCAGCATCCTGAGCAGTATCCTTTGGCTGGGCAGTGGCACCAAAACCCAGCAGCCTCCACAGGATTTACACCTACTTGAACTGAACCACTGCCATGTGCCCCAAGAGGCCTATCATCCTTGATTGTACAGTCTTAGTGTGCCCTGTTCTGTATTCCAACCTGGGAATTTCAGGGAAAGTAGTTAATCCCTTTATTTCTTTTAATATCTCTCCTGGATATTTAAAAAAAAAGTAAGAGGAATGGTTACTACCCTTTCTCCTCCCCTTTCCTACTGAAAATAGGAAAAATGAGAGTTCTGACTGAATCCCCAAGAGGTCTGACTGAATTAAGAAATATGGAGCCAAAGGAAATTGTGCTTAAGGGATGGGTGTTTCAATGGGGGAAAATAACAGGTAAGAAACTAAAGTGTGTTCCTGAGGACAGGAATGGTGCAGAGTGTTAGAGTTGGATACAACTGAAAAAGAACCCCAGAACGTAGCACAAGAAGAAATATACTAACAGACCATGTGGAGCAGGGCTGGCTGTGCCAGCTGGCTCCGGAACAGGGATGATGTGCTGGCACTTGCCAGAGGGACAAGTCTGGGGCACATTTTAAGGGTGAATCAGAGGGCATTTTGACCTCTGATCTCCTCCCTGCCCATCCTGCAGTTCAAAAAACAAGGTATTTCTGACTGGCATTCCCTACCAGCTTCCCTCAGCATCAGAATCCATCACCCCCTTTAGCTCTGAATTCCAAGTGCTGGAAGCAACTGTGGGGTTTAGAGAAAGAGAAACACAGAATGGTTTACATTGAAAGGACCTTCTAGTCCTGCCGTCTTGCAGTGGGAATCCATTCCCATTTATCCATTTATTTATATACAAACGTGGGCAAACCCACTCAGAAACAGAGGCGTTTTTCCTCTCCTGAATCATTGAGACAGTCAGGAGACTGCACCAGAACAGTTCCCCTGCTCACCACAATGGACTTAAACATTGGATTTAAAAATTAAACTCAGTTTTTGTGTCAGACAGGACAACACCACACCTGAATTTCAGAGACACAAGTTGCAAAACCCATTGCTTAAACACTGTCCCATCTGCAGCTGTATCCAGGTGTGGAGTCCCTGCAGCCCCTCGACATAATACCCAGGGTCTGGCCTTGGCAGGACAGACCATAGTTCCCTGCCCAGCCTGGGAGAGGGGACTTCCCAATGGTGCTCCGCACACGATGGTTTACCCAGTTTCCCCCCTCCCTAATGCCCCTGGCCCTTGATTTCTCCTTTCCTCTGCATCTCTGTTGGCTGTGGGACGCAGTGACCGGCCCTGTCTTCCCTGTGGGACACTGACCTTACCTGTCCCTTGCTCCACCCCAATACCTCAAGGTCTTTGGCTGCTGAACCTCATACTCAGGCCTGAGACCTGCACATGCTCAGCCCTTCTGGCTTTGGGTTTCCCTTCGGCTCCTGGTAATAAACCTGGCTGGAGCTGATCTAGTGCCAAGGCCTTCTGCCTCTCCTGGCTGAGCCGGCCATGAGGCGTGTGTGGGTGTGTGAGCTGACTGCTTTGCCTGAGTTTCCCCAAGTGGCCTTTCCACCCAAGAGGCTTATTGGGGTCTAGGCTCTAGCTGCACTCCTAAATAACACAATGTCACATCCAGGCCCCTGATTTAATCCCCACCAATCCCACCAGCCTTATTTCCAGGCTGGCAGCCAGTACCAACACTGAACTATGTGTCCCATTACCCAAGGCTGGCGCATCTTGCTGGGCTCCCGTCCCTGCTGCTGCAGGATTACAGAACCTGTAGGAGTCAGAGGAGCAGGGACAGTGGGGCACAGGCTTGTTATCCATCACGAAGGATCCTCACCTGCTGAGGGGCCTTGGCAGACAGCAAGGAAATCATCTGAGAAACTTGGAGAATTGTTGTATTTAACAGAAAATTTTGGTATTGGCAAACAAGATTTTCAGCTTTGAATAGGGAGGAACCAAACTGGGGGGGAACTAAAATATGTTCTATGAACAATATGATCTGCTGCAAGTTACGTTCCTCTTACAGAGGCCAAAAGCCCACAAACCTCAAATCTGTAAAGGTTTTTGTGCCAATGTAGTCTAACCAAAATTATAGGGAAGTTGTAGAAACAATGATGTATTCATATATAGCAATGAAAGGGGAAGAAAAGGGAAATTATTGTTCTAAATTAACAGCTCATAATGTAATACGGGAAAGATGGAGAAAGGGAGAAGTCTGTGGCCTTGGGTTAAAAGGCTGTAACAGGTACTGGAAGACAGAAGGAAATGTATTTTGTGTTAGCTCTGGGGTCACAGCAGTGCCCATCCCCTGTGCTGGTGCTGCTGGGGCACTTCCAGTCCTGGGTACAGCTCTGGGCCTCTCCTGACCAGAGAGACACTGAGGGGCTGGAGCATGTCCAGGGAAGGGAATGGAGCTGGGGAAGGGAATGGAGCACAAGGAACAGCTGAGGGAGCTGGGAAAGGGGCTCAGCCTGGAGAAAAGGAGGCTCAGGGGGGACCTTCTGGCTCCACACAACTCCCTGACAGGAGGGGACAGCCAGGATGGGGTTGTGCTCTGCTGACAGGGAACAAGGGCCAGGAGAAGAGGAAATGGCCTCAACCTGTGCCAGGGGAGGTTCAGGTTGGATATTGGGGAAAGTTTCTTCCTAGAAAGGGTGGTCAGGCACTGGCCCAACTGCCCAGGGCAATGGTGGAGTCACCATTCCTGGAGAGATTTAAAAGGCACGTGGATGTGGCACTTAAAGGACATGGGTTTATGGTGGCTTTCGCCTTGGGGAACACTTGGACTCAACCTCAGAGGTCTTTTTCAAACTAAACAATTCTCTGAATCTATGAAAATACTCCTGGTCCTGTGGTGGAGTGTAACAGCAAAAGTGCCAGCCCAGCCCAGAGCAAGGCATTTGATGACCGACTGTAATGAGGGGGGGCAGGGGGAGGGGATGGGAACCAGTTATTTTTATATCACAATGACTGATTCTTCCCACTGCAGCAGGTACTCAGGCAGATAAGAAACAGCTCCTAGAGCTGTCCAGTTCAATTAGCAGCAAATCGGGTGTCTATGGTCCAATCAGTAACCAGAGCTCCTAAACCACTCATGAGCATTTTTTAATAAGCTTTGGAAGTCTGGCCATGTTTTTGCCAGGAAGTTCAGCCTTGTTCACCACAAAAATTAATCTTTCACATCAGGAGGCTCTTGATGTTTAATCTCATTAACCACTGAAGAAGTTAATATCTTAATCCTGTGAAAATCAGGTTGTCTGTAAATTAATGATCTGAGTTTTGGTTGTTGTGTTGCAGGAGCACTTTTTTGGGTACCTTCCCTCTGTAAGATGTTGCAAAAGTGACGTCAAACACTCCAGAAAGATCTGGGTCTTGGATTAAATGGGGGATCATTGTCACGTGGGGTGAAATCCAAAGCACTTATCAAACCTTGACTAAGAGGGAAACAGAAAAGCCAAAAATCCTCTTTGTTGCAGGTGATACAAGATTCCAACCTGTGGGCCACAGCAAGTATTCAAGGTGGTTGACACGTTGAAAAGCCATCAGAGAAAGAGACCTAGACTCCTACTAGGGTGGGAAATACCAGTAAAACTAAATTAAAATGCTCAGCAAAGTGCTCACATCTGATCATAGCTTTAGCACTTCCATGAGTGAGCTGTGTTTGATCAGACGTATAGCACGAGGCAGCACACAGAGAACAGAAATAATGGATTTAGGTTCAAATTAACCTTTTCACATGACAGTAACTGGTGGGTTGGGACAAGCTACGGTTGAAGGGCACAGTGTCCATGGCACTACTACTGCCCCTCAGGCTGAGACCTCACAGCCTCAGCTCGACAGTCGTCAAGTTCCATGTTCCTCATTCTTGGCCTTGAATCTTCCTTAACCTCCTCCCTCAGTGTTTGTGTCCTCGGTTGTGTTGTACAGTGGCCTGTATGGACAGAACCTGGTGCAGAAGCTGCACTGGAACTCCCAGGAAAGAGTAAGTGGTTGGAGGGGGAGGAGTGGAGACCAAATCCAGCTGGATTTGGAGGGACAGGTGGGAACTTCTTGCAGCTCACAACACAGTCTGGGGTGGGAGAGGAGAGAGCTGTGCCAGCCGAACCAGCCAGCAGCTCCTTGGAATTGTGGGATCCTAGACTGGAGTGGGTTGGGAGGGACCTTAAAGCCCATCCAGTCCCAGCCCCTACTATGGGCAGGGACACCTCCCACCATCCCAGGTTGCTCCAAGCCCTGTCGAACCTGGCCTTGGACTTCCAGGGATGGGGCAGCCACAGCTGCTTTGGGGAAGCTGTGCCAGCATTTGCTGAAGTTCTGATCTCACAAAACTGTTGGATCTTCAAGTGTAACTCTAGATTTATTCCTCCTGCATCTTGAGGAGGGCTTTGAACCTTCCTGCTCTTTGTTAGTTGAGCTCTGGGTTGAGCGTTCAGGTTTTGCAGGTGGATATTAAATTCCCAGTGGGCATCATCCCAGTTGGAGCAGGTTTTTTCCTGGTCATTCTCATTCTTCAGCACTTCCTTCCTGAAGATTCCAGATACAACAAGAGATTTTGGTCACCAGTGGGGATAGTTGTGGATGCAGGATCTCACATGGGATGTCACCAGTCACAAGCCATCCTTGTGCCACTGCAGGTCCAGAGCAGTTCTCACACGGATTTTTTCCCCTCTGTAACACAGGGCTACACCCCCCACATCATCAGCACCGTCTCAGAATGGTCACTGGCATTCTCCTTCCTCAGCTTCTTCCTCACCTACATCCGTGACTTCCAGGTAAAAGGAAGTTAATGTTCCCTGGTTCTGAATAGCCCAATGTGGTACAGCAGGGCAATCTTCGATTTTATGGGATCATGGAATCATTTTGGTTGGAGAAGACATTTAAGGTGATGGAGTCCAGCCATTAACCTGGCATGGATCAGTCACCAGGGCTGGAGACCCATGAGCAGCTCTAAGTGACCCCTACAGAGTCTGTGTTACCTGCTGTTACCTGTCTGTGGCACCCCTACTGTGTTACCACAGCTCCAGCATCAGGCTGGCTTTAACTGGCCTTGACTAGTCCTGACTGGCTTCACTTCCAGACCTGTCACAGCCACAGGGTCCTTTCCTCCAGGACAAGGCAAATGCTGGAGCCAGTCCAGAGCACAACTAGGAGCCAGGCACATGGTTCTGAGCTGATCTGTTGGTGTTTCCAAAAATCTTTGGTGTTTCCTCAGGCCACTGAACCTCCCAGTGCCAAGGCAGTGAGGGAGCCACTCACAGGGACTCCCTTTGCTTTCCCTCCACAGAAAATCTCCCTGCGAGCCGTGGTCAGCCTGCAGGGCCAGACCCTGCATGAGAGCCCAGGGAGCTTCAGGGCAGAAGAGCAGGCACTGCTCGTAGCAGGGAGCATCTGATGGATGAAGAGAACTCAGGAATTTAATAGCAATAGCAGCTGTTATTTCTAAGCATTTATTTTATATGAAAAAGTATTAAGTGATTGTCTTGTACTTGACATCAAGGGCTTTGCTACTAACCCACAGCAATGCAAATGTTACCAGTACTGTGAATAAGTCTGTGACATTTCTACATTTTCCAATGTTATGAAGGATTAAATGAAGGTTATTAATGAGTTGTGTCTCCTCATCTCTTCCTCCACACCCAGTTTGACCTCCCTGGCTCTCCTCTCTCCATTGCTCCTCAGGCTAAATCCTTTTGAATGGCAGAGCCTCCAGCCTCACTTCTGCTCCCCTTGGGCCCAGGGGGCTGATCCATGCCCTGCACTTTGGGCCAGATGGGATGGACCCCAAAGCCACCCCATCCTTTGAGCAGCCCATAGGGAAAAACCTCTTCATACCACAGCCTGCTCTGGAAGTCAAGAGGCAGCTGAGCAGTTCCCTCCTGATGCAAGGGCAGCCCTGTGCTGGCTCTGGAGAGGAGTGACAGGGAGCAGCATGAACCACACAGGCATGGAATCCCAGAAGGGTTTGACTCGGAAGGGACCTTAAAGCCCATCCCATTCCAGCCCCTGCCATGTGCAAGGACACCTTCCATTGGAGCAGCTTGTTCCAGGCCCTGTCCAACGTGGCCTTCCCTCCCTCCCTCCCTCCCTCTCTCCCCTGGCAGTTGTTGGAGCTGATGAGCAGGTTGACCCAGGAATTCTCATGCCAAGCATCCCTGTTGCACAGGTGGAAGAGTTAGACAAGGCAGCCCGTGTCCTCCTGTTCCCTCCCAAGCCAAAAGCTTTCTCTTAAACACCCGAGAGTGCAACCCCTGTTCTCGTGTCCTTGACATCCTTGGTGCTCCCTGAGAGCCTCCAACCAAAGCCAGCTGCTCCTTCCTCCAGCTGCTTCCAGCAGCTCCCAGAGTGCTGACAGCCCTTATCCCAACCATGTGGAGTGTCTGTGTGCTCCAGAGGCCAAGCTCCACAAGCCTCTAAGTGCCAGACACACCAGCTGGTTCCAGGATCAATCCATAGGGACAACCTCCCACATTCCAGTCATGCCCAGATCAAGCCAGAAGCCTTAAAACAAGTATCTCAAATTCTACCAAAGTACAGCAGATTAAGGGGATGTTTGATTGCACACAGACCTACCAAGTACTTCCACAGCTTCCTCTGAGCCCTGCTTGGCAGGAATAGCTCAGCTCCCTTCCCAAGTTAGTTCTCAAGGCTTGTACATGAGCTCCAGCACATTTCCTCACACACCAGAATCCCTTACTATGGCATCTTCCCTTCCTGGAGGAGCAGGCAAAGCACCAGGAGAGAAATTAATCTGAGCTGGAGGCCTCCTGAAAACCCCAGCAGTTCCCTGAGTAGCTTTTATCCTGGATTTAAATGGGATGTCTCCATCCCTGTGACTGCATTTCCAGCCTGGTTCAGCCAGACTTCAGACAATCCACAGGGTGGAAACAACATTTGGGGCCAAAAGATGCGTTGCTACTGAGGGCAGTGGGGTGGGAAGACAGGTGATTCACACAGAGTCACAAAGAACCCTGGGCATCATGGCCTGGTAAGGCTTCCCAAGTATTGTATTTTACCTGCTGATGAATCCTTAGGGATCCCAGCAGCCCTGGAGAGCTGCACACTTGGCCACACACTTCGCCACACACTTCCTAAGCAGGGAATAGGTAAACCCCAGTTCCTGATTAACTGCTCCAATGTAGAAAATGTGATGTTTCAGCTGAGAGAATCCTTTACCTCCCTCAAGGCTCATTAGACAAATGGTTTAAGCAAGAGATTGTCCCAACAGTATGGGATCCTTGTAGAGAAGGAGAGAGAGCTCTTTGCCTGGTATGATGGGAGAAAAAGAAAAAAATCCAAATGATTCATTCATGTAGTCCTCAAGGAGGCTCTCTAGAAGGCATCTGCCTGCTCACAGGGCTTTCCTCACCTCCCCTTCACTGCTTTCTCCATGGATCCCTGTGAAACATGGAGAGGTTGATCCTGACAACAGACATCCAACTTGCTGCTTCCAGAAGCAATTCCTGCCCCAGAGAGCAGGAATTTCTCCATAAATGTCACTGTGATGAGCCAGCCAGGGCAGACTGAGGTTTAGGTCGGACATTAGGAAATATTTCTTCCCCAAAAGGGTTGTCCAACCCTGTCACAGCTGCCCACAATAATGGAGTCATCAGTCCTGGAGGGATTTTAAAAAAACATGTGGATGTGGCACTTGGAGGACATGATTAATGGTGGCCTTGGTACTGCTGGAGAACAGTTTGATTCCATGATTGCGGAGGGCTTTTCCAACCTCAAAGATTCTGATTTTACTGCCCAAACCAGTACATTCCTCAGTTTACAGTTAAACCCTCCCCCCCCCCACCAAAGCCCCCTCAGGGCTCCCCTACCAGCCCAGCACCACATGATGGGATTCCTGCTCATCTGGAGATCCATGGAAGTTCAGCCTCAGAGCATCCAATTCTCTGTTTAACAACCTCCTCAGTGCCAGGAAAACCCTTTTCCTGCTCTCTCACTCTTTGCCAAGAGACAGGGATGAGCAGCACTGAGGAGCAGCTCCTGGCTCCCAGCTGCTCCAGAGTTATACACCCCCAGTAAATCCCTGCCTTTTTCCCCTTTTCTGCAGCCCCACCAACAGAGTCATGATCCAGGGTCTGGGCTGGGTCCCACCTCCCATAAAATCATCATGGTTGGAAAAGATCTTCAAGACCATCCATCCAAGTCCATCCCACACTGCCACTGTAGCCCCATAAACCCTAAACCACATCACCCAGCGAGATCCAGACATCCTTTTAACAACTCCAGGGATGCTGCCTCCACCACTCCCTGGGCAGCCCCTTACAATGCCTGACCAGCCAAGCACTGAACAGACTTACAGGGTCCCTTAATATACCTGAATTGCCCTGACCAGCCTCCTGGGACCTCCTCACATACTCATGGCCAATGAGCTCCACGTGAGCCCAAGCCTGAGCATCCAGCCCTGGCCTGGGCTGTTGTGGGTGGCCCTGGTTCAACTCTGCCCCAGGATTTATTCTGTGGACAGTTCTCAGACCTCAATTCACAGAATCCCAAGATGGTTTGGGGAGGAAGGGGCATTAAAGATCATCTCATTCCACCCCTGTGTCATGGGCAGGGACACCTTCCACTGTCCCAGGTTGCTCCAAGCCCCAGGTAACCTGACCTTGGACACTTTCAGGCACGGGGCAGCCACAGCTTCTCTGGGCACCATGTGCCAGGCCACACCACCCTCCCAGTGAAAGAATTCCTTCCCAATACCCCAACTAACCCTGCCTCTGGCAGTGGGAACCAATACCCCCTTGTCCTGTCACTCCATTCCTTGTCCCAATTCTTTCTCTAGCTCTCCTGGAGCCCCTTTAGGCATTGGAAGGGGCTCTAAGGTGTCCCCAGAGCCTCATCTTCTCCAGGCTTAACATTCCCAGCTCTCCCAGGCTGGCTCCAGAGCAGGGGGGCTCCAGCCCTCTGAGCATCTCAATGGCCTCCTCTGAACTTACTCCAGCAGCTCAACATCTTTCTGCTGCTGTTGAGCCCCAGGGCTAGAGGCAGCTCTGCAGGTGGGGTCACACCTGAGTGGGGCAGAGGGGCAGAAGCCTCCTCCCCCGCTTCCCACACTGGGGATCAGCTGAGGGCTTGGGGGATTTCTGGGCTGAGGCATTTCCAGGTCTCACCCACCAACACCCCCAAGTCATTGGCCCAGGGCTGCTCCATCTGCTCACCCCCAGCTTGGATCCATCCCAGGGCTACCCCAACCCAGGTGCAGCACCTTGAACTTGGCCTTGTTAAACCTCCTGAGTTTCCCATGGGCCACTTCTGAGCTTGTCCAGGTCCCTCTCGATGATTCTCTCCCTCAGGGGTGTCCCTGCCCCCTCAGCTCAGTGTCACCTGCAAACCTGCTCAGGGTGCCCTCAATCCCTTCATTTGCCATTAATGAAGATGTTAAATAATGCTGGTCTCAGTACAAATGCCTGAGGGACACTACTGATCTGTAGTATGGACCTGTGAGGGACACCGCTGGTCACTGATATCCACTGGGACTCTGAGCTGTTGACCACAACTGCCTGGATGTGACCAGCCAACCCATTCCTTATCCACCTGACTGACAGTCCACCCATTAAATCCATCTCTCAAATGTAGAGGATGCTGGGAGAACCATGCCAAATAGTTACAGAAGTCTAGATAAATGACATCTGTCAGCCTTCCCTTATCACTCATGGAGTCACTCCTGTTGAGCTTCTCATCCACCAACACCCCCAGGTCCTTCTTTTCAGGACTGCTCCATACAACCCCCAGCCTGGAGCTGTGGTGGGAGTCACCCCAAACCAGAGGCAGGATCTCGTCCTTGGCCTTGTTGAACTTCATGAGGTTCACACGAACCCAACCTCTCCAGCCCATCCAGGTCCCTCTGGATGCCACAGCCCTTTCCTCCAGCGTGTGACCCCAACAAACATCTCACTGTCAGCACCATGTTGAGGGTGCCTCAATCCCACTTGTCCGTGTCACTGATAAAGACAGCACTGGTCCCAACACTGACCCCTGGGGGCACCACTTGTCACCGGGCTCCACTCAGACATCCTTGTGTACAGCTAAAGACCACAATCCTTTGAGTGCCACCATCCAGCCAATTCCTTATCCTGTGAGTGTTCCACCCATCAGATACATGTCTCCAGTTTTGAAACAAGGCTGTCTTGAAGGACAGTGTCAAATGCTTTGCACAGTCCAGGTAGATGATGTCAGTCGTTCTGCCCTCACCTTCCAGCACTGTCACCTTGTCATACGAGGCCACCAAATTTGTCAGGCACGATTTGTCTTCAGAGAAGCCATGTTGGTTGTCACCAATCACGTCTTTATTTTCCATGTGACTTAGCATAGTTTCCGGAAGTATCTTCTCCATGATCTTGCCAGGCTCCAGTGTGACTGACTGGCCTGTAGTGCGCTGCATCTGCCTTATTTCTCATTTGAAAAATGGGGTCAAATTTCCCATTTTCCAGTCAGTGGGATCTTCACTGAACCGCCACAGCTTCTCAAATATGATGGAGAGTGGCTTAGGAACTTCCTCTGCCAGTTCCCCCAGGATCCATGGATGCATCTCATCAGGTTCCACAGACTTGTGCACCTTCATATTCCTTAAATATTCCCGAATTTTATCTTCTCAAGTCCAGAGAAAGGAACTAAGCTGGTGAAGAGTATGGAGTATAAGTCCTATTAGTGATGGGTGAGAGAGCTGGGCAGCTCAGCCTGGAGAAAACGAGGCTCAGAGGGGACCCTTCTGACTTTCCACAACTCCCTGACGGGAGGGCGCAGGCAGGTTGGATCAGGCTCTGCTCCCAGGGAACAGGGACAGGACAAGAGGAAACAGCATCAAGTTGTACCAGGAAAGTTTCAGGTTGGACATCAGGAGGAATTTCTTCCTGGAAGGGATGGCCAGGTATTGGAAGGGGCTCCCCAGGGAGATGGAGGTGGACACCTTCTTGGAGACGTCCAAGGAATGCCTGGATGTGGCACTCAGTGCTCTGGGCTGAGTGACAAGGTGGGTATGAGTCACAGGTTGGACTCGCTGACACAGGTTAGACTTGATGACCTTGGAGGGCTTTTCCAACCTTAAAGGTTCTGGGATTCTCCTACTGTAGATGGTTATTCCTTCTTCCAGTCCCTGCCTTTGCTCCTGCAACTCTGGTGGTGTGACTGGGTCACTTTCCAGCAAAGACTGAGCACAAACACTGAGAACCCCAGCCTTCTCCATGTCCTGGGTAAGCAGGTGTCCCGTTTCCTTCTGGAGAGGGCCCACATTTTCCCCAATCTTCCCTTTATCACCAATGTACCTATAGCAGCTTTTCTGTTGCCCTCGAGGCCCCTGTCCAGATTTAACTTTATCAGGGATTCAGGTTTTCTAACCTGATCTCTTGCTGCTCAGACAATCCCTCTGTATTCTTCCCAGGCTGCCTGTCCTTGCTTCCATACTGAGTTTGTCCAGGAGCTCCTTGTTCACCCTCACAGGCCTCCTGGAGGTTTGTTCATATTCCCTGTGCTTGAGATATGTTGCTCCTGAGCTTGGAGGTGATCCTTAAATATCAACCAGCTCTCCTGAGTCCCTCTTCCCTCCAGCGCTTTATGCCATGAGACTCAACCAAGCTGATCCCTGAAGAGGCATCCTTGTTGCCCTGAGGATCCTGAATCCACCATTCCATGTTCGCTCAGCCCAGGCTGCTCTCGAGCTTCTCATTCCCCACCACGTCCTCCTTGTTGGTGAGCTCCTCTCCTTGCTGGCTCCCCTCTCACTTGAAGGAGTTTATTCTCAACACATTCTAGAACCTCCTGCTGTGTTGTGAACATGACACTGCAATTGTCTGTCCAGAGCTTCATCTGATGGGTGTTCCTGGTACAGCCCCCTAAAAGCCACCCCCACATGGCTTCCTGGGCTGCCCCTGGCAATGCCCAGATCTGGGTCAATGCCGGGCTTGGCTACCTCAGGTGTATGGTAAGACTTGATGTATCTTGAGGGTCTTTTGCAATCTAAATGATCCAATGATTCTACATCTGGAACAGATCTCTGTGAAGGTTTGTGCCTCACATAGAAGTTCTGGGGCTGTGGTGGGTCTCCAATACAGGAGACAGGTACAGGGGTAGTCCTGGCTAGGGACTCCAAGGCACAAGGTTTGGCTGACGTTGGCAACTTATCCAGCACCATCTTTCCTTCCTGATCTGTTCTGTCCAGCACCCACTGCCACCTCTGCTCTTCACTCTGAAATTCCTAAAAGGTCTTCCACTGATTCTTCCCAGGAATTTGCTTGGAGTAATTAATATCCTAAATCCATAGATTTTGTACTTAGCACAGCAATCCTGGTGTGTAACACCTTCCTGCCAATCTGGGCTGCACTCAGGGATGGTCACCAGTCACCTTCACTCCTAGGATGACAGCCAGCATTCCCAGAACTCTAGGTCTTGTCACAGACTCTTCATAAATTGCGGGAGTTCAAGGATTAACAAGGCAGTAAAATCCAATCCGTGCTCCAGATGGTCTGGATTAGGAGCGGTTCCAACAGCCTCAAGGTCCTTGGCTGTCAGAAGCCCCTTTGCTCCTCTTGGCACAACTTTCCCCCATTGGCACATGAAGAGGCTTCTCTTGGCTCTCAGTGATCCCTCCAACCTTGCACTGACGTTGTTTCAAGGAAGATCTTTCTCTTCCATACTTGGTTTCACTCTTTTTCTGAACTGCACCAGGTGTTTTCCATCACTATTATTTCACATAGCTCATTCACCTTCTTCCACCAAATCCTGGTCCCATTTCTTCAAAATTTTGCAGTGAGGATTTTTCTCCCAACTTTGAGTATTTTATTGTCTCTACGAAAAACTCAGGCAAATGGACTACTTTGTTAGGGAAAAGAGGTTCTGAGATAAAGAAGATGGTACATTCTAGAATGTCAATGCTAGGATCCTCAAGTGAAATGAGAGGACAAGAGAACTCGGCTTCATTTATTTTTTTTGGAGTTCATTGGAAAATAGAGGAAAGACACTTGTTAGAGGACAGTAAGTGAGCAAAGCCTGTTGGAAGAGTATCTACCAGATGACTGCAGCACCAGATACACGACACAAAGGCTGCCTCCATCTCCTTCCCAATTCCCACTTCATGCTTTCAGGTGGGATGGAGTCAATGTCCTTCACAGTAGCCCAACGTCATGCTGTGTTTGGGATTTTGAGGAGACTGCTGATCACACACCTGTGTTTTGAGGAGAGCTCCCACAACATCCAGGTTTTCTCCTCTCACTTGCACCCCCTAGCAGGCTTGGGATGGACAGTAATTTGGGGATGGACAAGAAACTGGGAACAGACACAGCCTGGACAGTCTTCCCAGACTGATCAAAGGGATATTGCAAGCCACAGGAGGCCATGGTCAGCAAATAAAAGCTTTATGAAAGCAGGAAAATGCAAGGACATTTCTCGTCACAGTATTTGTCTTCTAAGTGAATACTGTGCACACAGAGCCCCCAGAAGTGGCCAATCTTCTGCCTGCTGACAGGATGTGGTGACTGAATTCCTGACTTTACGTTTTGTGCAAGCATCTTTAGCTTGAGCTGCTAAACTGCCTTCAATTCCACTCACAATTCCATTCTTCCATTTTCTCCCCATCCCGCAGGAGGGGAATAAGTGGAGCGGGTAGGTGCCTGGGAGTTGGCCAAGGTCAATTCTGACCCAAAACACCCATTCCATACACAATGAGCCCATGGATACCCACAGTACCCCCCTGACTTACTTGTTCCACCACATTTCCCTCCTACCAAGTCATCTCTCGGTAATCACTGCAGGGTTTATTTCCATTATTCACCTTCCCTCCTCACCCACCACTGTGCATCTGGTCCAACACCTTGGTCTAGCTCAAGCTCTCCCCGTTCCTGGAAGTGTCACAGGCCAGGCTGGACAGGGCTTGGAACAACCTGGGACAGTGGAAGGCGTTCCTGCCCATGGCAGGGGGTAGAATGCGATGAGCTTCAAGGTCCCTTACATCCCAAACCCTTCTCTGATTCTGTGATTCTTCAGAGCAGGAACTTCCTTTTTCTTTCCCTGTAAAAACCTTTCCTCCCTCTCCAAGCCACTGGAATTTTCCCCACTGTCAAAGCTTACATAAACAAGGAATATGGGACTAAGCTCTCCAAGAAACATCCATCTCCACAAAACCCTTTAGATAAACTGGGCATTCATGGGATAATAAAAGAAAACCCTGCAGATGAAAATCTGATTAAAATTAAACAAAATAAGAAAAAAAACCCTAAAAGGACAGTAAAAAACAGCTTCTCATGAACACAAATCTGCAGCAGAGCTCTGCTGGGATTGGCAATGTTTAACATAAACATAAATAGACAAGAACAAAGCAATGACAAACTATGCTGGCAAAATAAGTTATTAACTGGTGGAAGGGAAACTGAAAAACTGCAGTGAGAACCTGCATGGATCAAAGACATGGACAACAGAGGACAAGGAAAGGTGTCCCTACACACACAACAGAGCATGGTGGGAAAATACACACAAAGTTACAAAAAAAATTAGGATGTAAAGAGAGTCTGAGGGCACAACCCCTCCTACAAGGCAAACTAAGGTACCACAACTGAAGATGGCAAGAGACATGTTCAAACAACAACAAATTAAAAGACACTCATTGAGGACTGTTAAAGATACCACACAGGGATAAAGAAGTCTTTTAACTCCAAGAAATTATTATTAACAGAATTCTGTTAAAACAAAATACATCCCACCCTTCCAAAACAACCCCACAACCAAATTTCCACATTGCACAGCTAGCCACGGCCTTATAAAGGCTCACAATAATGACAGGGAGAGCCATGAATCCAAACAACTGTCAGACGGCTCCTCCTCACTCTGTCTTCACATCTGCAAAAGGTTTTGTATAAATATCTGCATTGCTACTGTCTAAAGTCTAATTCCCAGAACCTTTAAATAGCACTTATTAACCACTGACTTGACCTCTTCTGAAAACTGACAATTCTCAGGAATTTATCAAAGTTCTCATGCACATGATAAAAACAAACAAAAAAAAGTATCTACAACTAGGGTTTGCAATTTGCATTGGGGTTTTAAGAGCCAGGCCATGGAATTGGAAAGGGGAAAGTTTATTTGCTAATACAGAACCCCTGCAATTCAAAATATGGGGAATATGCTGGTAAAAATGCCCTTTGTCTGTGCTCTTGGATCCTGTCCCAAAAGTAGAATTTGATGGTCCAAGTCTCTTATTTTTGGCATTTAACAAAAACCTACAGTTCTCTAAATACACACATACTTAAACTTCATCTAGTTCTTCCATCTACCAGAAGTATTAATTTAAGCAAGGGATTTCCTCTTGAAGTCACTGAAGAGGTGATGCATGAGGTCGGGATCCCCAGCGCAGGGGTCTCAGCTCTGCTGCATTTCCCGGCGCATTTCCTCCAGAGCCGCCTCCCGCTCCCGTAGGAGCTGCTTCAGCCGCTTGATTTTTTCGTCCCGTATCGTCTCATCCAGATCTGGGGGAGCCACAGGGAAAGCGTCATCTCGGAAAGAACCTTCCAGAATGGAAGTATCCTCTTCAGAAGTCACTAAAACTGAAATCCCTGGGTGTGTAGTGTCACTGCACTGGGGGAATGTGTTCTGCTCCAAGTCCCTCCCTTGCGACACTCCGACAGAGCCAGTCGGAACACTCGGCTGTGGTGAGGCTGGTGGAGGTGAAACACTCCTGCTCAGTGCACTGGAACTCGAGCTGATGCTTTCTAAACTGGGACTTGTGGCTGATTTGATCGAAGTTCTCCTTCTCTTGCCACTGTCCGACAAAGGTGAGGACTTTGTTTTCCTTTTCCTAGTTAAATCCTCTTCCAGATCCACAATTACCTGCATAGTTAGAAACAGACAAAATTCTGTTTAACTTCTGTTAAACTTGGCATCAGCTATAACATCAAATTCTCTAAGCTCAAATTACAAGTTATTTGTTGCAAGCTTTTCTAAATTACTGCCTGGAAGAAGTTTCTTTCAGCAAAGGGACAAACTAATTTCTGTGTTTGATGTTCTTCCAGCAAAGATTCCCAGTTAACAATTCCCGAACACTGAATTCCTTCCTTAGTCAACACTGCATGTCTGCCTTTCCTGGGCATGTCCACCTTTCCTGGGGATGTCCATCATCTCCTGTGGCTGTTTAAGTTAACACCACTGTAACACAAAAATTTTGTAACTTGATGGGAAAATTCAGTGTAGAAGAATCCTTCACGTCTACATTTCCAAAACCTCAATCTGAGGAGTAATGTCCATTATCAGACTAAATTCCTCCCAGATGTTTTATTATTTGAATCATGGAATCACATCCTTTTTTGAGCTGGAATAGACCTTAAATCCCATTCCATTCCACCCCCTGCCATGGGCAAGGACACCTTCCATGAGACCAGGTTGCTCCAAGCTCCATCCAACGTGGCCTTGGACACTTCTAAGGGATGGGTTAATGGTAATGGTAATTTAAGAGCAGCCATGGATCTCCTCAATTATTAGCAGGTCAGTAAAACCTGAGAAAGTCTTTGAATGAGTAGAATCACACAGAAGAAAATGCAGCTGAACAGAAATACTTGGATGGATAAAATCCTTTCCATGCATTAACATGGAAGTTCTTCCTTCCAGAAGTACCCAAACAATGACAGAGTTGATAACAACATTTGTAATTCTAAAGACTGGACAGATCCACAAGTAGATTTCTTTTAACAAACCCATTCCTCTGCCTGTACCCACTGCACTGCTAGACAAACATAACCATCTGCAGAGGGTTAAATATAAATCAGAATCCCGAGGTCTGGTCCCTATTCCAACAAGGACCATCACCACAGTAGTAGGGACAGTCTTCTCAAAAGCATTTGTCATTCAGGTTTCCTCCAGAAGAATGCAAAAACAAAGATAAAAATTCCTAGAGGGTGCTCAAGTCCTACAGAAATCTCAAACAAGTTCTAGGAATAATTCTCACAGAGATCCCAACAACTCCTGGCTCTCCTGGTGAATTCAGAGGTGGGAGGCCCCCAAACAACCCCAGCTCTCTACTGACTACACATACACTGCTTTCTGAGTGTGTTTAGCACTGAAAAATCCCAGATACCTTTTCCTCTTTAACACTTTCCCGATGATGACTCATTATTTCCACATCCAATGAGGATGAACTGCAAGAATCATTTTTCCTTTCCAAGCTGTCACTGGAACAAACCCTTTCTTCTGGATTGTCACACAAGGCCCTTAATGGTATTCTCGTAAGGTAAACTCTCTCCTCCTTAAAGAGACCAAAATTTTTCCTTAATTCCAAGTATTGTCTCCAGTGTGGGTGTTCTTGGTGTTTGATTTGAATAACCTTCCCCGGTGAATTCATCTTTTCACATTGGATCTGAAATACAGAAACAGTGAGAGAGCCATCAATCACTCTCTCACTCTCTCTCTCTATACATTAACAGATAAAATATATTAATATACAAAAAAATAGATACTAGAAAGACAGGTGAATATTTATTTTGTTTGCCATTCCCCAAGAGCTACATTTAACATAGGTAACATTAAACACAGATAAGTAAATTTTGATAAATTATATACAAATTATAGTAGGTCTAACAGTCATTAGACCTCCAAGTATATTCTGGAACATGCAGAAAATGTCCAGATCAACCAGCAACCACAGCAAAAAAGAAGCAACAAGAGAATCACTTGTTCTACCCCTTCAAAGTACCAAAGAACTAGGAGGAAAGAGCAGGTAGTGTCTTTACTCTGAAATCTAGGGGTTTGCAAATTTAGGGACAAGAACACCAAATTTGCTGAGCTATTTCTCACTAATGTTACAGCAAATGCAAATGCTGACACTCGGCATCACACAACACTGAAGAAAATAAACTGCATTTCAACCATTTTTCAGGTGACAATCAAAAAAATAGGTCTTATGGTCTGTTGCAACAACTAAATGTCTAAAATTTGCAAAAATACACTCAGCTGACATTTCTGTTCTGCCTGGACAACACAAAGGAAATTCAGAATATTTTTCTTCTCTGGAGACAAATTCATCCTGGCCTCTCGAGCTACTAAAAACATGACCCTCAATCCAGTGTGCGG
This sequence comes from Chamaea fasciata, assembly GCF_029207755.1. Lineage (NCBI taxonomy): Eukaryota > Metazoa > Chordata > Aves > Passeriformes > Sylviidae > Chamaea > Chamaea fasciata. The sequence continues at coordinate 6,682,849 of NW_027094110.1, forward strand.
AGTCTGGGGATTGGAGGCTTACAACTTTTAACATGTTTCCAACACTATGATCTTAAAAGAATATGTCAATGCAGCCATTAAGGATCCAAAGAGTTCCTTCTGCCTGATGTAGACACAGGAGTGAAGGAGGTAAACCCTCTCCACCAGGGCAAGGGAGGAAGGAAACACAGCTCCTGCCTGTGGCTGTTGGAGCGAGCAAAGCCCGGAGCTGACAGTGGCACACCAGAGCTGTCTCTGGAAGACAAACTCTGCTCTTCCAACTTAATTTCCTCTTGTGAAGCCACAAACTTGTCCTTCTCTACCCTGTATCAACCCTACAGCCCTAAGTTTGTGCTCTGAGCATATAGCATCAATATCTAAGAGCCCAAAAAATGAACAGCCTCCCTGGAGTTAGAGTTATTGCTGACCATTTATCTTGGGAGAAAATCAAAAGCCACCTTTCCTCTGCCCCTTCCTCTTCTATGCATTTCTCACTTGCACAGTGCAAAATTATTGGGGAAAAGGCCATTTATTGACTAGAACCAACCTTAGAGCAGCATTTCCAAGATACAAAAATGGTTTGTTTCCAAGTTACAAAAATGTGTGAACTCATCAAGAGCCATTGTATTCACCTAAAACCAGGACCACAGAACCACTGACCAGACACTGAGGTGGCATGTTTATGATTTATTACCTTTGGCCAGTCTTTACTGATAGCACATTCCTGCTTAGCCTGAGGTAACACAGCCCCTGCTGCTCTTGGGGAATGACTCATGTTTTTGCCATTCTGGCACACACTTTGCTGCATCCCTACTTCTGGAACTGGGATCACTCCACTGCAAGAAACGTTCTTGGTGAAGGGCAAACTCTGTCTCTGGATTACAGTGGGATCCTGCTGATTAGCACTTGGTGTCAGCACAGCTGCAGGTGTGGATTTTAAGTCATTTCTTAAGCCAACTAGTGATGAATTTTTGGAGACTGTACATGGTTTTGGGCCTTTCTGAGGCAGCACCACTCCTTTGCTTTTTGACAACACCAGATTCACCACTTTGCTGGTTATTTTATTGACTTCATTAGAATCCATTTGCTTGGGTGTCTCCTTTTTGAGTAAAGCATCAGAGGAAGACATTTGCTTGTCAGCCTGGGCTGACAGAACATCAGACCCTCTTTTGGTCAATAAATAGACTTTCCCATTGTACATGACCAGAGCATTATCTTTTAAAGATGTGATTTTGGTTTGGCTTCCACCAGGACCATTAGAACAGAGTGGCAAAATATTTGCAGGATTAACTTCTACGTTCTTCGTGTCTGACAAAGTTTTCAGGATCTTGGAAGCCACATTATTTGAAGACTTTACAGGGATAAGACAAGCTGCTGAGAGTGGGGCAGTTTCTTGTACAATCCATTTCATAGGAGTTTGCTGGCACTGCTGCCCCTCGGATGTGACTGGTTCTGGAGAAGAACCAGATACCTTTTGGGCAGCTGTCACTATCAGTGCCTTTGAAATATCTGTGGTAGATTTGGGGCAAAAGCTCTGCAAGTGCTTGGGCAGGACTTGGGAGCTTTTCACTGTGTTCACAGGTGACACGTAAATCACTGTCGGTGTTTTTGTACTGTCAGCCCCTCCAGACACATTGGTGGCTGCAGCTGCCAGGATTTTTTGCTGTATTGCAGGTGGCAAAAGAGATGCTGGGACAGATTTCACTTCTGCATCAGCTGGAATCTGGAGGTGGTGTCCGGAGGGCAGCATTGGAGACTTGACAGTCATTGGGAGGGGTTTGGTGTTCACCACCATGTAGGTTGTGCTGCTCTGGTGAGAGGAACTCATGATGGCCCCGTTCTGCAAGGAGGCTCCATCCATGGGCACACAGCTGCTCTGGGCATTGGCAGCTGCACTTGCAATCAAGCTTTCCTTTTCAGAACCTGCACTAGCACTTTCCTGCTTGTCTAATGTCCTTGTAAGAATTATCTTTCCAGGATTAGGAGGCTGAAAAATAGGTATCTTAACAGATGAAGGTGCAGCAGTATTGCCAAGCTGTGTCTTTAAAGTAAGATGGACTGGGCTAGAAATATTTGCGTTAGAATTATTTGGCATGGCTGGAGACTGAACTATTGGCACAAAGCTTCCAGAAGTTTTAGAAATGGGAAGCAATTTCAGAAGGTTTTTTCCATCTGGTCCGGTTGTCTGAACGACTCGGTACATACAGCCTGCAATGCTTAACAAAGAAAAGGGAAAAGAGAGAAAAATGAAAAGCAGTGTAAGTGAACAAGCATAGGTACTTTAATTCACAACCATCAGTGAAATCTACACCCAGGGCTGAAGCAAATTAACTCCTGGAAAATGCCTGAGCTAATCTTCAGGAGCTTCCTACTGACCTACCCGGGTTTCCATTTCAGACCACCTCAGGCTGTCTGAAAATAGTATCCAACTTCTACACCCCAGAGTAGCAAGAAACGTCATCTTTTACAGATTAAAAAGAAGTTAAAGGACCCCAGGAAACACCTCACATTACCTCTTCTTCCCCTCATGGGGCCTTTCATTATGGAAATGAAACCACTACCTCCCGATTTCCCAGAGAAGCCTTACTTTTCCCTTTTCCACCTCACTGTTACTATTTAGATCCTTCCTGAGTGCTATGAACATGAATTTCAGGAACGCTTCAGGAAAATACAGGCAGAGTAGTTGCATGGCAAGATGGAAGCAAAATTACTTCAGACACAACAGAGGAATTTGGAAGCAGGATGTATTTATCTTGTGGAACAGGTGGCTTCTGTGCCTCCATCGCACTTGCCCGGCCATTCTTGAGACAGATACAGACCACAGAGGTGGTTCATCCTCAAAGAGATGGAAAACTTTCAAATGCTACTGGATTATAAATGTTTTTGAGAACAGAAGTCTAAGTCTGAGAAGGAAAAAGCTTCAAAACCAAGGAGGAACACATGGAAAAAGCACCAGGGACATCTGGAGAGAAAACAGATTTCTTGCAGATGAAGGTAAGAACTCACCAAGAGACAGACAGATCTCATCAAAACACAAGTTACTTGTGACTGCTCCAAATGCCAAGATTTTTTAAGACCATGGCAAGACAAAGAGCTTCCCACTCCAGGGGAGTCTGCCCAAAGCAGGCTCTTCTGCAAAGAACCCCTGGACTCTGAGCATAACAATCTACTGCCCAAAACACTGCAGAGACACATGTGGGCAAATACAGCTGCCCTCACTGGGAAGAAGATACCAAATCACTGCAAGTTGTTTCCTGACAGCAGATTCAGAACAACTAAAAGGCAGAGCTGATAACTCCACCTGGAGTCACCAAGAGCACCAGCTCCATCCCATCCACTTGCTACATCAAAAAATGCCTTGGGAACAGGGACACGAGAGTAATTCCCAGTCCAATCCTGATGACATCGAGGGCTGTGTTTTGCTTTCTGTCAGGCAGTTTTTCTGTCTTTTCGGGCTTCTGACTCAGCTTGGAGTAGTGCCTGGGAGAGCTCAGTGCTGTATCCCACCACTATGTCTTCTCAGGAGCCAGCCAACCTTTGCCTTTTCCCATCAAGTGGGAAGTCACAGGGATGCTCTTCCCTCCCAAAGCTGGGCATTTGCTGCTGAGGGTCCTATTCCCATGGGGACTGACATAAACACCCCACTACTGTCTGCCCAACACACAAAGGCACCAGGCACACAGAGCCTTCCTTGCTGTGACCTTGGAATTAACTCCCACACCTGGTATTTTGGTACAATGCCCCATTTCAGGTCAGAATGTGTGAAAATTGAGATTTTTACATGAGGTATCGGTGCAGTGGGCAGGAAATTCTGCAGTACTTTTGTTTTTAAGGTATTGAAAATTAAAATATGGGCAATATATCACATGGCTCCTAAAGGAAGTTGTCACCGGAGGGCTTAGGAGCAAAATGGAATTGGATACTTTAGAATCAGACATGAGAGCTGAGATGGACTAGCACTGAGAGGCAACAATCTGAAAGAAAACAGTTTTGCTTAAATGAAGAGGAAGTAGAAATATTTGTGTGTTTGAACATAATTAAAGCCGAGAAAAAAGACTTTTGGAGCACTTTAAACCTCCCAGCACTACTGACAATGCAAATGAAGAACAGCAGCAGCTCCAGGACAACACTTTATCTGTTCCGTGCTTTGAATCTCTCAACACTTCTTTTATCACTCCATGATCTACAGCCTCATATTTGCTTCTATATATAAGAAGGCAAATTCAGAAGGAACTCTTCAGAGAGTCCCGCAAATGTAGAACTGCTGAACAGAGAAACAAACACTTACCTGCACCCCAACTAACTAGGCCTGCAAATTGTCACCAAGGGGCAGAAGGAACCTCTGAAGAGGCTCATAGTTCCACCTGTTAAAGCAAGGGGACACTTCTAACTTTTGGGCAAGAGGAGGGGGAGTAGATCAGAGTGAGAGGACACAAGAAAAACAGGGAGAGATGAGCTGAAGAGATGTTTGCATCAATATTTTCCTCTGCCAGTTTCCAGCGCTCACTTCCTCATTCCACCTGGAATCAACATTCACCTCCAGCCCAACAGACTAAAAACCTGGTTTTGACTATGCTACAAACAGGAACTTTAAAAGTAGATTGGGGGAAAAAGCACAAATAAAAAAAAATCTCATTTGCCTGAATTTCAGATCATTCTGCTTTTAATGATTGCAGAAGGCAAACTGTAGCTTTTTATCCCCATGAAAAAGAGCAGGAGAGCAGGATGCTCCAAATTTGTAATTGCCTGAGAAAGAACATTCTTTAACTTGAAACAAATATCATGTATTTACATGTTTGGAGAATGACAAAAAGCTAAAGGATAGACAAGAGAGAAGGCAAAGTCCAACGAGACACCAAGAAATGGAATTCACAGATTCACTCAAACGACAGAGGAAGGATCTGTCTGCAAATGTTGTTTTTAGCTCTCTAAGCTGAAAAGGCTTCATTGCAACAATTCCACATCATAAAGCTTCTCCCAAGTATACAAAGAAATAACCATGAGGAAGTTTCATGTCACCAGAATAAAATGAAACACTGTCCCCATATATTTTTGAGTGATGAAGAGGGGAGTGAGTTGTTTTGCTTCAGTCTTCAAGATCACTGATCCTTCTTTGAATTAATGAATCTTTAAGAAGCTCTTAAGCAGAATGAAAAAAACTCCCTCAGTATCCCCTTTTTAGGGTGTCAGATTAATTTGGTTGAAGAACAGGTTGATTTCTTTTCCACAAAAAACCAAAAAAAACCCAACAAAAAACAAAAACAAAACAAAACCACCCAACCACAACAAAACCACCAAAAAAAACCCCCCTTAAAAAACCCATCAAAAAAACCCACACAACCAAAAAAACACCACAACTGGAAATCTGTATCATGCCAGGTTGTCCTTGGGGATTTCTTCCATAGTTACTGAAGTAGTTTTCTTTCTCCTCTTCATCCTACTTCACTTCCCAACCCCCTAAGAACCGAACAATAAACCTCCTCAAGTCTCATCTATGAACACTCAGAAATAATTGTGTTGTTATGACCCTTTAGAAAGGCCTAAGGCAGATCCATGAACAAAACTTGAGGGAAATAAGCTCAAGGAAGACCAAGAAAAGGGTGGACTGGTAGAAATCTTATTTAACCAGAGAAGTTATCAAATTCAATAAAAACAATCAAATAAAATTCTGTGGCATTCACAGAGGGATCTGTCAACCAGATCACTTTCTTTTGACCCAAAAAGGAGATTTCTTTCGGCGAACAGTCTGTGTGTGGCAACACCAACACCTCCCCATGGATGTGGCATTAAAGAAGGCAGGAAAGCAGAGAGAACAGAAAGAAACTGGGAGATTTATTTCTTTACTTACTTATTTCAAGACAGAAAAATAGAAAGAATAATCTACATTTCCTTCAGTTCACTGTAATTCCTGTTTTCTTGACAAGACACACCAGTTTTACTGTCTAAACTTTCCTCACTGTTCATCACTCTCAGTAAGCAGCACAAAACACTGATTATTCATTCACCTTCTGTCCTTTGTGCTAGCATCAACAAAAACACCCTTGGAATATTTTCAGAAAATGGGAATATTGATCTCTGCCAAATAAATTCATCTACCAAATGCAGGGCAACCACCACCACCTGATTCCCACAGGGATCCTGACTGTGCCACTAAAAGATGCATCAGTGGAAACCAAAGAGACAGACTGGCTCAATTCTCTTGCAAAGTCGTCAGAAGAAACAATGAGCTACTTTTCCATCTGCCTTTACTCCCAACAGTTCCTTTGGGCACAACTTTCATCTACAAATGTGAATAAATAGCCAGGGACGATGGGCCACTCCAGAGAACCAAAAGGATTTATTTTAATGGGTTCAGTTGGATCCAAGAAATGGCTAAATAACAATTTATTGTCAGTTGGAAACATGCACCCAGGGACAAGGTAAAATTAATTGATTGTAGTTGATACAGATTTATTTTATACAGCTGCATTCATTCCATGGATTATCTGAAAACTGTAATAAAATCATAATAGTAATTAGAATAATAAATATATAGTTACATATACTCTAGATAATATACAATAATCATCATTATTATTATCATTATCATCATCTAAAGGAAATGAGGAAATTGACGTTGAATTTGGAAGAATCCTGACCAGAATTTCACTTCAAGCTATCTCTAATGACAGAGTTTTTATCCTAAACTAGAAGTTTTCAACAACGGCAGAAAAACCACTTTCTGTTTGACAGCCATTGTTTCTGGGAACTCTTTTCATCCACTGTGGAATATTCCCTGAGCACAGATAACTGTGCATGGGCAAACTGCCAGGAAACTCTGTGCTCTACCATCAACCACAGCTCTCCTGATCCATGACCAGATCCTCTTCCAGCCACAGAATCCCTGCTGGAATCTGTGACCATCAAAACCAGCCAAGGTGGATCCCACAACAGCCCAAAATCAGCCAAAACTCATCCCTGAGCACACAAAGCACCCTGAGAAACCCTGAGAGACAAGGAAAAGCAGCAGGAGCCAAACCCTGGCTGGAGTCCTCGGGCCGGCTGAGCCCCCAGTGTAGAGCAGGAACAGAACCTCGGAGAGCTGGGACACCCCGGGGAATTCCCTGGGCACATTCCAGCCGGGATAACCCGGGGAATTCCCTGGGCACATTCCAGCCGGGAAAACCTGGCACTGCCACCGCCACTGCTGCGATGGTAACAAGGGACCTGAGCAGTGAAACCGACCCAGAGAGGCCAGGGAAGGGAACAGGGCTGGGAAAGGGGCTGGAGCCCCAGGAGAGGCTGAAGGAGCTGGGAAAGGGGCTCAGCCTGGAGAAGAGAAAGCTCAGGGGGAACCTTCCGGCTCTGCACAACTCCCTGACAGGAGGGGACAGCCGGGGGTCATCAGGCTCTGCTCCCAGGGAACAGGGACAGGAGGAGAGGGAACGGCCTCGGGCTGGGCCAGAGGAGGTTCAGGTTAGATATGGGGAAAAGTTCTTCATGTAAAGGGTGGCCAAGCACTGGCAAAGTCTTCCCAAGGCAGAGGTAGAGCCGCCACGTGTGTAAGTGTTAAAAACGAGTGGACGTAGCACGTGGGAACACGGGTGAGTGGTGACTGTGGCAGTGAGAGGGAACGGTTGGACTCGTTGATCTTTAGGAACTTTTCCAACGTTAATAACTCGATGACTGTGAAAGGTTCAATTCCTCTGACATCCCCACCTTCCCCTTCCCGGCTGCCCTCGGCACATCCCGCCCTCACCGCCATGGGGCCGCAGCGACAGCAAAACACACCCAAAACACACCGAAAACACAACCAGGACACACCCAAGACACACCCAAGACACACCCAAGGCACACCCAAGGCACACCCAAGGCACACCCAAGGCACACCCAAGGCACACCCAAGACACACCCAAGGCACACCCAAGGCACACCCAAGGCACACCCAAGGCACACCCAAGGCACACCCAAGGCACACCCAAGGCACACCCAACGAAAGTGGCGTCGAGCCGGAGACAACGCCGCACGTGAGGCGGGGCTGGAACCGCCCCCGGGCCGCTCTGCCGGTAACGGGAACGGGAAAAGGAAAGGCGAAGGGAAGGGCGGGAGGAAGGGACAGAAAGAGATCAGAAAGAGATGGGAAAGGAAGGAATAAGAAAGAAACGGAAGGGAAGGGAAGGAATAGGACGACGCCCTCCCCACCGACCCCCGCCCGTCCCGCCGGGGCCGCCGCCGCCCCCGCCCTCCCGTTTCCGCCCAGGGGTCCCGGCAGGGCGTGGAGCGGCGGGCCCGTACCTGGCGGGGCGTCCCTGCGAGCCGAACCCCCGGGCCCGCCCGTACTCACAACTGCGGCCGCTGCTCGGGGCTCCGCGACATGGCGGGGCGGGCCCGCGTCACTTCCGCCCGCCCCGCCCCTGCCGCCGCCGCTTCCGGGAGCTCACTTCCGGGAACCGGCGCCGCCCGGCGGCCGAGAGTGGCAGCGCACGGGCGGCGTTTCCGGTGCGGGCGGAAACGGGCGGGGCGGGGCCGCGGGGTCCCGGCACCGCCCACCTGCCCCGGCACCGGCGCCCAGTTGCTCGGGTGTGCGCGACAGCACTGAGTGCGGGCCGGTGTTTAAATCGGCAAATCGCACACGCAGATATCTGGTGTAATGTATGAAAGGACAGGCGTCTGTCGGAGTGAGGTGAAAATGTACGCACGTGAGAAGCACTGTATGTTATCAGTGAGCTTTATGCATAATACATATGGAAGATACAAAATTAATAACAAAATATAATAGATCGTCTAATATAATGATATAATTAACTGTGGCAAAATAATAAATTGAAATAAATGTCGTAAATAATGACATTTATAATCAAACATAATTTTTAAATATCAAACATCGTTATAATCAAACGTAAATTTTTTCATTATGCTCTTACATTTTATATACTGTTATGTAATCTGTATTCTAGATTACATGACGAAAAATTATTTTTGTATTACGTTATACAGATGTTGTGAAAAGGGGCATCTGACCCTGTACAGACTACAAAGATACATGTGTACATAAAAGGAGGCTGTCTGAGCCTGTGATATATATATATATGTAATATATAATTATAGATAATGTTCTAATGTAGCAGCATGTATAGTACCCAACAGCAAACAATAACATGACTCTGTGGGATGTAACAGCAAATATAAGTACAAGTAATACACTGCATAACACAGGGTAGACATAAAATATCCTGTACATTTTTTTATATATTCTGTGTTATTAAAGTTACATAGTGAAATGGAAGAGTGCCTGGGAGTGTGTGCATTTGTAGAGTATAAATATAAATATAGTGTGTGTATAAAATGGTGAGAGGGTGAAAATAACACAAATCACATTACGTATTGTTAGGTGCTCTGTGGTGTAACACTGAGATAAAAGGGTGTCTGTATAAATACATGGACCTATAGACATGAATGCATGTGTATATGAGTGTATAAATACATATACTAAAGGTGTTTGTATATGATGGAAATATTATATATATAATACATCTTAAATTGTATTGCATGATATTCTATTCTATTCTATTCTATTCTATTTGAAACTTAACAGGTTGACAAGGTGGGGATTGGTCACAGGTTGGACTTGATCCTGGAGGGCTTTTCTAACCTCAACAATTCCATGATTTGCAGTGTCAGACTCTCTACTGCATGGACGGGAAGAGTTTCAAAACCACCTGTTAAAATATTGATTTCACCAACCAGGAATTGCCAAAGTGACATAAAATGCTGGGGACACATTTGGCTGTCCTCCACATGTGGAGGAACAGCATTGGAAGCTGTGTCCCTCCATCTGTGTCACCAGGCTCGTTCTCCTTCTTCGGCAGGAATGAGCCTGTGTGGCTTGGATGGTAAGCCAGGACCATGTCAGCCCAAATCCCAACTTCCCAGAGCTTCAGCTGCTTCCCCAGCCCAGAGCCAACACAGTGACAGTCACCAGTGTGGCCAAACATGGTGCTCCATGTCATGTAATCCATAAAGATAGGCCAGATTGGATGGGCTTGGAGTACCCTGGGATAGTTAGTGGAAGGTGACCCTGCCTGTAGCAGGGTCTGGGACAGGATGAGCTTTAAAGTCCCTCCCAACTCAAACCAGGCTGGGATTCTGGGATTCTGAGATGTTACAAAATTGCTTGTCACTGATTTTTATGTTGCTCCTTGGGAACAGATTGAAAGACCCTTTCATATTCTGTCCTCTCTCTCTCTCTCTCTCTCTTGCTCCATGACCAGGACCACAGAGTCCCAGAATCACTTAGGTTGAAAAAGACTTCCAAAACCATCAAGTCCAACCTGTAACCAGTCACCAGCTGGACAACACCACTGAGTGCCACACGCAGTCACTCCTTGAAAATGTCCAAGGATGGTGACTCCACCACCAGTGGATCCCCCATTTTCCCCCTCCACCCCAAGCAAGGGAATGAGTCAAAACTCTCTGGATTTGTGAATGTCCAGATTGTGTTAAAAGCAGGGTGTTGGGGTAATACAGGAGAAGGTGGATGTGTCCTGAAGAAACCACATCCATCCCATTGAGTGCCCATACTGGAGGAGGAGAAATGCTAGGAAGGATGAGCAGCAGAGGGGAGTTTTCATGCACTGACCACATCCCCCATTCCCTATTCCCCATCCCTGCTGCACTGCTGTAAGAGACGGTCCGAAGATCCCTCATCTGCCTCACGACCATCGTCAAGGACAGAGACTGAAACCCCTAAAAGGGACTGGAAAATCTCAACACAGGAGTTTTGGCCTGGCTGAGGTGGGATGTTGGCCAAGTGCTGCCTGCAGGTATGTTTGATGGAAAAACCCAGCACCCATATCGGAACATCAGAACCTGAGCAGAAACAATGGGCAAGTCACGGTGAAGCGACTGTGCCTGCTGACACTGGACCTGCTGACTTGTACTGGTTGACACTGTACCTGCTGACGACCGACTTGTTCTGAGTTCTCTAAATGAACACACTGCAATGATTTCCCCCACCTGTTTGGCCAACTGCCTGTCGCTTTGGAGAGAACTATAAAACCCTGGAGATCCCCTCTCACTTTTGTGATCACCCCACTGGGGAAACTCGCGTCTATAGGCATCTTCAAAAGCCTCGAGGACTCGACCCTCCATGCTGGTAGCTATAATCCCCTTCCCCTCTTTTTCTGTCTTTCTTACTATTCTCTTTTCTCTCCCCACTATCGCATTTGTTGGCACTAAATAAAGGTGCATTTGTGATTGAGTAAACGGAGTTTGTCCCCCGCTGTGTCTTTTGCGCTCTGAGATCCCTAAAACGAACCATCACGAACCCCGCTTGTGTGAGCGGATCGTGACAACTGCCCAGGCTGGAAGGAAAGAGAGGAGTTGGGGATGTGAAGCTGAGCCTGGAAAAAAAAGTGGTTTAAATCTTGTCTTGGTTTCTCACCATCAAAGCATATTTTAATTTGCAATAAACTAAATTAATTTTTCCAACATCAAGTGTTTGCCCATGATAATTTTTGGTGTCACATGGACATTATAGGAATTTGGCAGAAAATAATCCCTGTGTCCCAACTGTTCCTCAGAGGGGCTGGGAACAGCTGGGTTGAATTTCTCATCATGACCAGTTGGGCACCACAGGTCTGGTCCTGTTCAATGAGTTGTTATTATCAACTTTGATAATAACAAATTCACAAACAGTAAGAATTATTGAAAGAACAGAAATACAGGAATTGCCATTGATAAATGAACCAGCATCAATAGAATGATGATGATGATGATGATGATGATGATCAACGACAACAACAACCACCATACTAATAATGATGTGCTTAACATGGGTAATGATAATTGTATGCAAAATGTTACTGAGAGGGCATTCCCAGCTGGGAGGGGGGAGAGCAGAGTCACCCACTGATTCTTTCCAAGGTCTTCCTCTTCACTAGTGTAAATTTATACCCAACCCAATCATCCTCCTCCTATTTTATGTACAGCATGATCCAGCCAGAGCTGAGTTATAAAGTCACCCACAAAATCCTGGAATCTTTCAGGTTGGAAAATCCCCCAAAACCATTGACTCCAACCTGTGAATGGTCTCCACCTTATCAGCCAGACCAGAGCACTGAGTGCCACATATTCCTTGGACACCTCCAGGGATGGAGACTTCCATAAAGAAATTCCATTAAGAAATTTCCATAAAGAAATTCCTCCTCATGTCCAACTTGAACCTCTATTGGCACATCTTGAGGCTCAAGACACAGAGGTTTAGACCATCTTCTGATCTTTGTAGTTCCTGATTGTAGATGTTAAAGGCAGATTTGGGAGGAAACCTCCTAAAGGACCCTCCCTCCCCTCCCACAACCAGTTCAGGAAGAAAAAACCTCCTCAGAGAGAAGTGGAAAGAACCCTGTTTATTAAACAGGCAAAACACTCCCCAGCACAACAAATTGGACAATACCCAATGACAAGAACTTTGTGCCGCTCTGGAGAGATGACGGACGTAGAAAAGAAGTTCTTGCTGGAGGTGGTTGCTCTGTCTCAGTCCCTCTGGTGCTGGGAAATGTGTCTGTGCAGGACGGATCTTGGTGGGTTCCAGGGGTGAGTCCCCACGGCACTCCCCCGAGTCCTCAGTCCAGAGAGATTGTAACAGTTCCAAGGGGAGGTGAAAAAAGGGAAAAAAAAAAAAAAAACAGGAAAGAAAAAAAGGAAAAAAAAACCAGGAGGAGAAGACAAAACAAGTGGAGCTTCTCCCCTTCTGCTAACTACTCTATAACTAACTAACTAACTGCTGAGAGAATAAAAAACCACGAAGAAAAAAAAGAAGATCTCTCTGTCCCTCGCCGTGTGTTGCTGAATCCGACTCTCAAGGCCAGCCGGTGGAGGAAAGTTTCTGAAAACAAAGCGTTCACCTCTCCCTTCTCCCTGCTCCCAGACCCAACAGACGATTGGGGATACAAGCCTCACGACGTCACCCCAGGACATTCCACCCCTTATCCCCATATCGTCAACATACGACCAAAACCAACATATATTCTACATCATTCATTTATCCATATAAAGCTTCCATTCGTTCCCCCCGCAAAAATGCAAACAATACCCATCATGTCCCTGTCATGTCCCACTCAGAGCCACTGGATCCAGGCCCCAGGCAGCAGGGCTGCAGGATTCCCCACCCTTTATTTTGCTCACCCAAAACTCCCTCTTTCACTTACTCATACCTTCAGCACCACTTACTCATACCTTCAACACTTGCTCATACCTTGAATACTTACACATACCCCTTCACTTACACATTTCCTTTTATTTCATGTCTGTGTGGTTTAATGTACAGACAGTGGCAGAAGCATCCAGCAAACAGCAATGTTTATATATTACTCTCACCCAACAAGCAGATCTCCCTGAGGTACACATCGTGTTGTTCCATCTCTCTGCATTATCCACCATGTGCAACCTGGTCCCTGAGCAAAGACAGCTCCATGAATGGGTTTGTCCATACTTGAGACAGACTTGATCCACACTGTCTTCCCTAACAAACCTCTGACATGCACCACAGGGACTTTATCTCCGTCTATTGTATGCAGAGACTCAGCCTGGGTGGGGCCTGCTCGGCTGGGGGAGCCTCGGGTGTTGACCAACGAGGTGGCCTTTGCCAAATGCTGCTCCCAGTTTTTGAAAGATCCCCCACGCAATGCTTTCAACTGGGTTTTTGACAGTGCACTGTGCCTCTCCACTCTGCCTGCAGCTGGTGCATGGTAGGGGATATGGTACACCCACTCAGTGCCACGTTCCCTAGCCCAGGTGTTGATAAGGCTGTTCTTGAAATGAGTCCCATTGTCTGACTCAATCCTCTCAGGGGTACCATGCCTCCACAGGACTTGCTTCTCAAGGCCTAGGATGGTGTTCTGGGCAGTAGCATGAAGCACAGGATAGGTCTCCAGCCACCCTGTGGTGGCTTCCACCATGGTAAGCACATAGTGCTTACCTTGACATGTCTGGGGCAGTGTGGTATAATCAATCTGCCAGGCCTCTCCATACTTATATTTGGACCACTGCCCACCATATCACAGGGGCTTCACCCACTTGGCCTGTTTGATGGCAGCACATGTCTCACAGCCATGGATAACCTGAGAAACACTGTCCATGGTTAGATCCACCCCTCAGTCTTGTGCCCACTTATAGGTGGCATCTCTGCCCTGATGACCTGAGGCATCATGGGCCCATCGGGCTAGGAACAAGTCTCCCTTGTGTTCCCAATCTAAATCAATCTTTGACACCTCTATCTTTGCAGCCCAATCTACATGCTCGTTGTTTTGATGCTCCTCATTAGCTCTACTCTTGGGGATATGGGCATCTACATGGCGGACTTTCACAGGTAGTCTCCCTACCCTGGTAGCAATATCTTTCCACTCTTCAGCAGCCCAGAATAGTTTTCCTCTACGCTGCCAATTAGCCTCTTTCCACCTCTCTAGCCATCCCCACAGAGCATTGGCTACCATCCACGAATCAGTATAGAGATAGAGCTTTGGCCACTTCTCTCTTTCAGCAATGTCCAAGGCCAATTGAACGGCTTTGAGTTCTGCAAGTTGGCTTGATCCACCATCTCCTTCAGTGGCCTCAGTGGTGTGTCGTGTGGGACTCCATATGGCTGCTTTCCACTTCCCGTTCATCCCTACAATGCGACAGGAACCATCAGTGATAAGAGCATGTGTCTCCTCTGCTGGCAGTTGGTTGTATGGTGGAGCCTCTTCAGTCCATGTCACTTGCTCTTGTTCTTCATCTGTGAGACCAAAATTTTCACCTTCAAGCCAATTTGTAATTATTTCCAAAATCCCAGGGCGATTCAATTTACCCATATGGGTGCGCTGTGTAATTAGAGCAATCCATTTGCTCCATGTGGCATCGGTGGCATGGTGGGTGGTGGGGACCTTTCCTTTGAACATCCACCCCAGCACCAGTAGTTGGGGTGCCAGGAGGAGTTGTGCTTCTGTGCCAATCACCTCCGAGGCAGCTTGAACTCCTTCATAGGCTGCTAAAATTTCCTTGTCAGTTGGAGTGTAGTGGGCTTCAGCCCCTCTGTAACTTCCACTCCAAAATCCTAGTGGCTGGCCTCAAGTCTCCCCAGGCACCTTTTGCCACAGGCTCCAGGACAGACCATGGCTCCCGGCTGCAGAGTAGAGAACATTCTTCACATCTGGTCCCGTCCTGACTGGGCCAAGGGCCACTGCATGAGCGATCTCCTGCTTGATCTGGGCAAAGGCTTGTTGCTGTTCAGGGCCCCAGTGCAAATCGTTCTTCTTGTGGGTGACCAGGTAGAGAGGGCTCACGATCTGACTGTACTCAGGAATGTGCATTCTTCAAAAACCTATGACACCTGGGAAAGCTTGTGTTTCCTTCTTGCTGGTTGGTGGAGACATCGCTGTAATTTGTTGATGACGTCAGTAGGAATCTGACGTGGTCCATCTTGCCATTTTACTCCCAAGAACTGGATCTCACGGGCTGGTCCCTTAACTTTACTCTTCTTGGTAGCAAAACCGGCTTCCAGGAGGATCTGGATGATTTCTTTTCCTTTCTCAAACACTTCTGCGGCTGTGTTCCCCCACACGATGATGTCATCAATGTACTGTAGATGTTCCAGAGCCTCACACTTTTCTAGTGCAGTCTGGATCGGTCCATGGCAGATGGTGGGGCTGTGTTTCCACCCCTAGGGCAGTCAGTTCCAGGTTATCTGCACTCCCCTCCATGTGAAGGCAAATTGGGGCCTGCATTCTGCAGCCAGAGGAATGGAGAAAAATGCATTGGCAATGTCAATAGTGGCATACCACCTCGCTGCCTTGGACTCCAGCTCGTACTGAAGTTCCAGCATGTCCGGCACAGCAGCACTCAGCAGTGGAGTCACTTCATTCAATGCATGATAGTCTACAGTCAATCTCCATTCTCCTCCAGATTTACGCACAGGCCAAATGGGGCTGTTGAAGGGTGAGTGGGTTTTGCTGACCACCCCTTGGCTCTCCAGCTCTCGAATCATCTTATGGATGGGGATCACAGCATCTCGAGTTGTTCTATACTGTCGGCGGTGCACTATCGAAGTGGCAAGAGTCCTACTGTGCACAATCGAAGTGGCAGAAATCCTACTGTAGATGGATTCTTGGACCGTCCAGGTGGGGTGTTCAATTGCCGGATGCCCTCTGTCACTACAGCCGCTATCCCAAATGCCCACCTGAGTCCCTTTGGGTCTTTGAAATACCCACTTTGGAAGTAGTCTATGCCCAAAATGCATGGGGCCTCTGGGCCAGTCACAATAGGGTGTTTCTTCCACTCATTTCCAGTCAGGCTCACATCTGCTTCCACCAAAGTAAAATCCTGTCATGCCAGTGATAGAGACAGATTCTGGCCCTACGTGTCTTGATGGCATTAAAGTGCACTGCGCACCAGTATTGACCAAGACCTTATATTCTTGTGGTTCAGATGTGCCAGGCCAACAAATCCACACAGCCCAAAAACCACAATTTTCCCTAGCCCCTACCTGGCTAGAGGCAGGGCCCCTCTAAGCCTGGTTATCCTTCTTTTCTTGGGCATATGTCTTAGAGGTTCCTTCAAGGGGGTCAGACATGTCATCATCATCATACCTGGCAGTTTGTCTACGGGCAACTGGATCTGCTTCTCTGTCTTGGTTTGGGAAGACAGGTATCTGCCAGGTAATAAAAAAAAACAACTGGAGTTTCCTTTGGAATGGAGAGTGTAAACCCCCCCTCCACCCCTTTTTTTCTTTTTCAATTATAAATTTACAATCAGAGGCTCTTAGGCAAAGATTTGGGAAATAGGAATAGCAGTTCTTTACTAGTATGTATTACAAAGCAAACAAACACAAAAAAACCCCCACCAAACAACTACAGCATTAATAACAAACAAAAACAGTACCAAGAACCTTGAGGGTTTTGTTTCACAAAACCCAGGGCAGTTTGGTTTCGGTGTCCCTGCAGGATCCTCAGAGCACCAAGCTGAAACAGTGGAAAAGTCCTGGGCTGGTAGCTGGGATGGCAGGGTGTCCCGGCAGGCAGGGGCAGGATGTCCCGGCAGCGCAGGGGGTGCAGGGTCACGCTGCAGCAAGAGGAGCAGCGCCGAAGAAGCCGAAGGCGAGGCAGAGCCAGCCCAGCTCCCACGGGTGGCAGAGAAAACTCAGGATTCAGGCCGAACCGGTGATAGTAGATTTCCCAGGACTGGATCCCTTTGGCCACACAGTGAAACTCTTCCAGCCAGCAGCAGCCGTTCTCTCTCTCCCCGAGCACCGGAAAAAGAAAAGCCCGCAGCTGCCTCAAGCTCTGTCTTTTACCTGCATTATCTGCCCCTTCCAACTTTGTCCACCTCTTTGTTTCGGTTAAGTACTCTCAAGTATCCAACACTTGGTCTCCTTGGTAACTTATGGGGAAAAAATTCTTTAGAGAAAGAAGGAACAAACCTAACCCCCAACATTCTCTTTTGGTGGAACTTCCTCTCTGAGTTTTTCCTTCCTTCACTTCATGCACCCGTTGTGCCAGAGGAGCAGTAGATTTTCCAACCCATTTCTTCATGTTTTCTCCGCAATCACACAGGAAGAACCACAGCTCAGCTCGTGGAATGTACCTTCTCTCCCTATCTGAGGAATGTCTGCATTGGGTACCAGAACCTCTGATCTGTACTGCCGAGATTTGGAGAAGGTCCTCTCTAATCTCCTCCCTGAGTTTCTTATGATTCTCCTCTATCTTATCTTCTAGTTTCTGGAGACGTGTTTCCACAGCTGCAATTCTGGCATGTGTTGGGCCATGCACAGCATCTGCATATGCCTGGAGCTTCTTTTCCAAATCAAGCACAGTCTCCTCCATGACCTCCCACTTCATTATTGCTAAAGCAGAAGAGTATTCTTGTGGCTCAAGTCATATAAGTTTTCTCCACATCACAGATGTACATGGTACCAAGTCTGGGTTCCTAGTGCTTATGACACCTGAGAAGACAATCTCTGCCACTGCCATTTCTCTCAAACGTTGAATCCCTTGTTCTATGGTCTTCCACTGGGTTTGCTGCATATAGAGATCATCTGTACATAGGTGTCTTTCTGCCACACTTCCTAGGACCCGTACCCAGAGGCTGTGGGGATTAGCCTCTCTCATCTTCTGTTGGTCGATGACTGGATCAAGTGACAGGGATCCCAAATGCCTCACTTCAGTGCTGTCCAGAATTGTAGCCTCACCTGCAGCATCCCAAAGACGGACTAACCAACTAATTACAGATTCATCAGGTTGTCGCCTGTAATCCTTTCTTAGGCCCCGAAGGTCCTTCAGGGAAATAGAATCAATATTGGCTTCTGATCCTGTGCCCAATGCTTTGGCTTCTGATTTTGGTGAAGATCCTTCTCCAGGTCATCATCATCCACTGGTCAATTGGTTTTTTGTGTGTGCTTCTTTGCAGGAGCAACTGCCAAGGGCTTAGGCTTACTGTCTGGTTTAGCTGCCGACTCAGGCTCAGGTTCTGATTTAGCCGCTGGCTTCATGACTGGGGTGTTGGCTGCAGCCTGAGTGACTGGGGTAGCTGTTGATTTGTATCCCTGCCCCCCTGCCTCGATCTGCTTCCCTACACTATCTAGCAGTGCACGATAAGCATATGCCAGGGCCCAGCTTACTGCAATGATCTTTTCCCTTTAAGAGGCACCACGGTACTTCTCTTTCAGGTATTTCCCCACCTCGGCTGGATTCTGAATTTGTTCACGTGGGAAGTCCCAGACTATAGGATAAGAAAATTCCTTCAGGAGTTGGCCCATATCCTCCCATTCTCCACACCACTCAGGATTTCCTATGCCTGGTCTACTCCTGGGTCAGGGGTTTCATCAGCCCCTCTAGAAATCTCAGCCCTCATTCTAGAAAAGCTGCAGACTGTATAGAGGAAGCTTATCAGATTAAATACCAGAAAGATGGTCTCTGACACTTAGGGGAAACTGAACATTCTCCAATAGTGATGTAACGGATTTAGAGGAGTAGAAGGAAACGAAAGACTGCAATACTTCATCCCCTGCTCCTCCTCCAACAAACAGGGTGAATAACCATAACCATGAACCATACATACCAGGAATAGATTCCAGCACCTTTATAAACTTCCTACAAATCATTATCACCAAACCGAGGGCAATTGCTACTCTAATCCATGTCCCTCTGCTGTAAAAGCTACGTATTAGGGACAATATGGAGCTATTTCTGCATATGAAAATAAACCTAGGAACCACAAAGGTATTAAGACCTCAAAGAAGCCTAGGGACCAGAAACACATCAAGGCCCCCACCCCGAGAGACACAAATTTGAACAACATAGCTACTGACTGCTTTATACCAATACAGAGTACTTGCAGCCAAAAACACAATCAGTGCAGGGTTTTTTCCATTCTCTCATGCCCCATGTTGGGCGCCAGAAAAGTTGTAAAGGTTTAAGGCAGATTTGGGAGGAAACCTCCTAAAGGGCCCTCCCTCCCCTCCCACAACCAGTTCAGGAAGAAAAAACCTCCTCAGAGAGAAGTGGAAAGAACCCTGTTTATTAAACAGGCAAAACACTCCCCAGCACAACAAATTGGACAATACCCAATGACAAGAACTTTGTGCCGCTCTGGAGAGATGACGGACGTAGAAAAGAAGTTCTTGCTGGAGGTGGTTGCTCTGTCTCAGTCCCTCTGGTGCTGGGAAATGTGTCTGTGCAGGACGGATCTTGGTGGGTTCCAGGGGTGAGTCCCCACGGCACTCCCCCGAGTCCTCAGTCCAGAGAGATTGTAGCAGTTCCAAGGGGAGGTGAAAAAAAGGAAAAAAGAACAGGAAAGAAAAAAAGGAAACAAAAAAAACAGGAGGAGAAGAAAAAACAAGCAAAGTTTCTCCCCCTCTGCTAGCTACTCACTAACTAACTAACTAACTGCTGAGAGAAAAAAACAAAACCACGAAGAAAAAAAAGATCTCTCCGTCCCTCGCCATGTGTTGCTGAATCCGACTCTCAAGGCCAGCCAGCAGAGGAAAGTTTCTGAAAACAAAGTGCTCACCTCTCCCTTCTCCCTGCTCCCAGACCCAACAGACGACTGGGGATACAAACCTCACAGCGTCACCCCAGGACACTGATACACCTAAAAAATTATAATCTTTATAATTACTATTCCTTTATAAACTAAGACTGATTTTCGAACCTGCCATGAAACCAGTGGTGGGCTTACACAGAGAGAGGTGTCATGGATGTCACCTGAGGACAGTGTCTGGCATGTGACACCAGGCAAAGGCACCATGACCGGTCACAGTCAGTCCATGTCACCACTCTGAGATGACCCTGCACTGACCCAACCCTTGGGCTGCATCAAGAGGTTACCACCATTTCAGCCAAGGAGGAAGCCTTTACAAGCTGTCATACTTCTTGGCCAGCAACTCATCGATGGGATTTGCTTATGCCCAAACTCGTGCTTGTGAATCTCTCTTTCCATTTTTCTACAAGACCTGTAATCCTAGTCACAACCCAGAATCACTGAATCATGGAATCATTTCAGTTGAAGAAGCCCTCCAGGAGCATTAAGACCAATTGTTAACCCAGAGCTGCCAAAGCCAGCAGTAAACCATATCCCCTGAACACCTCCAGGGATGGTGACTCTACCTGTGCCCTGGGGAGCCTGTGCCAGGACCAGACCACCCTTTCCATGAAGAAATTTTTCCCAATATCCAAACTAAACCTCCCCTGGCATACCTGGAGACTGTTTCTTCTTGTCCTGTCCCTTGTTCTCTGGGGGCAAAACCCAATTCCCCCAGCTGTCCCCTCCTGTCAGGGAGTTGTGCAGAGCCAGAAGGATGTCCCTGAACCTCTTTTTTTGCCAGATTCTCCTCTGCAGAGGATCAGGCACAGGCATGTTTTGTCTAAGACATTGTGACTGTCACAACAGGAAAGGTGTGATCAGAGAAGGTGCTGAGCTGACTCCCAGAGACTCGTCCTCAATCCTTCCTCTCAAGAAGGACTCAAAGGGTTGGCTGTGCATTTGTGAACAAAACAGCACAAAAAATCTAATTTACATAAGATGCTGCTCCGAGACAACTATGAAAGGAAGTAGTGGATTGGGTCCTCTGGTTCTCTTTTTTACTCTCTTTTGCTTTGTCTCACAAGCCCAGCTCCAGGAACAAGGTGAGACCTAAGGACTAGTGATACTCTTTGCTCTTGTTCTCCTCCTCCCCCTATTCTGTCTTTATTTCACAGAACCACAGAATGTCCTGAGTTGGAAGGGCCCCACAAGGAGAGTCCAACTCCTGATCCTGCACAAGACACCCCAACAATCCCACCCTGTCCCTGAGGGCGTTGTCCAAACACACCTGGAGCTCTGGCAGCCTTGGGGCCGTGCCCATTCCCTGGGGAACCTGTTCAGAGCCCCAGCACCCACTGGGGGAAGAACCTTTCTTTGATATGCAATCTCCCGTGACACTCCAGGACCCAGCCATTCCCTTGGGTCCTGTCTCTGGTCACCACAGAGAAGAGATCAGTGTTTGCCCCTCCTCTTCCCTTCACATGGAAATTGTAACTGATGAGTCTCCAATCAGTCTCCTCCAGCTGAACAGAACAGGTGCCCTCAGCTGCTCCTCCTATGAGTTCCTGTCCTGGTTTAGGGCAAATTTTGGGAAGCAAACCTCCAAATGGGGTCTCTCTAGAAAGCAAATTCAAGTGGCCCTCCCCCAGTTGGTTCAGGAAAAAAAAATTCCTTAGAGAAAAATTGGGAAAAACCCTGTTTATTCAACAAGCAAATTGTTCGAAAGCATAAAAAATTAATAATATTAAACAATAAAACCTCTCACCATTCTGAAGAGAGATGGCAAAATTGAGAAAGTCCTTGCCATGGGTTGTAGTTTGGCTCTCTCAGTCTCTTATCAGTCCCTTCTGTGCTGGAAAATGCCGTCCTGGGCCCCAGTGGGCTGCAGGCATGAGCTCCGGGTGTTCTGGGTTTTTCAGTCCAGTACAGGTTTAAACAGTTCCAAGAAACAGGGAAAAACAGTCCAGGGAACTTCTCTGCCTCAGCTAGCTAAAAACTAACTAAAAAGCAAAGGAGATCTCTCTCTCTCTCTCTCTCTCTCTCTCTCGTGTGTTGTCTGTCCCTGCTGCAGACAGCAGAGTCCAGGAGCGGAATGCGGAGGAGTGAGTGCAGTTTCTGAAAACAAACTGCACGCTTCTTTCCCCCCCTTTGCTCTCAGAACCAGTCTTAAAGGTGTGGAACTTAATATTCAGCATAAACAGAACAGACAACTGGAATACAAGCATCATAAAGTCACCTCAAGGCACTTCCCCCTAAGGCTCTTTACCATCTTTGCTTCCCTCCTTTGGATGCCCGCCCATGGCTTAATGTCTTTTTTATCTTCTTAAGATAAAAAACTGGGGCCAAAACTGCCCCCAGCACTCAAGGTGAGGCTCCCCCATCCAAGAGCAGAGCGGGACAATCCCCTCCCTGCCCAGCCATCAATGCTGGGCCTGATGCTCCCCAGGACAGGGATGTCCCTCCTGGCTGCCAGGGCACTGCTGGCCCAGATCCAACTGGCCATTGCCCAGGACCCCTGGGTCCCTTTCCAGGCACTGCTTTCCATTCTCATTCCCCAGTCAGTCCATACATACAGGTTTGCTGCATCCAGGGTGCAGAATCCAGCACTTTTCCTTGTTGAACTTCATACATTTGGTGATTGCCCACCTCTAATTTGTTGAGGTCTTTCTGCAGAGCCTCCCTGTCTTTGAGGGAGTCAACAGCTCCTTCCCAGATTTCTATCATATGTGAACTTGCTCAGTATCCCTTCCAGTCCTGCACCCAAGTCATTTTCTGAAGGTGCTGAAGAGCACAGAGCTGAGGGTGGAGACCTGTGGAACCCCACTAGTAACAGGTTCCCCAGTCTTATGTAACCTCAGTCATTGTCATCCTTGGTGCCTAACCTGTGAGCCAGTTGTTCACCCATTCCATGATGTTTTTATCCAGCTATGGGCTGGACATTTTGTCCAGAAGGATCCTGGGAGACGAGTATTGAAAGCTTTATTGAAATCCAAAAAGATTCCATCAACTGGCTTTCCTGAATCAACCAGGTGGGTCACCTTGTCATGACATGAAATCAGGTTTGATAAAGCAGGACCTTCCTTTCATGAAGCCATTCTGGCTCTGACCAATGACTGCATTGTCCTTCAGGTGTATTTTCCATACTTCTCACAGTAGCCTTCTCCATAACTTTACCAGGCACTGAAGTGACACTGACAGGTCTGTTGTTTTCAGGGTGCTCTGGAGTTGCTCCCTTGCTTTGCCTGGGCCAAGCATGGTTTTCACATTCCATTCCGTGTGGAAGTTTGTTGTGGGAGTTGGGAGACTGAGTAGTGGTACCATAGCTTGTGAGCCAGCTCCTCTGAGGAGTTTGTTGTGGGAGTTTATGACTCTTTGAAGTGAACTGCACAAAGTTAAGGCCTTGTGGCCACCACTCCGGTGGAAGTGCATTGTAAATATTCAAGAGCTCATTGGCCAACACCTTTGGAGCCTATACTCTAGACTCAACTGGCTGGTTGCTGGAGTTGAGGCAACTGTACAATAAAAGCACAAGTCCTCCCTGACTTTGTTCAGCCTGATGAGGATTTACAATGAACCAGCCAATGGGTCATGATATCTCCAGCTCCCTCAGCTGCTCCTGGTGCTCCAGATCCTTCCCCAGCTCCGTTCCCTCCCCTGGATATGCTCCAGCCCCTCAATGTTTCTCTTTCCAGGAGGGGCCCAAAACTGGACACAGCTTTCCAGGTGCCTCACCAGAGCACCTCGTTCTACCCAGTCAAAAGCTTTTTCTCTTATTTCTTTATTTTCCCACTTGGATCCTAATCCTTAAAAATGAACAAGGTTAGGTGTCTGACTGAACTGAAATACAGCATCCAGCATGTTCTGGATGTCACCTGTCCAGGACAGACAGGTAAAGGCTTTGAGAATAAGTTTTTTGCTATTTCCCAGGATCTCTGTCTGCCAGCAGAATTTACTGCCAGTCCTTTTAGCAAGAGGATGCCCGGTGGTCTCCTGGAAAATTCAAATTCCTTCAGATTTGGGTAATTTTTGCTAAGTCTTTCAAGCTCCCTTTGAATTGGCAAAGTCCTCCAGCCTCTGGAGGTCAATCTTTGCCTTTCCTATTTATGAGATGCCAGGCTAACAATTTCTCTCAGGTTTTTTCATAGTCAGAAATTTTCCTCATGTTGAATACAAACATGTTGAGCAAGGTCTAACTCACCTTCCTCGAAATTGACAACCACAGAGCCACAGGCTTCAAACAAAGGGGAAGCATTTTGAGGAAAAAATATTTCAGCTGACTTTCTCCTCTCCTGTCTGCTCATTTGGCATCATTTGGTATTGACTTTGGGGTCCGGTGTTAGCGGAGACTTGTGTGCAGAGCTGATTAGCTGATTTGTCAGATGTTGGTGCAGTCTGGTCTTCAAGAGGGTTGTTTGGCTCCTTGGTCTGAAATTTCAGCTGGAAAAGCAGCCAGACAGATGCATCCACCGCCTGTCAATAGGGATGTTGTGAATAGTTGCTCTTGTCAAACTTGGTGCCACTGAGATATCACAAGATGGAAAATTGAGCTGTAACAGAACTAGTGCCAAAATTTATCTGAAGTCTTGAAAGCACC
The DNA here is from genome assembly GCF_029207755.1 of Chamaea fasciata. NCBI lineage: Eukaryota > Metazoa > Chordata > Aves > Passeriformes > Sylviidae > Chamaea > Chamaea fasciata. The sequence continues at coordinate 6,707,453 of NW_027094110.1, forward strand.
AAATGATGCTGAGTTAGACTTTATCATGTGCTCCCTATTCAATCTGAGCTACATCAACCATAAACTGGTTTACAGTTCTCAGCGCAATATTTAGGATTGAGTCAACAAAGCCATACCAGTCCTACAAGGGCAGGGCTCCACCTCTTTGGGGACACGTTGGAATTAATATTTTTCACCATGTAAAGCAAATTTGTATACATCAAGTAGTAACACTGGCTAAATTCACTGCCAGTTTTGCAGCTTGGAAAGGTAGAGTTGGCATTAGACATTCAAAAACCTCATTTAGGGTTTTTAAACCATAAAAACTGGCAGAAGGCAGGGTTAGATGGGATATTGGGAAAATATTCTTTTGTGTGAGAGTGGTGAGGTCCTGGAGCAGGTTGCCTGGAGAAGCTGTGGCAACCCCATGCCTGGAAGTGTTCAAGGGCAGGTAGGACAGGGCTTGGAGCAACCTGGGGTAGTGGAAGGTGTCTATGCCCATGGCAGGAGGTGGAACTGGATGAGCTTTAATGTCCCATCCCACTCAAACCAGGCTGAGATTAGTTGATCCCATTATTTTAATTAAAATTGGACTTCATTAAGGTTCACAATAATTTTACCTTCCACTTCTGATTTCTACACACTAAGCAAATGAATGTTTGAAATTCTATTCAAGGCCCACTGAATCCTGGGTCATAGTGCTTATTTTGTTCAAGTTTTTTTTTTTGTCCAATTCCACTCAGCCATAAAGAATTAAAATTCAAAACTCATCCCAATGGGCTGTTTGAGGATCCCTCACCATTTTGCTTGAAGTTTCAGGATTAAGGAAAACCCGTTGAGTAAAAAAGGAAAGCTGCAATTTTGACGGGACAATTTGGACCACAAAAAAATTAATTGTGGGCAGAAGTCCCATGCCTTGGCTCCCCTGCCTTGGCTCCACTGCCTTCCACTGGTGTTGCCTGCACAGAGGAGGGTCATTATTGTTCCTTTCAATGAACTGAATAAAATAAGGAGTAAATGACTTGGAATTCAAAATCTCGTTTTTTAAAGTGATATCTCAACCATGTAATGAAAAGCATTAGGATACAGATTTCTGTGGTCTTGGAGTTTAGGTATGGAAAAGGATTTAGATTGAGCCCAGACAGCACATTTTTTAAATACAAAAACTCAGAAGATTTTATTTTAAAACTATACTAAACTTATATATCAAATATTAATACCCAGAACTTCTCCCATCAACAGAAGCCTGAGAAAACATAGTTTAGTTATCAGAAAAACCCAATCCGTTAAAAACTCAGCTATTTCTCCCATAAACATCCATCCTAAACAAGACAGTGTTGACTGGAGTACAGGTAAATTGTCCTTCCCTCTCTTCAGCTGGTGAAGGTTCAAGGACAGCACCAGAGGCACCAGCCCTGCTCAGCTGGAGCTGATTCAGTGCATTGTTTTTGCAGTGAACAGGTTTATTCTGAAAAGGATCATCCATCAGAGGCCTGGAGAGATGGTTCTGGTTCGAGGATCAACTACGGACTAGCATCAAACATCTCCCTGGTGGGTCTTTGCTGCATCACCCCCAGCCAGGGAGGGCTGTTGGACTTCCTGCTCTGTGAGAGGGAAGGTGTTGGAAGCATTGAAAGTACAGCAGTGGAAGTACAGCAGTGGAAGTACAGCACCACCAGGGTTGGTCAGAGCACAGCAGACCCTGTGCCCTGGAGGGACCATATCAAGGTGAGGGGTGGGATTTCCCCTCTGCTGTTACTCCTGGAAAAAGTCCAGCTGTCACCATCCAGGAGCAAGCCCTCAGGGATGAGGTTACATAATTGTTCCTATTTTCAGCCTGGGATTTCAGTCTTTCAACACAACCAGTGGAATTGGTTGAACTGGTGGATGTTTTTAATTATAGAATCAAAACATCCCGAGTTGGAAGGGACCTGTCGAGTCCAGTTCCTATTTCTGCATAGGACAACCCTAAGAATCCCACCATGTGCCTGAGAACAAAGGGACTTCCAGCACAGGAAGAGCCAGTCAGGTGGAGATGCAGCTGGGGCAGAGGGAGCAGGGCCATCATGCTATATCCCATTCTCAGGGACACCAAGATAGGACACAGAGGTGCTGTGGAGCCAGTGCCACTCCAAAAGCTCTGCTGTCACCACCATGTGTGACATGGCAGGATGCAGAGGGAGCCTGGCTGCAGCTCTCCAGGGAGCAGCTGCTTTGGTCACCTTCCTGTGCCAAAGGAATTGGAGGAATAGAATCACAGAATATCCTGAGCTCAAAGGGACCCACAAGGATCATCCTGTCCAACCCCTGGCCCTGCACAGACACCCCAACAACCCCACCCTGTGCATCCCTGAGAGCACTGTCCAAACACTCCAGGAGCTCTGGCAGCCTTGGGGCTGTGACCATTCCCCGGGGAGCCTGGGCAGTGCCCAGCACCCTCTGGGGGAAGAACCTTCCCCTGATATCCAGCCTGACCCTCCCCTGGCACAGCTCCAGCCCTTCCCTGGGGTCCTGTCCCTGGTCAGAGAGGGCAGAGATCAGAGCTCTCGGGAGGAGCTGCAGTCCCCCAGGAGCTTTGCCCTGTTATGAGAAGTGAAAGTTTCCTCAACAGCCAGGAAGGCAGATAGCTCATCAACTCCACTGTTGGCAAAGCACTCTGAAAATGCTGAGTTGGACAGGGCTTGAAGCAACCTGGTCCAGTTGTCACACATGGGAGGTGTCCTTGACCATGGCAGTGGGTGGAACGGGGTGACCTTTAAGGTTCCTTCCAACCCAAACCCATCTGGGACTCCATAAATCCAGGCTCCCTGGAGCACAAGTGACCCACAACAGGTGACTTAATTTGATGCCTTAAGCTTTAGCTTTAGCTTTCATATTTGCAGATTCTATGTTACCTAGGGATGTAGCTGCCAAACGACAGAGTCAGACAGCTCCGGAGAGGAGGATGAGACGGATACTGAGGAGGAAGATGAGTTTGATCAGATTCCTGCCTCAGGCAGGCGGAGGAGAGGCAAAATAGCGAGACGAGCTATCAAAGAACGTAGTCCGATTGCCAAACGTACCAGGGCAAAAAAGACAGAACCAGTTTTGCAAGCTCCATTGAGGCAAGCTGTTGGTAACCAGGGGCCAATGTACATAAAGGTTCCATACTCCCTTATTGAGTTAGAGCAGTAGAAAACTACCGTAGAGAAATATAAAAAGAATCCAGATAAAGTAGCACTGTTAGTGGAAAAAGCAATTAACTCACAAAACCCTGACTAGGCTGATCTGAACGCTATGTTAAACACATTACTTGACCCTGTTGAGAGAAGAATAGTGAACAAAGCCATCATTACCTCAGTTGAGGCAGGCATTGCAAATAGATCAATCCAACGTACTGTCCCACAGATATTTCCACTTGAAAATCCAGAATGAGATCCAAATACACCAGAACAATTAGCAAGGTTGAAACGATATCAAGGCCTGGTAGCATATGAGTTAAAAAATGGTGTCCCTAAAGCTATAACTTGGTCAAAGATTTACGAAGTAAAGCAAAATTATAATGAATCACCCACTGATTTTTTAAACAAGCTAAGAGAAACTGCCATCAAATATACGGATTTAGATCCAGAATCAACTGATGGCAAAGCACATCTGTTGTTTTTGTTCATGGGTCAAGCCTCAAATGACATAAGGAAAAAATTGCAAAAGATAGAGGAAATTCAAGACATGGATAAACTGCTAGAAGTTACCTAGAAGGTGTTTCGAGATAGAAGTTCGCATGAAAATGTTAAAACCCATCCTGGTAAGAAAGCAACTCAAGAAAAGCCATCCAAGAAAACTTCCCCTACAAAAAAAGGCCAGTGCGCATACTGCAAAGAGTAGGGACATTGAAAGAAAGAATGTCCAGCATTAAAAGAAAAATCCCCAGTTCCCCATCTTGCAGTGGTGCAAAACTCAAGCGACTCGGATTCTGAGTAACAAAGACCGAAAGTTTCTTCCCCAGCAGAACCTTTGGTTGCAGCTAAGCTGGAGAAACAGGACATTGAATTTCTGGTAAATACTAAAGCTGCCTATTCTGTGTTAAATGCCTTAGAAGAGAAACTGAGTCATGATACTGTACAAGTTGTTAGGGCTACTGGGGTAGCCGAGACACAGCCTTTCTTTCAACCCTTAAAATTTAAGCTGAAGAAGCATTGGGTAACCCATCAATTTCTTTACATGCCTAACTCCCCTCTGCCATTACTGAAAAGAGACTTACTAGAGAAATTGAAAGCAGACATTAAATTTAAAAAAGGAGAAAGTGTACAAGTTATAATTCCTGAATCTAAATTTGTCCAAGTTGCTGCACTTTTTATACAGGAAAAATTTAATGAAATCCCGACTGAAGTTAGAAATGTGGTAAATCCGATAGTATGGGCCAGTGATATCCCAGGAAGATCCAAACGAGCAGAACCAGTGAGTATTGCACTCAAACCAGGAGCCACACCGGTAAGGCAAAAACAATACCCTTTGAAATTAGAAAATCATAAAGGATTGGCACCTGTAATTGAGAAATTCCTGCAACATGGTTTATTAGTGCAATGTGAGTCCAAATTCAATACCCCAGTTTTAGCGGTTAAGAAAGCAGATGGCAAGAGTTATCAATTAGTACAAGATTTAAGAGCAATTAACAAAATTACTGAGGGCATACGCCCAGTGGTAGCCAACACATACACCCTTCTGACCAGACTGACAGATGAATTAGAGTGGTTTACTGTTGTAGATCTGAAGGATGCCTTTTTCTGCATTCCTGTGCATAAAGACAGCCAAGAGCTCTTTGCTTTTGAGTAGAAGAATCCTGAGACAGGAAAGAAAACTCAGCTCACTTAGACAGTTTTACCCCAAAATTTCCACAATAGTCCAACAATATTTGGAAACCAACTAGCAAAGGAATTAGAGGACTAAAGAAGACAAGAGCCAGAAGGAATTATTCTTCAATATGTGGATGACATCCTGATTGCAACCAAAACTAGAAATGATTGCATTAAACTTACCGTAAGTTTATTAAACTTCTTAAGACTGAGTGGGTACAAAGTTTCTAAAGACAAAGCACAAATTGCCAAAAAACCCGTAATTTACTTGGAGCTTGAAATCTTCCGTGGACACTGACGGCTCAGCAAAGAACAGAAAGAAGCCATCTGTCGACTCCCAGAGCCCCATACTGTGAGAAAGATGCAAGCTTTCCTGGGAATGGTGAGTTAGTGTCGTTTGTGGATAGCTAATTATGGACTGCTGGTAAAACCACTGTATGGAGCACTAAAAGCAGCTGAAAGAGGAATCATCATATAGACTGAAAACACTAGAGCCGCATTTAAACAACTGAAACACTCCCTAATGTCAGCCCCAGCACTGAGACTACCAGACTTAACTAAGCCTTTTGAACTTTTTACATATGAAAAACTGAATATGGCTTTAGGAGTACTTGCACAGCACCTTGAGAATCAACAGAGGGCTGTGGCCTACTTTTCCAAACAGCTAGACAATGTTGCCCAAGGCTAGCCAGGATGCCTGAAGGCTGTGGCAGCTACAGTCCTCCTGGTTCAAGAAGCCCGAAAACTTACTCTTAGGCGACACATCGTAGTGTATGTACCCCATGCCGTGGCAGCTGTATTAGAACAAAAAGAGGGGCACTGGCTATCCAGTAACCGAATGCTTAGATATCAAGCACTGTTATTAGAACAGGACGATGTTATCCTGAAAACAACTTCTGTTGTTAACCCTGCCATGTTTTTGTCCTCCACTTTAATTGACAATGAGCCTGAGCATGACTGTTTACAGACAATTGAAGAAGTATATTCCAGTCGCCCTGACCTAAAATACACGCCCCTGGAAAATCCAGATTAAGAGCTTTTTACAGATGGGAGCAGTTTTATGAAAAATGACAAAAGGATGACAAGTTGTGCAGTTACCATGCAAGATAAAGTAATCGAGGCAAAGGCCCTGCCAGCAGATGTCTCGTCACAGAAAGCCAAACTGTTCACACTAATGAGAGCCTTAGACCTAAGCGAAGAGAAAAAAGTAAATATATGGACTGACTCTAAATATGCATTTAGTGTTGTCCATGCCCATAGAGCCATCTGAAAAGAGAGACTTCTGAACGCTCAAAGTAATCAAATCAAACATGCTGAACAAATGCTTGCCCTCTTAGACAGCATTAAAAAACCTAGAGAAGTAGCTATCATGCATTGCAGAAGTCACCAAAAAGAGAAAACCACTCCAAAATTGAGAAACCGCCTTGCTGACAAAGCAGCAAGAGGAATTGCAGAAAAAAGAATTCTGGTAGTAATTCCACAAAAAAAGATTGATTTATCGAAGTTTACCCCAAAATATGACCAAGCAGACCACAAGCTAATCAAGTTTCTTAAAGCTGAGATCCCAGAAAGTGGGTAGACTGTTACACCAGAAAAGCAAGTTGTAGTGTCATCCCCAATCCTGCGGGAACTAGCCCAAAGAGAACACGAAAACACACACTTCGAAGTAGAAAACCTCCTGAAACATTTAAAGAAAGTAATAATAAGAAAGAAAATGATTGGCATTATACAATCAGTAGTGAGCAAATGTAAAATCTGCTGTAAAAACAACCCTGAGACAAGAAAAAGAGTAGTATTAGAGGTAACTAAAGCAGAGGATCTTCCTAAAGATTACTGGCAAATAGATTTTTCAGAGTTACCACACAAGGAAAGATACCGGTACATTCTGGTGTTAGTTGACACATTCAGTGGATGGCTGGAGGCTTACCCCTGTCGCACTAACACAGCTAAGGAAGTGGTGAAAGTCTTGCTCAATCATATAATTCCAAGGTTTGAAGTTCCCTTAGAGATGTCATCAGATAGAAGGCCACACTTTGTTGCAACAGTAGTTAGAGAAGTTAGCCAGATTTTGGGAATTACCTGGGATTTGCATACACCTTATAGACCCCAAGCGAGTGGGAAGGTTGAACGTATGAATGAGACTCTCAAAACACAAATTAGTGAAATTTGTCCGGAAACTTCTATAACATGGGTTCAAGTCTTGTCTATAGCTTTACTGAGAATCCGCATACAACCAAGGCAGAGAAATAACATCAGTCCCTATAAGATACTATACAGCAGACCATCTCAAGTGCCACATATTCCAGGTGAAATTCATATAAAAAAGAAACTTGATTTACAGAAATATCTAATGGCTTAAAGTTCTACTTTGCAAAAGCTCCAGACTTACATCATGCTATCCAGACCCATAGGACTCAACACACCTGCACATTCCTTCCAACCAGGAGATTAAGTCTATGTTAAGTGGTAGGACAATGATCCTCTACAAGCCAAGTAGAGAGGACCATTCCAAATTCTGCTGACCACCCTCACTGCAGTCAAAATTGCTGACAAAAGACCCTGAATTCACTACTCCAGAGTTAAAAGAGCTTCTGCTCCTGAAACAACTGTAAAAGCAGAGACTGATGCAGACGAAGACATGCTTTGAATGACTTCTCCTCCACACTTTAAGAACTGTGCACCATTTTCAGACAATACTACTATTAAATGTTTATTACTGTTGTTTAAAGTTCATTAAGGTTAACTGTTTACTATTGTTAAACACTTATTTGTGGATAAAAGTAAAGACTCAACACAGAAAAGGCCTTATTGAGCCTCTAAAGGGGGGAATGATGCCTTAAGCTTTAGCTTTAGCTTTCGTATTTGCAGATTCTATATTACCTAGGGATGTAGCTTTGAGCCTCATATTAAGTGTCAGTAAGCTTTCTTCACAGGGTAGGTAGACAAAACAAATTCCTTTTTGCTGAACACCAAGGACAACTCTCAGGCCCGAAAAACATAAACAATGGTGGACTGAAGGGAGGAACAAGAAGGATGGGACCTCACAACCTGAAGCGGTAATTGGACAATTAAACCCCAATATGCAAATGGACCAAAACTGATAAAAATGTAAGACCTCGTAACATGGCAGGTTTTTTGGTGTAGCGTTTTGTAGTGGACTCAGGGTGCAGCCTTGGTCGGGCTTCAGTCCTGTTCAAGGTGGATCCTGGAGGTCTTTCAATAAATACCTATTTTATTCTCTAGCTCTGTCCAGTCTCTGTTTCAGGTCAGCCTTCTAGGCAACAAATTAATGTCTCGCTGTCATTTTCACCAACAGTGACTCAAACCAAAGGAAATGAGATCAGAAAAGATACTTAAAGCCCTAATTCACAACCCCCAAATGAAAACCTTACAAGATAAGTCTCATAAGGAAGAAAAGTGGGAGAGTATCACCCAGGAATAGAGAGAAGCTTTGGACATGTTGGAGAAGGGTGAGGAAGGCAAGGGAGAGGCAGGAGTGGTCAAACCACAGAAAAATCTAACAAAATCAACACCATCAGACACATTTCCCTCCTATAATAAAAGCACCTAAGGTGACCCAAACCCAGCTGGAGTGGCTTTGAATCATGCCAGGAATGCCCAGAAAAGATGCCATCATTTGTCTCCACACCCCAGAACTCAGAGAGCTGCATCAGGTGCATTTTTGTGGGTCAATATATGAACAATTCCACATCAAATCCTGCCGCCTCCAACGTCAGATCCCCTTAGCAGAGAAAAAGATGCAGAGACAGATACACTCTGCCCGTAATTCATTTTTACAGAGCAAGTCTCTGGGCCATGAGGTCACAAACCCGCTCAGTCCTTCCAAGAGGCTGTTGGGGAAAAGGACCTGGGGGTGTTTGGCCGCAGAGTGTCCAGCAGGACCAATCAGTGACTGTCCCCCTGCATTGTTGAGGCCCCACCTCCAATCCTGGAGCCAGTTTTGAGCCCCTCACCCCAAGAAAGACCTTGAGGGACTGGAGCTTGTCCAGGGAAGGGAACAGAGCTGGGGAGGAGTCTAGAGCACCAGGAATGGCTGAAGAAGCTGAGGGGGCTCAGCCTGGAGAAAAGGAGGCTCAGGGGGGACCTTCTGGCTCTGCACAACTCCCTGACAGGAGAGGCAGCCAGAAAGGTCAGGCTCTGCTCCCAGGGAACAAGGGACAGGACAAGAGGGTTCAGCACTGAAAATGGAAGAGTTTTCAAGTTGCCCCAGGGGAGATTTATGTTGGATATTATGAAAAATTTCTTTCTGGAAAGGGTGGTCAGGCCATGGCAAGGGCTGCCTGGGGCAATGGTGGAGTCACCACTCATTAAAGTGTCCAAAACGTGTGTGGATCTGGCATGTGGGAACATGGGTTAGTGGTGTAGATGGCAGTGCTGGGGGAACATTTGGACTTAGTGATTTTAGAGGGCTTTTCTAACCTCAAGGATTCTGTGATTCCATGATTTGGTTCTTTCAGAAACTTCTCCAATGCTGCTTTGTCAGCCAGAAGCAGAGGTCAGACTCCAACTTTCTTTCAGAAACTTCTCCAATGCTGCTTTGTCAGCCAGAAGCAGAGGTCAGACTCCAACTGCACTTGCTGTTTATTACTCACAGTTCCTTGTCTCACAGCAGCTCCTTCGCAGGCCAAGTCCGGCTGCTTCCAACCACAGACCAGATCATGAAACTGCTTTGCAACAGCAGAAGTCCCAAAAAGGCTTTGAAAGGGTGGTGAGGCCCTGGCCCAGGTTTCCCAGAGAAGCTGTGGCTGCCCCATCCCTGGAAACGTCCAAGTTCATTCCAATTCCAAATCACTTTCTGTGAAGAATTTTTTTTTTCCTAATATCTAGCCTAAACTTCCCCTGGTGCAGCCTGAGGCTGTGACCACCCTGTCAATGGTCACCCGGGAGAAGAAACTAACCCCCATCTAGCTACAACCACCTTTCAGGGATTTCTAGAGAGCGACAAGTTCCCCCCTGAACCTCCTTTTCTCCAGACTGAACAACCCCAGCTCTCTCAGCCATTCTGCACAGGGCTTTTGTTCCAGGCCCCTCACTGGCCTTGTTGCCCCCTCTGGATATGTTCAAGCATCTCAACATCCCTCCTAAAATGAGGGGCTCAGAACTGGACGCAGCACTCAAGGTGCAGCCTCACCAGTGCCGAGTACAGGGGAAGAATGACCTCGCTGCTCCTGCTGGCCACACCATTCCTGATCCAGGCCAGGAGCCATTGGTCTTCCCGGCTACCAGGGCACTCTGCTGGCTCATGTTCAATCAGCTATTGACCAGGGCCCCTTTCTACATAGGCACTGTCCAGCCACTTTGTCAGCTTGCAGTACTGCAGGGGGCTGTTGTGGCCAAAGTTCAGGACTCAGCACCTGGACTCACTAAACTTCATCTTATTGGATTCTGCTCATCTATCCAACTATTCCAAGTCTGCCTGCAGAGCCCTCCTACCCTGCAGCAGATCAACACATGCTCCAAGCTTGGTGTCATCTGCAAATTTACTGATGGTGGACTCAATCCCCGTGTTCAGGTCATCAGTGAAGAGATTAAATTGGATTGGGCCCAACACTGATGCCTGGAGGACACCACTAGTGACTGGCTGCCAGCTGGATGTAGCACCATCCCGACCACTCTCTGGGCCTGGCCTCCAGCCAGTTCTTGACCCAGCAAAAAATGCTCCTGTCCAAGCTGTGGGCTGCAGCTTATCCAGGAGTATGCCATGGGAGACCACGTCAAAGGCTTTGCCAAAGTCCAGGCAGGCCCATGCACAGCCCTCCTCGCATCCACCAGGCGGATCACCTGGTCACAAAAGATCAGGTTGGTCAGGCAGGACCTGCTCGTCCTAAACCCACACTGGCTGAGTCTGATCCCCCAGCCTGTAGGTGCCAGGTGATAGCACCCAACATGATCTGTTCCATAATCCTACTGGGCACCGATGTCAGGCTGACAGGCCTAGAGTTTCCCAGATCCTCCTTCCAGCCCTTCTTGTGGATGGGCATAATCTCTTCAGGGATGCCGTAAATCCCTTCAGGCACAGGAAGGCGCCCAGTGATAGAGGGGAGGGATGCCAGGAGGCTTCAGAGTAGCAGATCTCCCCAAAGAAACAAGCACCACCTTGGAATTCTACCTTCCAAAAAGGGGGAGGCAGAAGGCTTTTCCTTCTGGCCATCCCTGCAAGTCATTAGGCTTGCTAGAGGGCTGAACTGTCAGGGACCATGGGCATCTCCAGGAGCTTGATGCAGGCTTGGAGCAGCAGGAAGGTCCTTGCAGCTTTGTATTTACATCTCACTGCCCTGCTGCCACCATAGTCTGCCCTGACAGGTCCTGCAGGTCTCCAGCAGCATTGAAAGATCCTGCAGTTTATGGCCTCATGGTTCCCGTGCTGCTCCTGCACTAGATCTTGGGATGCTTCCAAGGAGTTTGGATTGCTGGTGGAGCTGTTGTGCCACCACATTTCCCAAGAGGACCAATGGATATCGATTGTGATAACAGATTGCTCCAGAGCCCTTGCATTGTTTGTGTCAGAAATAAGTTTTATTTCTTTCCAAACCCAAAATACTACCTGCAGCCATGAAAACTCCACTGCACCCCCCACCCCCAAACATAATCAAGCCTTGTCAAACTTCACAACCATACATTTCAGTGGGAGGGGAAATTTTTCCATGTGGTACATGATAGAATTTCTCTCTGCCCTGCAGTTCTAGCTAGCCAAGGAAGATAATGACGGTAATGAAGTTGTATATTAGCCCTAATTTAGTGAGGTATTGTCAATGTTGTCCTTAAAATGCATAATAATTCCCAGTTATGACTTAGAAACTACAGAAAAGGTACAAGGAAAAGGTACACTCTTTGATTGTAGTCTCCAGTTTGGGGAGACAGAGCAAACTGGGAACTTAAATAATCTGAATATCCCAAAGCCTTTGTCTCTACAACGCAAGCAAATCAAGGTCCTAATACTAATGTGGAACCACATTTTTGTGCATATGGTCTTCTGACATTAAGATGAGTATTTGTTACAAAATCTATTTATACAGGTGCACGAAACACATGGATTGGAAGGATGCTGCAGCAGCAGGACCTGCCACAACCAGGCACCTCTTGCATTCACCCAACAGCTTCAACAAATGGTCCATAAGCCACTCAAAGATAAACAATTTCATCCAATATACCTGCACTAAAACTACTCAAGATCCAACACGTCTCCTGAGGTCAGGTCACAAGCAAGAGGCACCATTAGCAGGGCAAAGAATGGAGGACAGTACTTTAGCCCTGGCTCTCTCCCCTCTTGCCTTTTTTTGGTACACAGCAGGTGACCTCTGAGGGAATTTTGGTTTATTCTGTCGTTCGGGCCACTTTTCTTTTTGAAATGTTTTCTTCGGAACGGTCAAGTTTTACCTTTACTTCCATGGGGTCATCTGCATCATCTACAGCGAGACATAAAGAAGGATTAAAGTTTGCAAAGTCTTCTCTGACTTCAGTAAGGTGAAGATACAAAGTATCAGAAAATGCTTCAGTTCATAGGCAACAAGAATCATGGAATCCCAGGATGGACTGGGTTGGAAGGGGCCTTAAAGCTCATTTCATTCCACCCTGTGCCATGGGCAGGGACACCTTCCAGATTGCTCCAAGTGTCATCCAACTCCTTAGCCCTTACTCTGCTCCAACATCTGTTCCAATCCAACATTGGAACTCTATTCCAATCAGCTCTGTATGAGCTGATTTTCATACTGAGATGGGTGTTGGGATAATGCTTGGAGTCAGGGACTCTCAAAATTTTGGCTCTACCTATCTCCAGCAGCACTGCCAACATTAAGTCCCTGGTACCACAGGGTTGCTGGAAGAACTACCAGCATACAGTGGTTATATCTGTACTATTCCAGTGTGTGACCTCCTGGACACATTAATCCATTCCAGGGTTTGGAACAATTAATACCCTCAGATCAGAGCAATGAAGGAATGAATAATTAAGGTGCTCCTCAGCTGCTGCATGTTGAGTTTTTATAATATAGAGAGGCTACTATAGTCCACTGTTAAATAAAAAGGCATTTTATCACTTAAATTCCATTATGGAGCCAGGCTGGGAGAGCTGGGAATGTTCAGCCTGGAGAAGGCACTAAGGAGACCTTAGAGACCCTTCCTAAAGGGGCACCAGGAGTGCTGGAGAGGGATGTGGGACAAGGGCCTGGAGTCACAGAACAAGAGGGAATGGCTTCCCATTTCCAGAGGACAGAGTTAGGCAGGATATTGGGACAAAATTGTTCCCTGTAAGGGTGGTGAGGCCCTGGCACAGGTTGCCCAGAGAAACTGTGGCTGCCCCATGCTTGGAAGTGTCCAAGGCCAGGTTGGACAGGGCTTGGAGCCACCTGGGATAGTGGAAGGTGTCCTTGCCCATGGCAGGGGGTGGAATGAGATGAGCTTTAATATCCTTTCCCAGCCAAACCAGTCTGAGATTCCATGTTTTACTGTGAAGCATTCCTCTGAGCTCAGCACAGGCCCCGGGATTTCAATTTTAAGAGCACAGGTGCCATAAGTGACATGTCTGTGTGACCTACTTAATTAATTACTTCAGGCTCAGCAGTTTGAGTGTTCTAGCCTTACCTGATAACTACCTATATGGTTTGTTATCCATATAGTTAAGTAATGCAGAAAACCATGCCAAAAGGTAAATTTCTTGGAACAACTCACCTCTCCAGAGCTTTGTGCTCAGTGAGAATCTCAGTGACTACTATGTCATAGGGCAGATCATGGTACCAAGGACAAACAAGAATGTTCTTGTTTACAAGAGGCATGGGCAGAGCTGCAGAGATTTCTGCACCTTGTAGACATACCCAGCCAGCCTGGGGCTGGAGAGTCAGGGCAGGTGGAGAAGATCTGGTTTAGGAAGGCATTTCTGCAGCAGGCAAGAGGATGCTCCAAGGGAAGAGGAAAGGAAGAAAAGGCTCACATTCTTGTTCTTGCACTTGGGACAGTAAACAGAAGATCTGTGCATAATGTTGGTATCCAAAGAGGAAAAGTATCCGGGAAAATCACCCAAAGCCAAGCCCCAGAGCCCTGGGTTCCTGGGGACAGCCTGTGCGTCACAGCACAGGGAACATAGGTGCTGCAGCACCTCTCACCTCTCGTGAGCTGGGCTGTTCTGTGCTGCTCCTCTCTGACTTGTTTCATCAGCTGCAGGTTGTGGTCACTGGCTTCCTTGTGGTTCACCATGGGGAAGGGGTAATCCTGACCTGGGCAATGTGGAGACAGAGCTTTTACCATACTCAGCAAGGGCATTTTCCCTGGATTCGAAATACTTCCAGCTGTTCTTAAATGGAAGTGCCTAATCCTCTCCATCAAAGAGAAGAGCTTCCACTTTGACATAAGAGCCTTCAAGCATGTGTTAGGGCAGGAGTTAAAGCACAAGAAGTTCTGATACTATTTAAAGCAGCCAAGCATCCAAGATGGATAAATTCAAAGGCGAAAGCGTGGAGTGATCCAAGAGTTTTAGAACAAAGTTGAGGCAAAAATATGTACTGTGAAATGAGACTCCAATAAAAAAATGTTAATGGAGAATGAACAGAAGGAAGGCTGTTGGATTCATCTATTTTCAGAAGATAAATGGCTTATGTTGTCAGTATGATGCTTCCATCTCATATACATTTATTTTTGATAGTTGGCAGCAATCCTTAGCAAGGAATGTGAATTAATTACCTATGATACATCCTGCTTGCTTCTGCTCATCTTCAGATGCTGTCCAGGGCTCGTAGATGTACTTGGAGGGAAAGTTCTTTAGTATAGGCAAGTATTTCCTACGAAACAGGGATAATAGGGGAGTTTAAAATCCTGCAGGCAAATATTCATACATTCAGAGAAGCGTAAACAAACCTGTGCCATGTTAATATTGGTATTACAATCTGTGGGAAAGTTCTGATTCACTCTCCACAAAAAAAATGGGTTTATGTTCTCAAACCTCCACAGGTGATATCTTCCAAAAGTTAACTTTACAGCATAGAATAAATGGGGTGATTAAACAGTACTTCAGTTTTGATTTCCTCCAAGATATGTTTTTAACATTTTCATTGACATTTCATCCTAAACATTAATAAATTTAAAAAACAAAATCATTTTAAAAAATGTTGCAGAATGGCAAAGTTGTACCTCAGCACAGGCTTCTCCTTGGCAATACCCAAATCTAGACAGGATGGGAGGAAGAGATGTGTAGAAATGGAGCTGTTTGCTCAACATTAACACTGTTAGCCCAGGAAACCCCATAGTGCTTTGAGAGAGCACATTATAGAGAGACAAGGAAATTAGACCCTGAAGCAAAGAGGACTCAGAGTGAAAAATAAACCTATGTGTGTGCAACTAAAGGATGGCAGGGTTAGATGGGATATTGGGATATTCCTCCCTGTGAGGGTGGTGAGGCCCTGGCACAGAGAAGCTGTGGTTGCCCTATCCTTAGAATTGTCCAAGGCCAGGCTTAGAGAAACCTTAGGATAGTTGAAGATGCCCCTGCCCATGGCAGGGAGTGGAACTGAATAAGGCTTAAGATCTCTTCCAAGCACATCCCAGAATTCTATGAAAAGCAAGAAACAAAGTGCAGACTGGAGCAGGGAAGCTGTGGGAAGTTCTAGTCAAATCCTTTAGAAAGACGAGCCAGCCTGGTGATCAAACATGGTGCTGGAGGCAAGAGGCACTCACAAACACAAGCCCTGCTCAGCCACCACTTGGAACGACAGGTATCTCTCTGCTTCTCCATGCCTCAGTTTTCTTACATGTTCAACAAAACCATTGCTATGAGCCCTGTTTAACAGGTGTGTGTATTTCAAACTGATCCAGTTCATCAGCTCCTGCTGTCAGAGGAGCTTGGGAAGCTTTCAGGGAGACAGTGGAGTGAGGTGTCCCCTGACCTGATGTAGTCGCCCTGGGGGTCTGTGCGCTTCCCAAAATGGACAGGGCAGAAGATCCGTGTGTACTGGTGGAAGAAGGCACTGGCTGACAGCCACATCCAGTTCCCAGCATTGATGCTGTAGTCAGCATCTAAGAGCAGCTCTTCAAACACCTGCACATCAGGGATGGGAAGAGAGAGAGAAACACCCCTGAAATGGCTACATTGCAAAAACTAGACAAAACCAGGCTGGGAGGTGAAGGGTGGGGGTTGCTGCTGGGAAGCACAGCACTGTGGGGCCTGGGCTGCCTCCTCATAGGCACACCAGGAATGCTCTCCACACACAGAAGGAAGACAGAGCAACCCAAAAACTCTGTGTTTGGGACCTGCTACAGTCTGAGCATGTCTCCACAAGTATTCTTGTTATCTGAAAATCAGGAGGATTTGGGAAAGGGAAAGACCTCTCACCACTGCACTGAGTGACAAACAAAGAGATTCCATGAACTCTGAGATCTACAGGAAGAGGCAGAACTAAACCCTGCTCTGCATAACCCTCCACTGCTAGACTCAGGCTGTGCAGGGTTTCTCAGGGCCAGGCAGAACAGAGGAAAATAAAAGCCAGCAGTGAACCTTCATTCCCTCTTCCCAGCTGATCCAAAGGTGCCCCCGTGTCAGGAAGCAGGCGACAGCATGCCGAGCCAGATGATGGATCCAACCTTCCTGGCGCAGCTGGGTCATAATGGCATCAATCCATGGGAACCCTGTCTGTGCCTGCAGCAGAACAGGAACATCAGCCCTCCGCTCATACACTGCTTTCACAGATGGTTTGGGTGGGAAGGGACATTAAAGGCTATCCAGGTTCCACCTCCTGCCATGGGCACAGATACCTTCCACTATCCCAGGTTGCTCCAAGTCCCAGCCAACCTGGCCTTGGACACTTTCAGGCATGGTGCAGCCACAGCTTCTCTGGGCAACCTGTGCCAGGGCCTCAACACGCTCACAGGGAAGAATTCTGTCCCAACACCCCATCTAACCCTGCCCTCTGTCAGTTGGAAGCCATTCCTCCTTATCCTGTGACTCCAACCCTTTTCCAAAGTCCCTCTTCAGCTCTCCTGGAACCCCTTTAGGCACTGGAAGGGTCTCTAAGGTCTCCTTAGAGCCTTCTCTTCTCCAGGCTGAACATTCCCAGCTCTCATAGCCTGCCACACCATCACACCACTGCAACATCCCCTCAAACCACCAGCAGGGATCGATCAAGAGAAGAGGAAAGCTCCAAGCTCCAATGCAGCTGCTGTGGCAATGCACCTCATTACCGTTTTCCATTTGTGGAGCCTCTCTGCATCCTTGTACCAGCAGATCTGGAGGCAGATGGGGTTCCCAGCCATCTGGGTGAAGTTGGGGGTTGCTGATGCTACTGTATAGAAGAATTCCCTCCACAACAGCTGCCCTTGGAGCGACACTGGTGGCAGAGAGTGGTGCTTTGCCTGCAAAAGACACAAGGTGACAGCTTCAGTTCATACATAGCATTGCAGCCTGACTCATTTTGTGATTGTCAGGCCTATAAAATAAAGATAAATCTGACTATAATAAGGCACTTTAGTGTTCAAGTCAAGGAGATCTAAGATCTGAGGCAATGCTGTCTGGCCCAAAGCAAAGCCGAACTGGCAGACCTCAGTGTTACATCAAACATTCTCCATCTACCTTCCAAAACAGTGTCACACTGGGATTTCTTACACTAAGGATGTATTTATCAACATGATAACTGAATTCAGGTGGCTCAGCCATGTCTCAAAAGATAATCTTAAAACAGAGGTAAAGGAGGACCTTGGTTTTCTTGGGTTGGTTTCAAGCTCACTTTTTCTTAAGACTCAAACATGATTTCAGAAAGTGGTTTTGGTTTATGCTACAATTAAAACTTGTCTAAGACAAAACCAGTTGATTTCCAGAAAGAAAACTGCATAAACCAATCAAAAACTTCCCTTAATCACCAGACAAACAAAATCCTTGAATTTTAGGAAGGTTTTCCTGGGCTTCCATGCTGATCCCGGGTCTGATTGCACCCTATTAACAGAACCACAATTTGGGTTCTATGTGGTTCTAAAGCCCATTTTACCCCACCGTCTGCCATGGGCAGGGACACCTTCCACTATCCCAGGTTGCTCCAAGTCCTGGCCAACCTGGCCTTGGACACTTCCAGGCATGGGAAGTGTTGTCTCTAGGTAACATGTGCCAGGGCCTCCCCATCCTCACAGGGAAGAATTTCTTTCCAACATCTAATCCCAACCTGCTTTTTTTTCAGTTTGAAGCCATTCCCCTTTGTCCTGTCACTACAGTTCCTGATGAAAATATGAATTTAGAATATAAATATCCTGTTTTTAAAACTTAATTGGGAAGAGCTGCAGACATTCACAGGTGTTTCACACAACATGAAGCCACTCCACAGATTTCATGGGACACTGTGAGAAGACATTTACAAAGCAGCATCTTTTGATACACCAGATCTCTATCAAGACAATCCAAGTGTTAAATCTTGCCTCACATACCCTACATGTCATAGTTTTGGATTTGCTTAGTTAGGAGCAATTATTTTCTTACCTGAGCATAAATGTTTGACAACCTATAAAAAAATGCCCGAACTGACAGACAGCCCATACTGAAATACGGGCTCAAGCCCGTGGTGCTTGGAAGCAGTGAGTTTGGGATTGTCCTTGGTTTAGTAAAACTTGTCACCCAGCCCTGAAATGAAAACAGAAATTTAGGTTCAGACAGCACAAGATGACACAGGAGGAAAGCTCTGGGAACTGGCTTCACTATCACAGGGGCTTGTTTGATATTGTGCCAGGAAAACACTCCTGCTTCCCAGAAATCAAGGAGAATAAAACCCAAGCCCAAGCTGCCACCCTTCTCCAAGCCAAGCTGGATACTGATCTCAGCCCACCTGTGTTCCATCAGGGCTGACCTGGTCAGTTAAATGTTGCTCCAGGCGCTGCAGCCCCTCAGTCTCCCCCCCTCTCCATGGGGAAAGGCTCTCTGGGGAAATCTTCAAATCCACAGGAAGAGGCACCCTGTAACGCTCAGCTAGGTCCGGGTCAGGGGCCCTACATCTCCTGAGGCGAGAGAGAAAACTCTTTGAGAGGAGCAACAGGAGCCAGGAGAAAGAGGCAGCCCCTGTCCATGGCACACACCAAGCCTCCTCTGTCAAAGTCCCATCAAAGCACAGGGAATGAGAGCACAGCGAGAAATCCCATGCTGTACTCTCCTGGGGGAGAAGAGTTCATCCTGCAATTGCTCCAGGGAATTCTAGCCTGAACTGGGAGAAGAGGAACAGTCCTACCAAGTTACAGTGCTCAGAGCAGTCAGCTGCACCCACAGCTCAGACCCCTTTTAGTTCCCATGCCCTACACAAGGTTTAGAGGCAGCTCCTCTCTGGTTGCTCCCAGCTGTCACATCTATCCTTGGGGGGAACCAAGAGCTTCCTCAGACCCTAAACCAAATTATGGTGCAGACTCCAAAGGCCACTCCAGCTCCTGTGCCCCTGAGGAGAAGTCGCTCTGGAGAGGTTACACAGAATCCCAGACTGGTTTGGGTTGGAAGGGACATTAAAGCCTATTTCATCTCACCTTCTGCCATGGGCAGGGACACCTTCCACTATCTCAGCTTGCTCCAAGCCCCAGCCAACCTGGCCATGGACGCTTCCAGGCATGGGGCAGCCACAGTTTCTCTGGGCAACCTGTGCCAGGGCCTCCCCACCCTCACAGGGAAGAATTCTGTCCCAACATCTAATCCAAACCATCTCTCTTTCAGTTTCATAGGGAAGGAGGCAGATCAGCTTCCTGGACAACCCCGGCTGCCCTTTCCTAACCAAGGTGGGGAGTCCCCAAGCCCACACCCCTCAGCAGCCCCCCACATCTCCTCAGCCTCAGTTGCTGAGGCTTCCCAAGGCCTCTGCCCCCCACATGGCTGGAATAGCATAAGTTTATTTTTTCTTCCCCCCTGTAAAACATAGATGAAGAGGCCCAAGGAAGTTCTGGTGGCACAGAGATTTCTCACAACCCACAAATGAACTCAGACATAAACAGATCCTTGTACTTACCTGGACAAACCTGAGCTCAGCCCTGCTGCAGACACCTACAGAGGTGGAGCTAGTGCAACTCTCAGAGCACTGATATATCTCAGGCCTGCTGGGAAGCATGTGAGCCACTTTTCTCCCACCAGCATTAATTTTAAAAGTCCAAACAAGCAAATTAAGCAAGAAAGGGGAAAAAAAAGACAAACAGTGCTATAAAAAAATATAGGAACTTACATATCCCATATCCTTCTCACATGAGTCTTGTCATCAGACTGTCTGAGGAAAACATTCAGGAATTAACAGGATCCCCCCCAAGATGGGAAGATCCAAGCCTGCGTTGGTAGCACTGAGCTGTGGCCATTCAGGAAGAACCTGACATTGAATCCCAAGAACTTGCAGTCCCATTCCAGCTCTCTCCTGTCCCAGTCTTACCTGCCTTTGGATCACTGACCTCTCCTCATGCAGAGCTAAACACAAGATACCCTTGACTCTGAGCTTCTTCTCAAGTCCTGGGAGACACAAGCTCAGTCCCTCTTTCCCATATAGCAGAGAGGAGGAGAGATTTAAAACCAGGAGAGCACAGTAGAATAATTCCCCTGAACTTCCTGTGTAAAACAAACTATAATGGTTCACCCAATTCCTGTCCAAAATCTTGAGAGGAATGTAGAGCATGCCTTTGAGTTAATTCCCCAGGCTTTCCTCTGTAGGAGTTTGACATCTCTTAAAAGCTTTTCTCAAGGTGCCTTGCAAAAGCTTAAGACTTTTATGGAACCACAGAATCATTAAGGTTGGAAAAGACCTTTGAATCACTGAATCCAAACATTATTTTGTGAGGTGTCAGATATGGTGGGAAATCTGCTGCACAAAAATCAAGAGATGAGTATCAGACCATTCCACCATCTGCTCTCCCTTCCCAACTAGAGTCACATTCCCTGTATGTAGAATCAATAACCCTCCATGCACAGAAATAAAACAAGGAAACATCTAAAATGTCTCATTATCATTTGGCCCTGGCTCTTCTCTTGGGCAGAGAAAGAGGACCAGCAATTCCCACTCATTGGCTGGTACTTACTGGAAGTCTTCAGCTGTGAGGTTTCGGACAGGCACCTCAGGGTCACCAAGCAGAGACAGAATGTGAAGGAACCTCTTGTAAGTTAATGGGGGACTGCCACCATTTAGGTCCAAAATCCTTGAAAAGAAACAAGATCTCTTTTCACACAACAGAAACCAAGGAAGAAGCTGGAACTGCCAGTGGACAGGAAGGTGACATCACAGGCTATAACAACTCCATTAGTGCAACTGAATGTGGAAATTGCAGATTTTACAAGTAAAACTCCCCTGGGGGAATGCACATCTATCCCAAAAGCAGTTTCTCAGGACCTAAGACAACAAAACTGGGATCAGGATTCCAGCCATGGCTTCACCTGCACAGCCACACACAGCCAAGACACACAGGGCAGGGTGTGGGACACCTCTGGTGTCACAAAAACCAGGTTCACGGCAGTAAATAACTGTCCTCTCTGAGCAATCACCTGTGCAAACAGCTTGAATTCAAGACAGCAAGTTACACACATTCCTTCATCTACATAATTTAGGGGTTTTGCACAACTGGAGTGTTGGGGCTGGTTTAGTTATTACTGCTTTCCTTCTTAGTAATTTCAATATCTTCAGTCATTCAGCACTGAGTAACAGCTTGGATCCAAGTGTACTCAGACACCAGTGAGAGCTGATTTGAAAGATTTTGAAATAATCTGACACCAAAAACTCTTTACCATATTTAACAGAACTTTTACAAGTCCTACTAGACTTGTTAAGAGAATTTCTTCCACTCTGTTTAAGAGTAAGTTTTTAGGTGAATTAAACTGCCCAAAAGGAAGAAGTTAATCAGCTCTTTAGGCTGAAATCCTAAAACCTGTGCACAATCTCTTCTGTTCCTTCCAAGAGAGTAACACAAAAAGTTTCTCCAGCAAGCAGCACCACGTTCACCTCAGACAGTTCAATTTTCTCCAAAGGAAAAACCAAGACACTTGGCCTTCTCTCTCCTAAAATGACCTTCCTGGAAACACTTGTGGGCTTGGGGCAGTCACGTACCGCTGGGTATCATACAGGCTGTGGGCCACCAGGGAGAGCACCTCAAAGCCCAGCTCTGCCCCCAGGCGCTGAATGTTGGCCTCCATCTCCTTGTAAAACGGCTCCATCTCTGCATCCAGAGTCACCTGCGTGATATTCCACTTCTGGATGTGATCCCTAAGAATGGTCTCATACTCCCCTTGAATAACCAGCAAGCAGGAGCCCAGCCGGCCCAAGTTTTTGTGGAGATCCTCAAGAGACTGGAGTAGGAAGTGCCAGCGCAGGGCCCCAATGTGCATGGAGGAGGTCAGGAATGCTCTGTCCAGGATGTACACAGGGTACAGGGCCTCTGAGGACTCCAGGGCAGCCAGCAGCACCGGGTTATCGTGGAGCCGAAGCTCCTTCCGGAAAAGGTGAATGGTGCGATGCAGCATCCTGGCTACAGGAGGAAGGGAACCCTTGGCTTTTAGGATACCAAATTCCTATAAAGAACAAAGTAAATTAACAATTAGAAAGAGAGCTCCAAAAAATCCTTTTCAGTTTTTACCACAAACTTCTTGCTTTGATAAGTTTTCATGAGAGAGAAACGCAGGAACAATACCAAACCTCTCCTCTGGCCCCATCACTCAGCAGCAGGATCACTACCCAGCTCCACAGAGAATGATCTCTGCCCAACAGGAGTCACTCAAATCCTCAAATTAAATCTCTCAATGAAATTACATCCCAATAACACTCACCAGAAAGAAGGAATCAAAACAGATGGAGCTGCCATAGCTCCATTTAGTAGACAAACACTTTTTAACCTCACAGATGTGGCTGTCAGCCAACCCTCTGGAAGTTATCAGCTGATTTCAAGGAGGTCTACAGGAGCAATCAGTTCATCAGAGACCTGGTACCATAATCCCTCTGTCAGGCGATTTTAGTAGGAGACATCTACATTTATGGATTTCACAGAATCCCAGACTGGTTTGGGTGGGAAGGGACATTAAAGCCCATCCAGTTCCACTTCCTGCCGTGGGCAGGAACACCTTCCACTATCTCAGCTTGCTCCAAGCCCCAGCCAATTCCAGGCATGGGGCAACCACAGCTTCTCTGGGCAACCTGTGCCAGGGCCTCCCCACCCTCACAGGGAACAATTTCTTCCAATATCCCATCTCACCCTGCCCTCTGGCAGTTTGAAGCCGTTCCTCCTTGTCCAAAGTCTCTCTCTAGTTCTCTTGGAACTCCTTTAGGCACTGGAAGGGGCTCTGAGGTCCCTCCTTTTCTTCTCTAGGCTAGACATCCCCAGCTCTCCCAGTCTGCCTCCAGAGCAGAGCTGGGCGTGATAATAACACAAAACTACTCTTGATTCATACATTTATTCCCCTTTGAACCACTTCAGATGAGTTCAGAGGGATGGCAGGAGTGCTGACCTTGGGTCTTAGGCTGAAGTGGCTCAGGGTACAGTTTGGGAAACAGCTCCCAAACTCTGGCTGCCCTGTTCAGGACAATGGACTAAGCAGATGCCAGGAAGCAAAGGACAAGCCCAGCTGCCACCTCGTGTCTGCACCGAGCCCAGCAGCACCTCCTAAACTTGCTTTCCCATGTAAAACTGGGAAAGCTCAATGCCCACCTCCTCAGGTGGGTCCCCACCTGCTGCTAATTTCGAACCTTATTCCGAGAGGAGAATTAAGAGATTAGGGATTAGCAAAGAAAAACAATCCCTGATCCAGCTCCACTCATCCCCTCATCAATGGCTGCACCAGGCGACTCAGCCCTTGTCCCTGCTCAACCCACATTCAGCAGCTTTTCCATAAATCTGATTTGCTCTGTTCTCAAACACGTGCACCAGCAACACCCAGACAGTCCCACTTTGTTACAACCCCCCAGTAAGGCCCCAGACTCACAAGCACGGGGTGCAGCCCAGTGCAGGACTGGGCTGTGTGGGGTGCTCTGCCCCGCACCCACTTCCTGGGAGAACTGGAAAAACAAGGTGACTCCTGCTGCTCAGGGGAGGTACCAGCTGGCATTTTTGGGTACTAAACCATGCAAAGTGTGCTGTAAGAGTCTCCGGCACCCTATGCACCAGCTAGCCTCATTGAGGGACTGCCCCAGTCAGGGGCTCCAAGGCCCCCACAGCCTTTGGGGCTGTCCCCAGCCCTGTGGCCCCACATGGTCTGCAGGATCACCCCCAATCCAGGGCTCTGCAGTCCCATGATGCCTGTGGGATCACACTCACCCTGTGCCCCTTGGTATCACACACCTGGGACTGCTCTGAGCCCAGTGCCCCACACAGTCCATGGGATGGCCCCAAGATATGTCCCCAAGCTGGGACCCATCCTATCTCATCCCATCCCTTCCAGTGATGGCATCCCTGCAGGAGCAGTGGGGAGCAGGATCACACCACAACAGGGACTGGGCACAGGGCAGGTGGGGCCCAGGCCAGGGCCTGAGTGGGCTGTAGCATCTGGGTTAACAGAAGCTCTAGGGATCCCACTAAAGGGGACTGGGAGAATCAGAGTTGGGGGAACAAGGATTTTATTAAAAGAGGCTGGGAGAAGCAGAGGCTGAAGCTACTGGGGAGGGAGTGAGCCTAGAGCCAAAGAGGTGTCAAAGCTGGGTGAGGTGCTGGGATCCCCTACTGGGTGGGAAGGAATGGGGAGGAGGATCACTTGTGGCCAGGGGTGGTGTCAAAAAGGAACTGCGCTCTCAGACACTCCTGTCATGTCACTTGGAAAGGAAAGATGCTCTGGGATGCTAGAGAAGGCAGAGCAGGTGCTGTCATTGACATCATGTTGGGATTTATCCACTGTTACTCTTCCACCCCTCCATGAATCAGTGACTCAAGTCCGTTCACCCAGCAAGGCTGGGCAGACCCCCTGCCACATCTGGATCACATCTGTTCCCCAAAAATCAACCAGGCAGGCAGAAAATACACCTCACACTGCATTCATCCCCGCACTTTGGGACAGGTACACCAAGACAGAAAGCAGGGAAAACCAAGCCTCACCTTGAGGGTTGCACAGCTGACATTCCAGGGTCTTTACAACACGTAACCCTAAAAAGCGGAGGTCACACAATCACTGATTGCGACTCTACTGCTGCTGAGCATTTCTCTCCACAGGCAGGAATGTGCTGGAGGGATGCAAGGGCTGTTGGCAGCACTATCCAAAACCCACTGTGCTGCTCCTGTTCCTACAGGCATCCAGAAAGGAGTTGCCCAAGTTTAAACACCCCTAAATACCATGAATATCTGCACTGAGGTGGATTCTGCATCAAAGACAGTCTAAGCCACTCAAGCTTATGTGTTAACTCCCAGGAGAGAAGGAGGATTGCAGGCAGCTCCTCTCTGGTCCCACTGGCCCTTGGAGCTGGCAGAGCCAGATGGGGCAGGGACAGACCAAGGCCTAGGAACTGGGAAGAGAAATTTTTAACAGTTTTCTTCTGTGGGGCAATCTCTGTTGTCAAATGCTCCTTGACTATAACCCTGGCTGCTTCAGAAGCAACAATGAAACAGATAGACTCAGGTATCAGACACCTGGAAAAAGCAGCCTCACATCTACTCTCTGAAACCAGCCTGGGCTTGGGAAGTGGAATAATTATCACCATTAAGTTGTTTAATGTTATCCTGATTTGACAGGCTTGAGAACAATTCCTAATTGGGATCTAAGAATTTTTTTGCATAAATCTGGTTCCATAATCCCATTCTCCATACTAAGCCAGACCTGAGGTGACTATTGATTCCAACTTCTAGGTTCTTTCCCCTGCTTGAATACTTATGTGATAAATAAGGTACTGGATACAGCTTTGATGTAAGAAAATGGAATATTGAGTCAGGGAAGGAAGTCCCAAACCCATCCAAGTGTAGGGGCTTGACTGGGGCTCCTCCTGCAGCGGGTCCAGAATCACCCCCCAGAGTCTCTACCCACGGGGGACGGGGCAGAGGGAAGGGGGGGAGACGGGCTGAGGTTCCAGGACCCCCTGCCCGGGCCCCTCGGACGGGCGGGGAAGTGGCGAGGAGGGAACGGGGCAGGACGGCCCCTGCGGGGTGAACGGGCCAGCCCGGCCTCCCACCTCCTCCCTGGGGGCCTCCCTGAGCCCGCTTTTACCTACTTCCCCACGGCCTGTAGTGGCGGCGGGCGTGGCGCCGGTTCTTCGCCCCACGGGGCCGGTTACACAACGCCGACCGGGACGGGTGGGTTACGTAAGGACCGCGCACAGTCGCGGTCCGCGGAGGTTTAACAGGGGTCAGGGTGGGAGGGTCCTGGAGCGTCCTAGAGCCGGGCGTCCAAGAGAGAGCCGGGGCGGCGGCGGCGGCGGCGACCACCCCGCTCCCGCCTCCCCACCCCTGCCTCAGGCCGCGCCCCCCGCGCTCGTTCTGAAAAGAGGCGGGGCTTGGGTTCCCGCCCGCAGCGTTCACCCAATAGCAGCGCCCCGATTCAACTGAGGGGGCGGGGCTGAGTACCAGATCAGCCAATCAGCGCCCAGGCGGCGGGCCAGGGGGCGGGCTGCCCGCCAGCCACCCGCCAGGTGATAGCGGAGGTCTGGCCCCCGCCGCGCGCCACCTCTCGGGCCTGAGGCTTGGTCATTTTGGGGGGAGCGTTAATTAGAGTGAGGAGGTAATTGTTAAGCAGAGAGGGCGGAGGCCGTTCCGGAGGGATTGTGTGAGGGCTCTTGGAGGGGTGATACTCTGGGTGGCTGTTCCCATCCCTGGGGAGTGGGAAGGGAGGCGTAGCTCTTGTCCGTGTGCGGGGGTAATCAGACTGAGGGGTAAATAATTAGGCTAATGGAGGGGGGGTGAAACGTTTCTTCAGTGGGGATAGTTAGGCTAAGGGAGCAGTGAAACTGAGGGGTGCTCGGGCCGGGGAGTCTGTGTGGTGTTGATGGTGCTTGAGGGAAAGATAATCCCTGGAGGGGGCAGTTAGGCCTAGGGGCATGTCTGCCATCTTCAGGGTGAGTGGTTAGGGCTGTGGTGGGTAATCGAGGCAGGTTCCTCTTGGGGGGGACTGGTGGGTGTCCCCGTGTTCCTGTCCACGGGGTCTGTAGGGACAGAGTTTGGGAGTGTCAGGAGCATTGCTGTGGCATGGGCTTCAGGCCCATCCCTGAAGCAGCTTTTGGGTTTCCTCCTGTACAGGAAAGGGGAGATGGGGCCTTTGGGTAGGAAGGGGGACTGATGAGTGGCCCCAGCAGGGCAGCAGGTACCTTAATCATGAAGGGACACACAGGTGGTCCCAGGGCAGATGTTACAGTCTCATGAGGGGTTTGGAGCCTGGTCATGGCCTCACAGTTCATTAGGGTTTGTTAAACCCCAGGGTTTATTAGAGTCACCTGGAGACTGAGGGGATGGGATGGATTATAAAGGGTTTCATGCCCCTCCTCCAGCTGGGTGCAAGAGCAGATCCAGGAACTGGCTCAGCTTCTCTGGGACTCTGGTATCACATCAGGATAACAGCTCAAAACCCAGGTCCTCAGCCAAAAAGAAAAGAAGAAAAAAAAAAAAAAAAAAAAAAAAAAAAAAAAAAAAAAACCCCAAAAAAACCCACACAACTCAATTTAAAGTGCTATTTTTGAAAATCCAGGTTTGTCAGGACTAGAATTTGGTCTCAGAGCTCTACCACCATGCAGAGAGTATCACGGCTGACAAGGGAGCTCTCACTCCTGGCTACAGAGCCACCTCCGGGCATCACCTGCTGGCAGAACGGGCAGCTTGATGACCTGCGGGCACGTATGTACCTTGGGGGTTCCCAAAGGCAGGGCTGGGTTGCAGTTTGCTGCTAGATCTGCATGCTTTGGGCTTTATAGGCTATGTGGAAGTGTTGGATTTTAGTTTCCTTTAAACATAGCTTGGCCTGTACCTTGGCTGGTCTGCCCTTAGTTTTGATTCCTGGGGAGCATTTTATGTAATTTTCATTACATAAAATGACACTTTTTATTCCTGGATTCTCCCCCATGAGGGTAGTGAGGCCCTGGCAGAGGTTGCCCAGAGAAGCTGTAGCTGCCCCATGCCTGGGAGTGTCCAGGTTAGATAAGACTTGGACCAAACTGGGATAATGGAAGGGGTTCCTGGAACTGGGTGGTCTTTAAGGTCCCTCCCAACCCTTAACATTCTATGATTCTGTCACCTGAGCAGCTCTGTAACTGTGGGAGGTACATGGGGACTGCTGGACAACGAGATGACCTTGAAGGTTCCTTCTAACCCAAACCATTCTGTAATTCTGATTTTGAATGTAATTCTTGTATTTTCATCTTGCTCCTAAAGAAATTTTAGGAGGTGTGGACACACCATATGAGAAAGGAATATTCAACCTGGAAATCATAGTTCCTGAAAGGTAAGTGAGCAATAGGATCTAGCTAGATTAATTAAGAAGGAATTCTCCCCTGTGAGCATAGAGAGGCCCTGGCCCAAGTTGCCCAGAAAAGCTGTGGCTGCCCCATCCCTGGCAGTGTCCAAGGCCAGGCTGGACAGGGCTTGGAGCATCCTGGGATAGTGGAAGAGGGTGGAGCAAAATGCGCTTTAAGTCCCCTTCCAACCTAAACCAGGCTGATTAAGTAGTTGGTGTAGTCCTGCTTTAAATATGAGTAAACTGATGTAAGGTATTTGCTGTAAATGCTGACATGTGAGTCTTTCCTTTATCCCCTCAACAAAGAATTGAGACCCTCTTTGTAAGGAATGCAATTTTTCTAGTAGGTGATACAGTTACTTTGCATTGAACATCAAAGATGTGTGATTAAAACCCTAAAAGTACAATAAGATTTTTGCCTCATCATACTCTCTCAAAGCTTGCTGAAAAGACCTTGTTCATCAGAACAAAGTTTCTTATGTTGTTCCCTTGTAGAAGGCTATCCAGGGAAGTGTTAGTTAGACACAGCTGGAAGCAGCAAAGACAGAGGACTGCCTCCGAAGATTTGTGGGGAAGGGTGTCATGTAGGCTGGGAGGAGGAAATGATGGCATTGCTTAGGTGGCAAAACAACTGGGCTTATAGATATAACAGTAACTTTTGTTTCTTAATGCTTATCCCTTCAGGTACCCATTTGAGCCGCCAAAGATTCGTTTCCTGACCCCCATCTACCATCCCAACATTGACTCTGCTGGAAGGATTTGCCTGGACATTCTAAAGTTACCTCCAAAGGTAAGACAGTGCTTGGGTGTGCGTAAGTGAGCCTGGGCAGGATAATGAACTCCTTATCTGCTTCTTGTAAAAGCCTGATTGAATGTCTGTTTGCTCCTGACTTATTTACAGGGAACAGGGAATGAAGTTTTGAGTGGCATCTCCTTTGTTAGAAGCCAGAATATGATGTTTTTTGTTCCATATATGTTTCCAAGGCTTTAAAGATTGGAGTCAAAAGGTATTAGGTATGAAAATGAGTTGCCCCAACACAGAAGAGATGTGCAGGATATAGCCCATAGAATCATGGAATCTCCTGAGTTGGAAGGGACACAAAAGGATCATCAGGGCCAAGAGCTGGATTTGCACAGGACAAGCCCAAAGTCCCACCGTGTGGCTAGGAGCTTTGTCCAAATGCTCCTTGAGCTCTGGCAGCCTTGGAGCCATGACCACTGCCCTGGCTGTCAGTTAGGCTTCCTTGGAACCTTGTATTGAGAGTATGTCTGATGTGTTCCATGGGGCATTAGGTGCTGGAAGTCCCAAGGCAGCTGTGGGCAGGCTGGGTTGAAATGCTGTGGGTTCTGAGGTGTCTCTGAGCTGCCGTGTGCTGGTTTCTCTCTCTGAGCTGCTGCTCTTGTCCTGGTTCCTTACAGGGTGCATGGAGGCCCTCCCTGAACATCTCCACCCTCCTGACTTCCATCCAGCTGCTGATGGCAGAGCCCAACCCTGACGACCCTCTCATGGCCGATATTGTACGTGAGCTCCTCTTCCTCTCTCCTGGCCTGGACACGGGGAGGGAGTGGGGGGCTGGATTTAGGCTCAACTTCCACTTCACTCACTCTGGATTGACACACTAGGAGTACGGCCTGACCTGGATCAGCTGGGGCATCCATGGGTTTCCCTTAGGCAGCTGAGGCCAGAAGAGATGGTCAAGGTCTTGTCTTCAAGCCATTATCTTCAGTGCAAATGGCAGCACGAGTTCTTCAAGCAAACTAAATGAATTTTACACTTCATGCTTGTTGCAGTTTTAGTCTGGTTTAGGAGTCCTAAAGCCAGACTTGGTCCCAGCTTCTTGGTGACACGTATTCAATCAAATCTCTGTCTTTGTCTTGCTCTTCCCATTTAGTCCTCGGAGTACAAGTACAACAAGCAGCTGTTCCTGCTCAACGCCAGGGAGTGGACTGAGAAATACGCAGGGCAGCTGAAGGTAAGGACCACGTTCTGCTCACTTGGTGTAGCTCCCTCTTGGTCTGCAGTCCCTTTGTCTCAGTTTTCCTTTCACAGTTGTTTTGTTCTTTCCTTCCTCCCCTTCTGCTCTGTGTTTTGGATCTGTATTTAATTTCATTATATTTTTTTAAGCTTATTACATTCTCTCCTTCCAATTAAATGTGCTCATTCACTAATAACTGACATGCTGCTCAAGGAGGAGGAGGGACAGATGGATAAAACCCTTAGGGATCCTGCAGCCCTGTTCTCTCTCAGCACCGTTCCCTGTCCTCCTGTGCCTGATGCCCACCTGCACCTGTTCTCCACCTGCTCATCCATTCACTGGCTGGTCTCCCTATTCCCTGGAGTTCAGCCTTCATCGCATTATCCTTCCTTTCTTCCTGCCTCCTTTCCTCTTTGTCACCTTACCAATGAGTCTCATAAAAATGAAGTCACACTTAAGCAGATCAAAACCTCTGCCCAAAAATCAGTTACCTTTGGGCCTTCTCCCTTCCCTAGGTGCCTTCCCTCTCTGCACCAGATTTGGGTAACAAACACCCTTTCTGGGACAGGGATATCTTCCCTGTGGGAGCCATGCTCTCTGGTGCAGCTCTGAATGCATTTCCAAGTTAACTGTGGTTGTCAGGAGGGCACAGAGTGAAGTCATCCCTGCAACAACACACAGAGCCCTGGAGTAACACAGCTCATCTTTGTGTGTGCTACTGCTCTGCTCAGTCATTCTCTTGCTCTCCTGTCATCCCCCTTCCTAAAAATCACAGCAGTGAGAGCAGAATAAGAAAGGCCCACTGCATAAGAGCCAGAGTACAGTTGGCTCTGACCTTGGTGGAGCACAGGGCATTCCAACGGCTGTAAAATTAAATTATTCACAGCTCTTTTACTTCTTGGGTCATCACAGGCTTCCAAGCCTTTGGAAGAGAAAATCATCCAAAGTGAAACAAGCATCAGCAGTGAATCGACCATGCAGAAAAGAAAAGGGGTTAATATCAGTAGGAAGGAGAAGAAATCCCGCCCAGATTCCTGAGGGGGTTTTGTTCTCTCCCCCTCATGAAGATACTAGCAAGGTCTGCCTTTAAAAGGCTGCACCAGCTTTGGGTTTGTTTCCTTGAGGTGTTTTTTTTTTTTTGCGAAATGTTCCATTATATTAATAAAATATAAAGCTTTAATTTATATCTATTTTTCCATTTTGTTGAGTGGAGATTTTGGAATATTTGAAAGAAAAGATGTGTTGATGTGGCACAGCCTGATTTTTGGTAGCAGAAGAGGGCCACAGGAGCAGCTTCTGTGAGAAGCTGCTAGAAGCTTCCACCATGTCTGACAGAGCCAATCTCTGATGGCTCTGGAGATGGACATGCTGCTGGTCCAGTTACAGAGGTTGGTAACGCCTCTGTGATGACATATTTAAGAAGAAAATCAAAACAGTGCAGGGGCAGTTTTTCCCCAGGGGTAGGGAAGCAGTGCTGTGCTGGTGTGGCCTGCGGCAAGCCTTGCCTGCCTGGCCACCCTGAGCCAACCACTGCAGGCAGAAGGGCAGGGGCAGTGTCTTCCCCTTCCCAGTGCCCCACATGAGGAAAAGTTAAATGGTGCCAGCGCTGTGGTAGCCACTGTCCACACAATGGCAGCAGGGCCAGCCTGGCCAGCAACAGGAACAGGGCAAATGATTCCCTGTTGTGGAACCTAGACAAGTTCAACTTCTCAGCACTGCAGGGTCTTGCAAGAATTAGTAGGACTTGTTGGCCAGAGTACCTACAACCAGTAGTTTTCCTTCTTGTCAGAGGAGGAAGTGAGAACATATGAGAGAAAACAACGTGGCAGCACCAAGGTCAGTGGGGGAGGAGGTGCTCCAAGCGTTGGAGCCAAGATTCCTCTGCAAGCCAGGGTGAGGACCATGGTGAAACAAACTGTCCCACTGTAAAGCATGAAGTCCACAGGGGATGCAGAATTTCACTTAAAGCCTGTGAGAAAAGGGCTCACACTGGAGCAGCTGGGTGCCAGAGGAAGCTGTAATCCAGTGGGAGACCCAAATAGAGAGAGAAGGCCCCTACTTCCAGAGAGGGAGAAGAAGGGTCCTTGCTTCCAAACTAGAGCAGCCTATCCTTAAAGGACTACATGCCCATGGACAAGTGACCCACACCACAGCAGTTTTGGGAAGACTGTTTGCCCATGGGAGGGACCTCACAGCATAACGGGGGAAAGACTCCACTCCCTGGGAAAACACAAGATCTCGAGTGACAAACTGACCAAAACCCCCATACCCTGTCTCCCTGCACTGTTGGTGGGAAAGAGGAAGGGGCTGGGGGAGAAAAAAGCTGTTTTAAAGGTTTATTTTACTTCTCATTCTCTTCTTCTGACTCTGTTGATAGTAAACTTACATGATACCTTTAAATTTGAACTTGTTTTGCCCTTAGTGGTTTTTTTCTCCCAGTCCTTCACTCATGACCCCTTGGTTTTTTTCCCTCCCCTCTGACCAACTGTATCAGGAGAGGGTAAGCAAATGACTTTTGTGCCTGGCATTATGGCCAGTGTCAAACCATGACAAAAGGAAAACTGGAACCACCACTTCAGCTTCCAGTTACCAACTTTCAGAGACATGGGAACAGCACCAAGTAGTTCAGTTTCTATTTTCACAACCGAGAGCAGGAGCTGAGCAGCAGACAGGTCAGAATTAGCTAGCGGGAATCCTTTCTCAGGAAAGGCTTAGTTTTCCATGTAACCTCAAGGGCTAAGTCATTAAACTCAAGTCTTACAACTCTGGCTCTCCAGAGCAGTCTGTTAAGTTCCAGTTAGACCATTTAGGATAACCTGGATGGTGTCTTGGCTCTGTTGTGGCTTCAGGAGGTGGCCAGTGACAAGACCCAGCTCACAGCATATTAGGAGGCGCCCAAAGGATTCCCAGAGATCTGGGAGGATGGATGTGGAAGAGCAGGATGTCAGCGATGTGATGTGCAGGGTGAAGAATGCGAGAGGATTGGGCTAAGGAGGGCAATTCTTGGTGCTTCCACAGATCTGAAGATGAGGGCTGGCAGCAGATCGCAGTAGGAGCAAGTCAGGTGCTTGGCCTCTTGCTCTGCAGGTTCCCTGCTGGTTATTTAACCCATGTCCTGTCCCTGCTCCCAGAAAAGTGAGTCAGGTCCATCTCTGGAGCAGAGAGACAGGACTCAGCAAGGTTCCCAATGCCTGGGAAGCAATGAAGCTCAGTGATGAGCTGATCTCTGCTGGGTGAGGAAAGGCCGCATCCTCAGCTGCTCCCAAAGCCCCAGGCATGTCCCTGTCCCACTCAGTCGAAGTTGTAGTAAAGGCAGAAGGCGAAGAACATGGCAAAGATCTGGAATGATGGAGGTGGGGGAGGGTCAGCCCCATGGCAGGGCCAGGCCAGGCCAGGCCTGGCTGTGGTTGGAAGCAGAGAGGGGCTGGAGGATCTCTGGCCTGGGGCCATTGCTGTGCCCCTCAAGGGGCCTGGGCCAGCTGTCCTGGTGCTGCACAGGGGCACCAGGGTGAGGAGACCCAGGATGAGAAAAACAAACCCTCCCTTGTTCCTTCACCTGCTCCATCTGCAGCAGAGAGCAGGCTCTGGACCCCGTGACAGACCTGAGCCCCTTTGTGCTCTCCTTGCCCACTGAGCAACCCCCCTGCCACAGAGTGGACACTCTGCCTGCCCTGTCCCAGGCCCCCCTCATTACCTCAATGCCCAGCACAGCTAAGCTGCAGGTCCCAGGGAGGGAGATGTACCTCTGCAGGGTCCTGCCAAAGGTAGAGAAGCAGCCCTGGAGCAGAGAGAGGAGGGAGGGGCTCTCTTGTGTTCCCCATGGCCACAGGGAGCCCAGAGGGGGACTGGGTTGCAGAAGGATGTGGGGGATCCCCTGTAGGCCAGGATGAGCTGAGGACTTTGGGAGCCACTGGGCTGTGGAACCACAGCAGGCAGTGTCCCAGGCTTCTGTCCCTTATACTCTGCTCCATGAGCCTGGGAAGGGCTGAGGCTGGGACAGGGACACAGACACAGCAGAGTTGTGCCATACCTGCTCGTTGATGTAGCCAGGGCTTCTATCCTGGCACTGCTCCCAGCCCAGGAGCTCTCCCGCTTGCAGAAGCCCATCCCGAGCACAGCATGCCCGTGGCCATGGCATCCCTGGGTGCAGCTCCTGGAAGCGGGAGCCGTTCCCAAAGTCTTCAGGTCCTAAAACACCACAACACGAGAACTGGAACAGAAGGGAAACACCATCACCATGATCACCTTTGGTGGATCCTGTGTGTCCCCCAGGAGCCTCCCAGCTGCTCACCGTGACCATGAGGGTGTTCCAGGCTGCGGAGAAGACCTCAGCACCCTCATCCCCACCATAATTCCTCTGCAGCTCAGACAGGAAGTACTCAGGCTGGACCTGTGGAATTAGTGCCAGAGCTGGGATTGTTCCTCTCCCACTCTACTCAGCACCAGCTCCTTTTGAGGGGAATTGGGCACCCAGTGGATCCCCCCCACCTGCTTCGTGGTTTGTGTTGTGGTGCTGATGACAGAGGTGAGGGGGTGTCCCTACACCAGCCACAGGCGCCTGGTGGACTCTGAGCCATGGCCATGGTGTGACAGAGGGAGGCTGGTGACAGTGGGGATGGTGCCATTACCTGTTTCCAGTGCACCAGGAAGAGAACGGCCCCAACGAGCTGCATGAGGAAGACAAGGCTGACGAGGATGAAGAACTGGAAGGCAGCAGGTGAAGGAGTCAGAGACCAGCCTGATCCCACAGGCAGCTTGCTCACATTATCCCTGCCCTCCTCTGGACCAGCCCTGCCTGTGCTCTGTGTCCCTAAGACCAGGAATGTGTGGACAGCTCCTGGGGACAGATGCCACATCTCTGACCACTGTGGCTGCAAGGCAGGGGTTAAAAACAAGCACTGTCTGCAAGGGGCTGGGGATGCTGAAGAAATGGGGATCTTGGTGCTCAAGTAGGCATTTCTGCCCCTCACCAGCAGTGCGGTCATCTTGGAAATGCCAGGGGGACAAGCCAGTGGCTTCAGAGAGAATTGACCCTACTCAGTGGCTTTATAAATTCTCTGGGCTCTAAACTGAAACTCACAAAGTGGGGAGGGGATGGCAGGACATGTTGAGGATGAGGAACACCAGCTCCTGGCTCCTCCAGGAACACCTGCATCCCCCACCACCCTCCAGCCCACGACTCCTGCCCCCAGTGCCCTCTGCCCACATCCTGCAGCTCCTTCCCACCTATCTTTCCTCCCTCACCAGCAGTAGGAGAAGGCGACTCCGGCGCAGGGCCCCGCAGCAGCCCAGGAAGCCCAGCAGGGACAGGGCGATGCCCACGGCCAGCAGCAGCCATGCGCCTGCGCTCAGCACAGCCCTGCTGGCCACGATGTCCTGGAAACCCGCCGGGTCCACAGCCACCCAGACTCCCATGCCTGCCAGGCATGTCCCCCCAGCCTGCAAGGGGAGTTCAGGAGATGATCATGGGCTCAGGGGATGTCCAAGGCTTGGTCCCCTCCCTGGGAATGGGTGTCATCCACCCCGAGCCAGGTGGAAATGTCACCCCATGTGGATGGGGGAAGCTCCAACCCTTGGTTCTCTCCCTGGGACTGGTGTCACTCAACCCTGAGCCAGCTGGAGTTGTCACTCCCCAGGCACAGGTTCTCTCCACCCCTGCACCCCCCAGGGCCCAGATGGACTCACAAACACCAGCACGTTGAAGATGAACATCAGGTACTTCATGCAGGTCAAAACACCCATGGAGACACTGGGAGGGGGGCCACAGCAGTGTTTGTCCCTATGGAGGGGAGAGCAGAGCCCAGGCCACAGCCAGCCCTGACTTGTCCTGGACCCCATGGCTCCAGCAGAATGTGAGGGGATGCATGCTCTCAAAATTCCCAGATCATTTTCTATCCCCACCATCTCCCATGACACCCCAAAGAGCCCCAAACTTGTGTCCTCTCCAAATCTGTGTCCCCTCCCAACCATATATCCCATTCAAACACCATGTCCCCAGTCCTGTGTCCCCTCCAAACCCTGTGTCCCCTCCAAATCCTGTGTCCCCTCCAAATCTTGTGTCCCCTACTAACCCATGTCCCCTACAAACCTCGTGTCTCCACCAAATCCTGTGTCTCCTACAAATTCCATGTCCCCTCCAAACCCATGTCCTCTCTAAATCTTACGTTCCCTTCAGCCCCCACACCACTCACCCTGAGGGGATAGTGGGAGACCCACGTACCTCCGACTTTCCCTGGTGCTGCCAGCATCTATATAACATCACGAA
Source organism: Chamaea fasciata (assembly GCF_029207755.1). Taxonomy (NCBI): domain Eukaryota; kingdom Metazoa; phylum Chordata; class Aves; order Passeriformes; family Sylviidae; genus Chamaea; species Chamaea fasciata. The sequence goes on from NW_027094110.1 coordinate 6,743,834, forward strand.
GGTCAGAAAATCCCTCCCCCTTCCCACTCCAGCAGCCCCCAAGAAATCCCTTCCAGCGACGAGGCCATGAATGATTGATGGGGAACAGGATCCACCATTGTGCTGCCGGCGGCCGAGAGTCTCCAGCTCTTGTCAGCCAAGGAAATTAAATCTGTGGGCAGGGAAAGACGAGCCGCCCCACCAGGCCGGGGGTGACCTCGGCCACTGATTCTTGTTGTGGCCATTTGGGGAAACCCCCAATAGCCGCACGTGGCACCCGTGGGCGGGTAGGTGGTGCTGCAGGGCTGTTGGCTGTTGGGACACAGGGACATCCCAGATGGATGACAGCGTCTGTTGCCTCTTGTTGCCGACTTTAGGAGCTCTCTAAACATAGAGTCACGTTAGAAAGGAAACAGTATTTATTCTGCACCAAGTATAAAGAGGAGGTTTCCACAAACGAAGCACACCGAGGAGTAAAAGGTTAAATAGGGTAAAATTTACATGAGCCTGCCTATCTAAAGCACATTCTTCGCCTGCCTAAAGCATATTTCTTTTGGTGATGTGACTTTACTCAATGCTTGAAACACAAAGTTCTTTTCTTCGTTAAAGCATCTTCTGTTGGAGAGGTTGAATTACGACAGTTACGTTTGCAAAAGGTGAGAGAATTCACCCCGGGGGCAGATAATCCAATTTGAGGACGGTGTCAGCGCCACCGCCACCCTCGGGGCCCTCGGTGCTCTGTCCGCGAGGCGCCAGCAGGGGGCAGCCGAGCGCGCGGACACAAGGCTGCGAGGCGCGGCCAGAGCGCCTTCCGCCGGCAGTGCAGCGGGGCGGCCCGACCAATGGCAGCGGGCGGAGGCCAGCGGGGCGGGAGGAGAGAGAGACAGACAGTCCTGCTGGCCAATCACACAGCCCGCTCTCCGGGACGAGGCCCTGCGGGGGCGTGGCCCCGAGCCCGGAAGCGGCGCCGTGCGTTCCCGTTCCCTTAGCGTTACTTCCGGTGCCGCCGCTGCCGCCCGCGGGATGTAGCGGCCGGTGAGGAACGGGCGGGGGAGCCGGTGTCTGGTTCCGGCTGCTTCCAGCGCACCGGGGAGAGCCCTGCCCCTGGTCCCGCCGGTCCCAGTAACTCTGTGCTTCTTCCCCTCCCCCAGCGCGGCGGCAGAAGGACGCGGAGGGACCTTCACCGGCTGCCTCGGAGCCGCACGCACCCGCCACCCCGATGGCGTCCCGCAAGGCCCCCGCCGGGGCGGGCAGCGGGCTGGCGGCTGCCGGCCGGGAGCGGGAGCGGGAACGGGCGCACCTGGAGCTCGCCGAGCTGGGGCCGCTCCTGGAGGAGAAGGGGGACCAAGGACCCACCGGCGCGGCCAGCGTGAGACCCTCCGAGACTGCCGGGCGGGAGGGGACCTGGAGCCTGGCTCAGTCTCCTCGCTCCGTCCCCGCGGATTATGCCGGGAATCTGCCCGTTATCTCATTAATAGCTAGAGGAGTACGGCTCCGTGTCGTTCCTCGGGCCGCTCCGTGTTGCGAGCCCGCCCAAACTCTGCTCCTGCCGAGTAGGCTTGGAGCCGGGTTAGTCCTTCTCAGGGATGTCACCGGGGTCGCTCTGTCTGCGCCGGGTGTTCCCAGGGTGTTTCCAGTGCCTCGGCATTTCCTCAGGACAGGGAATTACCTTCCCGAACCGTTTGCCGGCTGAGGAGAGCGGGAGCAGTGCCGGGACTCAGAGCGTTCCCAGCTCGGAGCCGCCTCTGCCCGGGTGGGCCGGCTGGGGTCTCCCGGCTGGGCCGAGCGGCCATTCCAGCCTTGGTTGTAGGGTTGAAAATCCCTGGTGGTAATCCCGCATTTCGACAGGATAAATCTAGGATTAGCCCGCCCGGGATGGGTCAGGCAGCAGCATGTTGCATTAACGAGGGTGACTGCTGGATCTTGCCTGTCCCCTCAGAGGGATGAAGTCCCAGGTGCTCTCAGAAGGGCAGGGATGATTCCTCTCCTGGAGGCTAGAACAATTCTCTCCCGGCTCTTCTCCCTGCAGGCCGAGGACCCGCCGTGCCCGACAGCCCGCGAGGAGGAGGAGGAGGTGGTGCGGGTGCTGACCCTGCCCCTGCAGGCTCACCATGCCATGGAGAAGATGGAAGAGTTTGTGTACAAGGTACCAGAGCCTGTGGCAATCCTCCGGTCTTGATTTTGGAACAGATTCCCCAGTCCTAGGGTTTGAGATGACAGGATGTGTCCGGATAAAGCTGCACGTGGCCGCAGCTGGCTCCAGCTCTGCTGTGCTGCTCCTATCAGCACCCCGGGGAACAGTGTGGGAAGGGGATGGCCAGGATGGGGGTTGGCCCAGCCATGGTGGGTGAGGACCCGGGAGCAATCCCAGTGTTCCTGTGAGCCTGGGTAGGGCCCGTGAGCCCGAGTGCCAGCTGGGGTATCACCCAGTACCTGCAGTCACTGTGGCTCCTGTGCTGCTTCCCTGATCAAGTGGGAATTCCCACCACAGGGAATGGTCTGTGGGTGTGGAAGGGTTAAAGCTGAGAGTATTAATTACCACTGATTCCCTGGGCGGTCCTGGAATCACTCCCTTCTGGGGGAAGCTGGGAGTCAATCCTTGTGGGAACTGAGGTGGGGGTAAAATCACTCCCTGGAGGGTTATGGGGAGCCCAGTGCAGGACGTGGGTGGGTGGCTCACAGGGTCCCGCAGGGCACCTGATGTCAGAGAAGGCAAACTTTCTCTCCCCAGGGAGCATCCCAGGGCTGGGCTGTTCCCCATGGATTTGGGGCTCTGGGCTGCTCTGATCCCCCTGCTGTGTTGCAGGTGTGGGAAGGACGCTGGCGCGTGATCCCATACGACGTTCTGCCTGACTGGCTCAAGGACAACGATTACCTCCTGCACGGACACCGGCCCCCCATGCCCTCCTTCCGTGCCTGCTTCCGGAGCATCTTCCGGATACATACTGAGACAGGCAACATCTGGACACACCTGCTGGGTGACTGTGTGGAATAGGGAGCCCTGGGGCTGGAGGGGCTCAGACCCTGCATTAGGGTCAGAACGGGCTCACTGCTGGGTCCTTTCCATGCCCAGGGCTTCCTGTGTGGATCCTGTGCATGCAGGAGGATCAGACACAGAGTGTCTGGAGCTTTAGGACCCCTTTGGGAGAGAGGGACCAGGGCTGGGCTCAGCCACTGCAGGAGTGGGACGGGGAAATGTGTCCTGGGCAAAACAGGGAAGCCTCAGAGGATGTTCCTCTCAAAGGACTCCAGAGGAGGCCACAGAGATGTTCTGAGGGCTGGCGCTCTTCTGCTTTGGAGCCAGGCAGGGAATGCTTGGAATACTTAGCCCGGAAAAGAGAAAGCTCTGGGGAGACCTCAGAGCCCCTTCCAGTGCCTAAAGGGGCTCCAAGAGAGCTGGAGAGAGACTTTGGACAAGGGCCAGGAGTCACAGGACAAGGGGGAATGGCTTCCCACTGCCAGAGGGCAGGGTTAGATGGGATATTGGAAGAAATTCTTCCCTGTGAGGGTGGTGAGGCCCTGGCACAGGTGACCCAGAGAGTCTGTGGCTGCCCCATCCCTTGCAGTATCCATGGCCAGGCTGAACAGGGCTTGGAGCAGCCTGGGACAGTGGAAGGTGTCCCTAGGCATGGCAGGGGGTAGAACGTGGTGAGCTTTGAGGTCTCTTCCCACCTAAACTAGTCTGTGATTCCATGACCCTGTGAAACACAGCAGCTGAGCAGCTCTTTGCCCTTTGCTTGCCCATTCCCCTGACCCCAGCCCTTATCATTTGCACTAACAAAGGCCTCAGCCAAGGACCCGCTGTGGGTTACTGAGCACCCCTGGGATACATTCAGAATCTCCTGGAGCATGGCCAGGGCTGTTCTTATCCTGACTCTGCTGATCTCCCCCACTGTCCCCCCTGACTTCCTTCTCCATGTGTTCCTGCAGGGTTTGTTCTGTTCCTCTGCCTGGGGATCCTGACCATGTTGCGGCCCAACATGTACTTTATGGCTCCTCTCCAGGAGAAGGTGGTGTTCGGGATGTTCTTCCTGGGAGCAGTGCTGTGCCTCAGCTTCTCCTGGCTTTTCCACACTGTCTACTGTCACTCGGAGAAGGTGTCGCGGACTTTCTCAAAGTGAGTCAGCATGAGTGTGGTTGTGTGGTCTCCTGGGAGGTATGGTTTCTTGCAGCACTTCCTCTTGGAAAGCACTGTGTTCCCAAATGTTTTATCCCTGGGGGAAGGGAGCATCCACCCAATCCAGCATGGAGCTGAGGGGAACCACAGCAGGGTTCTGCAGAGTTCTGCCTGAGCACCTTAAATGTGCCAGGTGAGGGCACATTTAAATGTGCCAGGTGAGGTGCATGATAAGGATCCTGGGACCTTGCAGCTCCCAAGGGAGTAGGATCCTGGCTCCCAAGTGAATGACGTCTGTGCTCCCAAGGGAACAGGCTCTGTACCTCTTGAAGCAGTGAATTGAGGACAGGTCTTGCTCTCACTGGGCAGCTGGGGGCCACGGCCAGTTTGGCAGGTCCCAGTGTACTAGATGCTTTTAAAAACCTCTGGTTTGGATCGAGTTTGGACTGAAACCAAATGGAAAGAAGGAACATAAACAGGATTCCCAGCAGAGTGGGAAGGGTGGTCAGTGGTTTGTGTCTCTTCTTGGGCTGCTCCAGGAGCCAGGCCCCTGTCAGCCTTTGCAGTGAGGCTCTCAAGTGACATTCTGCTCCCACATGGCTGTTCAAGGCATTTATTTGGGTACTGCTTGCTGGAATCCTGCCCATCCCCTTTGCACAACCTCCAGAGATCCCATGGGATCCTGTCTCCAGGACAAATCCAGCAGGAATGCCCTTATTTTCTGGGAAGGCAGTAGGAGCAGTGCAGGGACTGTGTTTCCATGGTGAGATGAGTGGAGGATCACAGATCCATGTGCACAGGAATTTCTTCCCGGTGGTTTGAGCTCCAGCTGCCTCTTGTCCCTCCCTAGCCTTCCCACTGTGCCTAGGCCCTTTCTCCTGTCTTACCTGCCCTGATGGGACCCCAGCACACCCCTCCTGCCCAGTGACTGTTCAGGTACAGGCTGGAGAGTTCCCACACATGGAGGGGGTGGATTTTGGGGCTCACCTGTGGCTCTCTGTCGTTGCACCCTGACTGCAGGTTGGATTATTCAGGAATTGCACTGCTGATCATGGGGAGCTTTGTCCCATGGCTCTACTACTCCTTCTACTGCTCCCCACAGCCAAGACTCATCTACCTCTCCATCGTCTGTGTCTTGGGTATCTCTGCCATCATTGTGGCACAGTGGGACCGATTTGCCACCCCCAAGCACAGGCAGACCAGAGCAGGTAGGAGCTCCCTCCTCCCCTGAGTCCTGGGAGACACTTTGGGCAGGTCCCATCTGGGAGAAGCTCTGGGCACTTGCAGGATTCATTCCCCCCGAGCAGCACAGCACTGCAGGGAGTGGCCTCCTGCCTTTTCTTGCTGTGCTGGGGATTCATCTCCTGAGCAGAGCCTGAGGTTTGGAGTTTAAAAATAGCCCTGGGTGGGCTGGGGCTGTGCCTTTTCTGCCTTTTCTGGGAAGCAGTTTAGGAGCAGGAACCTGCAGCTGGGGCAGAGGAGGAAAGTATTCCTGAGCTCTTCCCTGCCAGGGACACGCTGGCTGGTCCCTGCCTTCCTGGGGCTGGAGTGGGGGGCTACCTCCAGCCCCACACCCCAATTTACCCCCACCGCAGGTCCCATCAGCCTCACTGAGCATGGGGAAACACCTTCCTCCCCAGTTCCCAAGGGTCCTGAAGTAAATGTCTCTCAGAGCATTGTCCTGGCTACACGAGTGAGGAAAGACCATGCTGAGACAGAGACCACCTAAAAGCCCTCAGATGAGGGCAGGGGACAGGCAGGACTCACATCCTCATGGCTCCTCCCCTCTGCATCCTATGCCCCCAGCACGAGCAGGATCCAGCCGGGTGCCACCCAGAGCCTCTCCAGGCCAGTGTCAGCATGGTGCCACTTGTTCTCTGCCAACTCATCAGAGGCCAATGTTGAACATTTCAGCTGCTGCTGAGCTCCTTCCTCAGGAGCTGCAACAAATTGCTTTCCCGAAAGGGGTGGTTGTCTTTCTGGTGCGATCCAAAGGGTTGGCACCTTCCAAAATGTCTATTCCCATAGCCAGGGGTGGGAGCTGCTGCAGCCCTGCATAAGAAACACGGGATGGGTTCTACCCAGCGAGCACAGGGGTGGTTTGCCTGGGGTGTGGAGCTGTGGATCCCTTATTTTGTGAAGGATAAGTGCCATGAGGATTGGAGAAGTGTAAGGAGTGTTTGGACAACACTTTAAGCACGGGGTGGGATTGTTTGGGGGTCTCCTATGCAGGGCCAAGAGTTGGGACACAATGATCCTTATGGGTCCTTTCCAGCTCGAGCTGTTCTGTGAATTCAGTGAGGAAAAGCTGCTTCCCTAGCACAGGATGAGGGATCAAGGGGAGTTGGTGGGAGAAGCAGCTCCCCCTCCACACTGAACTCTTCCCTGACCTCCTCTCTGGGCCACAGGCGTGTTCCTGGGGCTGGGACTGAGTGGGGTCGTGCCCACCATGCACTTCACCATCGCCGAGGGCTTTGTGAAGGCCACCACGGTGGGGCAGATGGGCTGGTTCTTCCTCATGGCTGTGATGTACATCACGGGTGCAGGGCTCTACGCTGCCCGCATCCCTGAGCGCTTCTTCCCGGGCAAGTTCGACATCTGGGTGAGTGTGGGGGTGAACGGGTTGTCTGGGGGCAGCTCTGGGGTTGAGGAGTAGTTGTTGAGGGGCTGGAGGACTGGGGGTGTCCTGCTGTGCCTCAGCACATGCTGGCAGGCAGACTTGAACAGGTTCTGTGCGTGGGCAGGGCAAAAAGTACAGGGTGGGAATCACTGCTAGATAAAACAGAACAGGAAGCAGAGCACAGTCCTGGAGCAGTGAGGAAGAAGAGGAGGAGGGGTTGACAAGCTTGCTGTCTCTTTGGTCTGGTCTAAAGGAATTTTTGCTTCTCTGCAGTTCCAGTCTCATCAGATCTTCCACGTGCTGGTGGTGGCTGCAGCCTTTGTCCACTTCTATGGGGTGTCCAACCTCCAGGAATTCCGCTATGGCCTGGAAGGGGGATGCACAGACGACTCTCTCCTCTGAGAGGGCCTGGTTTTAGTACAAGCTTCCTAAGTGCTTTTTAAACTCATCTTTGCTAAAATCAAAGGAAGACTCAAAACTGTTTGGGGTTGTTGGTTTGTTGGGGTTTTTTTTTTAAGAAACAAAAAAAAAGGAATGGATAAATCCTTTAGCAAAGTTGTTGACCAAATCCTCACCCCCTTCCCCACACACTGTGCTGGGGCTGCAGGGGGGCTCCCAACTCCTCCAGACAGTGTTTTAGTGGCACCGGGGTCACCTGCTGCTCCAACAGCACAGGGAACAACTCCCTGCTCCTGCACAGCCGAGCACATCCCGCTCCTCACACAGCAGGAGTTTAGCATATCCCCCACAGCAGTGCCTGGCTGGGGCAGCCCCAGAGACAGGCACACACTCACCTAATTTAAAGTTTTAATTGTCCTTTTTGTTTTGTTCTGTTTTCCTTGACAAAGTAATGTAAACATAAATGAAAGAATATTTAATATTTAATACTAAGCTTTAAGACAACGCGCTGCCACCGCAGTCCTCTGCTCCCTCACTGTCAGGAGGAGAGAGGAAGGACAGTGTTGTAGGGAGTGTAGAGCTGCTGTAGCTGATTGAAATAAAAAAGTCAGTAGTTCAGTGTCACCGCTGTGTCTATGTCCGTTTTTGGGGTGGGGGAAGAGAGGGCTCTAGGCATCCCAGGAGCAGGGCAGGAGTGCCCTGGGGCAGTGGGATCCCTCCAGGATGTGTTGGACTCTGGACTGGGCTGGGATAATACAGGAAACGGGTGTTGTGATGATGACAGGGCAGGAACCCCAGCCCTGGCTGGTGACAGCTCTGGGGCTGTGACTTCCCTTGGGGCTCAGCAGGGCAGGAGAGGTATTGCAGCCTGGCTAGGGTGGGGGCAGTGCAGGACCCTGCCCCAGGGTCTAGCTTCTCCTAGTGCACAGTGACTGTCAGGGGATTTGGAAGGGCAGACACCAGCACAGTAAAGTCCAGCTCAGGCAGCTGAAGGCCACTGCCTGACCTACAGGTCAAGGAGTGTGGACAGAGCCACTACAGCCCCTGTGCCACCTGTCCCTGCCATCCCCCAGAGGTTGGGCTGTCCTTTTGCTGAACTGTTTGGATGTGGCCCAGCTTTGGAAATCCCCCAGGCTAGATACTGTATCAGGAACTGCCAGCAAGCAATATCGTCAATGAGTTTAATTAACAAGTTACAACAGAAAACCTCACTGGATACGATTTTGTAACTGCTGGTAAGAGGGCAAGGGCTTCCACAGCTGGAGTTTAAGGACAAAACCGCGGAGATGTGGTAGCTCTGCTCAGGCCAGGATGCGAGGTGAAAAGCAGGTGGCTGCACTGGCAACAGGTGCTATGCTTCCCCCTCCAGCCCCATAACCTAAATCTGACAGGGAAGAGGCTACATTCCAGCTGTGTTCACTGCAGGTGCGACATCCCAGAGGAGACTTCAAGACTTTCACTCCAGTCTGTGTCCAAAGGATGACAAGACTCTGTTTGGTCCTTGTCTCAAACCTTGTATTCTACCAGACATGTCTAACATTACAGCAATGGAATATATCAGGAATAAATAGATTTTCTTTTCTAAAAGTTCTCTTGAGCAGTCTGACATTGAGAAATGCTGCAGGTCCTCCTGGCTTGGTGTGTAAGGGACAACCACTGGTGTAAGTACAAACCCCCTCTGCATCCTCCAGGCGGGACCACTCAGGAACAGGTAAGGAAGAGAAAGAGGAGGAGGAGGAGAAGGAGGAGGAGGCAGCCGGGGACCATCATTGGTACTGTCGGTAGTCATTGAACGGGGGTGGCTGGAGCTGGGATGGATCCTCTGACAACTGTGGGCCTGGAGCAGGGACAGGGGAAAAGGCAAATAAATACCAAAATTCAGGAGATTCTTCCTATTAACAGAATTCACAGCTGATCTGTTTATATAAATCCCTCTTAAAATTAATCATAAATACTTTGGGTTTCATAAAAAGTTTCAAAAGTTGCATAGAATCATAGACTAGTTTGGGTTGGAAGAGCCCTTTAAGTTTATCCAACTTACCCCCCTGCCATGGGCACAGACATCTTCCACTATCCCAGCTTGCTCCAAGCCCTGTCCAACCTGGCCTTGGACACTTCCAAGGATGGAGCAGCCGCAGCTTCTCTGGGCAACCTCGGCCAGATCCTCACCACCCTCATAGGGAAGAATTTCTTGCCAATATCCTATCTCAGCCTGCCTTTGGCAGTGGGAAGCCATTCCCCCCTTGTCACTCCAGGACCTTGTCCAAAGTCCCTCTTCAGCTCTCTTTTAGGAAAAGTATGCTGTGCAAGCTGCTCCAAAGACAAACTACTTCTCTCCAAGATTCATAGAATCATGAAATTGTGGAATGATTTGGGTTGGAAGGGACCTTAAAGCTCATCTTGCTCCACCCCTTGCCATGGCCAGGGACACCTTGCACCAGACAAGGCTTTTTAACGGGGAAATGGACCAGAGCAGGGAGAGGGAAACCTTTCCAGTCATCTGAAGGAGCTGGAAACTTGCACATTAGTGCCTTTGAGGTGACCTTGGCCCCTCTGGAAAGGCGTGACTTGCCTGACAATAAAGCAACTAATGAAACAGAACAAGTGTTGAGTCAGTTTCTTCATCCCTGCTGCTGGAGGGAGCAAGGCAGCTGTGGTAGGACAATCCAGAGAGAATTGTCATGGACAGACAATACACTTTGTCCAAGGCAGATTAATTTTCAAGCATCTTTTAAGAACAGAAATTGTCATACTTTAGGTTGGATGAAGAATACTGGTGAACAAACCCAGGAGAGGATTCACTTGGGAATTAGTGACCTGCTACTCACCCAACACTAGTGGCTTGTGTTCTTCCCAAAATAAGGTGGAACATTTCACCTATGAGGAATGGCTGGAAGAGCCAGCAATCTTAAGCCTGGAGAGCAGAAGCCTCTGAGTAGACATTAGAGACCCTTCCAATGCCTAAAGGGGCTCCAAGAAAGCTGGAGAGGGACTTGGGTCAAGGGCCTGGAGTCACCGGACAAGGGGGAATGCCTTCCCACTGACAGAGGGCACGGTTAGATGGGATATTGGAACAGAATTCTTCCCTGTGAAAGTGGTGAGGCCTTGGCCTAGGCTGCCCAGAGAAGCTGTGGCTGTCCATGGATCACTAGCAGTGTCCAAACCCAGGTTGGATGGGGCTTGGAGCAACCTAGATTAGTGGAAGGTGTCCCTGCCTATGGCAGGAGGTAGAACGAGATGGGCTTTGAGGTCCCTGCCACCCCAAACCAGTTTGGGATTCTGTGACAGAGGTATTGAGGATTTTCCACAGGAAGCATTCACATGAGTTTCTGGCTCAGTGAGAGCTCTGCTTGCATTTTACTTGGGAAAGAAAAAAGAGATGTAGATATTGAAGCAGTTTAGAAGAGAATCACCACCACTCTTTTTGGAAATCGTGTATCTGTACCTGCCAGGTCTTTATCCTCTCGTTTACCCTGGGGTTCCCCACACAGACCACAGCCTGCCATAACCACCCCCCTTTACCACAATTTGCTGTCTGTCATTCCCTCAAACCATTGTGTCCCACCCTTGAGTAAAACCCTTCTGCCACCATGTGCGAGGCGTGTGGCAGAAGCCAGGGACAGCAGGGATGTCCCTGCTCTCAGCCATGCCACCTCCAGTCTCCTAGTGGGAAGGAGCTCGTTATAATCTCATGCCATCAGCACCTGCAGCTCCTCCTTGGTTTTCCACAGCCTCAAGAGCTGGCAGGGCAGTGCAAATTCACTCGAGGATAAGAAGATGACTGCCAGGGGCACAGCAGCAAAGTAAATCCTTGTGACACATCCTCTGCTGGCTCCTTACCGTTTGGGAACTGCGTGGAGGCAAATCTTGTCAGCAGAATTCCAGCTCCTTCGATCAGGGCCAGGAGAATTCCTCCCATCGCGGCAGATCCGACCATGGCAACAGGGCCATCTGGAAATGAAAAGCACAAACCAACACTTAATTTCTTTGGTACGTGTTAGAATCCATTGAATCCCAGGATGGTTTGAGCTGGAAAGGACCTTAAAGATCATTTCATTCCATCCCCTGCCATGGGCAGGGACCCCTTCCACCATCCCAGGTTGCTTCAAGCCCCATCCAACCTGGCCGTGGACACTTCCAGGGATGGGACAGCCACAGCTGCTCTGCATAAGGGCCCTGTGTCAGGGCCTCACCACCCTCTTCCTGCCTTAATCTCTCCTAAAGCAGACTCAGAGCAGTAATCTTGTGTCCATTAAGCTGCATTAATGGATAATTACTGGGCAAGTTTCCCTGCCCTCCCTGCCCTCCCTTCAAGGAACACGAGGAGCATTTGGGAGTCTGGTTATTACTTTCCTAAGCACAGGAGAAAAGTTTCAGACTATTTTTCAGTGTCTAGGACAGCAAATTCCAATTCGGGTGTCACAGACTTGCTTTGCTAGAACAATGAGAACTGTACATTTAGAGAATAGGAGATTTTCAACTGATACCCCCAGTTTCTTACTTCTTGCAGCTAAAATGGCTCCAGTCAGGGCTCCGCTCGTGATGGAATTCCAGGGATCTTCCTTCCCTCTCATTCTGACCATACTGCAGTCAATCATGGAGAAGAGACCTCCCCAGACAGCAAAGCTCCCTGTTCCAAATCAAACCAAAGCCACTTTGGAGAGAGCAGAGAAGCCAGTTGTGCTGCACAACACATGCTGTGGTGTTACTGTGCTCTCTTTCAGACATGAAGTAAATTCAATTGCATAAAGAGCCAAATACAGGTTAAAATCAATACAGGAAAATTTCCAACTTGACATGTCATCATCCCCCTTGCCCCCCATTTTATATATCATCTCCCTAATCTACAATTAACTACAGAAAATATATCAAACTGTGATTATAATCAAACTTTCATCCTAACAAAATCGGATTAGCTAAGAGAACTTCCAGATTTATTCCTTTTTTAATGTATTTCCTCAGACAATGATGCAGACTCATGTCACACCTCACACCTCATCCAACCCTGCTCCTGTGGCCTCAGGAGCTCGGTATCCTATAGCACATGCATGGACGTCCCCAAGTTCTATTTTTGATCCAAGCTGGATCACTTTTTGTAATCAGTTAGTTTTGTCTTAACCCCCTCCACAACATGAAGGGGCTCCAGGGAGCTCTGCTATTTAAGATATGATCAGTTATTACCACTGGCTTATCACTCTAGAAACACAGACTGTTTCCTCCCCAACCAAACTCATTTTGGATATATCAGAACTGTATTTACCCATTGCTTGGGCCAACAAACCTACTGAGACTCAGCTCAGGTGTCAGTGCAGCTGCACCATGTTACATTCCCAAACTCCGTTATCAAACAACAGTCAATTCTATGCAACAAAGCCCCAAAATTCATTACCTCCTAGTTGTGGAGCTCTGGTTTTAATGGCTGTCAAACTGCCCCGCAGCCGGTGATTTACACCCTAAAATAAGAGAAGTCAGTTAAAATAAAACTGTAAAATCTTACAGCCAAGCTGAGTCTATATTGCCAAAACCTGCCACAGGCCCAACACATTTCTGAGCCGCCTCAGCAGCTGTGAGGAGCTGAGACAAAGTGTGCTTTACACCTATTTCACTATTTATCACTCCCATACCATATTCCTGTCAGGTACAGACGGGAATTACAGTCACCAGGCAGGAAACAATTTGGGTTCACAGTCTGAGTGGCCCAGTGGGACTGAAGGAGGCATTAAAGTAACATTTTAGGAGGATAAGCAGTGATCTTTCACATGTATCATCTTTTCTTCCTATCTGATGGGCAATTCCACTAGCTGTCATATGTTTAGTCATTCCTGCAGGTGGAATTGTATGTTTTTGTAGCCAAGAAAAGCAAAGTCAGGCCGAGCCTTTCAGAGTCCAATACTCAACACATCACCCAGGACCCCAGAGAACAATTACACATTTTCCCACACTTTAACAGATGGACAGAATATCCATCAAGTTTTATTTTTGTTACAATCACTCAGAAGTGGGGATAGGTATAAGTAAGAATCTAATTAAGCACATAGTCCTTTTCAAGTGAAGTCAGGATCGGACTAGTTTGGAAACAATTATTTATTAAACCTACCTCAAACCAACAGCTTATTGTCAGAATAACATCAAAACCACCTTATATATGAAGTCAGAGAAATTTAAAAAAAAAATGTTCAAGCAGTGATTGGATCTTAATTTATCAGATGTATCTGCAATGGGTTTATAGACAAACTTTTGCAGCAGACATCCCAAAAGTGAAAACCAATTTAAAACAACAAAACCTCACTTCCATGTTTACTCAGCCCTGCACTGAAACCAAACCTGAGCATTAAAAAATCAAGTTAATAAAAAGGGCAATGATTATATAAGAGATTAATTAAAGAAAATTATACCCTTTAATATAAATCTGAAGGAGAAAAAGATTCTTTCTTTGAGTCATTCCATGTTTTAAAAGAAAGGGAAAGGCCGGCAGAGGAGGGAGAGCCCAGGCTTCATGTCCCTCCATGCAGACAGAACCACAGGCAGGAGATCTGCCAAGATGGATCTTTCCTGCTGCACTTCCCCATCCTGAGGGAAACGTTCATCAATTAGGAAGGAACAAGCTACCAGTGTCCCACTGCAGCCACCAGAAGCAGCAATTTTATCCTGATAAAAAGATGAAGCCCCACAGATCTTGCTCTAGGACAGATTCTCATGGTCTAATTAACAATGTACAGGTCTTTAATCAGTCCTGCTCCCTGCTCTCCTTCCCCTTCACTGCCACACTCCCTGGGGAAAGACAGTGGAGGCAAGACTGCAGTCAATGCACCTTCAGAGGTTTTTACTCACCACTGGGGAATTTCGGAAGCCTTTGATAGCCTGGAAAATGCCCCCTCCTATGGCCCCCATGGTGAAGGCCCCTCCACAGTCATCCACTATCCTCCAGGGACTGGAAAGAAAAACAGAGATGAAAATATTAAATCCCATCATGTTAAAATGTATGAGTGGGATGGATCCAGCACTTCAGCACTGGTATAACTGGGGTGAAGATTGAGCCTGGTGGCTATAATGTCTCACATCCAGCTCTCTGAGCAGGCAGCAACAAAAAACCAAGAATATTACAGCAAAACAAACTCAACTTTTGCCAGTCTCCTGGCCCACTTCCTTGGAGTGGGAAGTAGCAAATATACAGAAATGCCTGAACTCCTCACATAAGGCAGAGAGACATACTTCCACCATGGAAAATTCCTGCAGAATTCCAGCTCTGCCCTACTTACATAGTGTAAATAGCTTTAAATTCCCTGATCTCATTCTTCTCCTGACCTACAGAGAACTGAGGTAGCAAACTCCATGAGTCTCAGATCCCAGTCGGCACAAAACACATTTTCTTGAATCACTCACCCTTTTCCTTAGTTCTGCTTATTTAAGTGAGACTTCAAAGTCATCTTTGCTGAGCTGGAAAGGTTTTTCCTGATGCATCCTGATCTTTGAAGTTTATTCAAACAAAACACAGGTATAGCACCCACAATTCCTGCTCCAACACTACAGAGCAGCCAGGAAAACCTTGCATAGAAGCACGTTCCTGGAACACAGACTGTCAGTACCTGCCACAGGAGACTTAATTTGGGATTCAGAACCTCTGCCAAGAACTGGAGCCTTGCAACCCTAAACCAAACTCCTAAATTAGGTGAGCTTTCAGATGCCATTAACTTCAGTCCTCACTGTGGGTAATTTCAGAGCATAAAATAACAAAGTTATTTGGTTTCTTTCATTTTGTATCGAGATCTTCCAGCCAAGCACTCAGGTGATTTAACTCCTACACTGCCAGTAATCAGAAAATGCAAAAATCAGCCTACAATAGCATGCAAGTCACAAATCTGAGCACTGTGGCAAGCTCAGTGTTTCTGTCAGTAGCATTGATGAGCACTTCCAATTTCGCTCAGCATGCCATGTTTCTGTTCCCAAAGATGCCCTACAGCTTCCAGCTGCTGCACATGAGGCCATCATCTCTGACCTGCCACTTCCCCACCTTACAGACCTCCTCTAGTGAGGGGTGACAACCCCCCTCACTGTGCTGCAGGCTTTGCCACAAGGTGTTTTCTTCCTGAAGAAGGAATCTCTAATTTGCAGCCCCTTCCCGAGTGTTTTCCCAGGCTCCTCACGTCCACAACCTACTTCCAAACCTCCTCCACAGTAGCCAGCCTTTCCCCCTGCCCAAGGGAACTCCTGTGTGCACAGGTCACACTCAGTGCTGGCTTTGCTTTTGTACCCTGGATCACTGGGTTGTTCTCAAGACACCAGGACCCCACCCAAGTGTCACCACTGAGTGTCCCCAGCGACAGCTACATCCAGTTCTCAAACCCACATAGCCGCAGGAAGCAGGGAGGTGAATTTTACCCTTCCTCACCTCCTGTTCTGTCTGCCCTGCCTGCACATGGTCTCATCTTAATTCATTACAACCCCTGCATTCAATAACACAACAGTTTATTTTCCTTCCACTCCTTCTTGCATCAGGAAAATGTTCCAGGCACACTCTTGTCCAAGATGCCAAGATGAAAAGCAACTCAAATCTTTTTTTTCAGGGACTTTTTGTTGTTTTGCTCTCACATATCCTGGGAAGATTTTCATCTCCTCTGTTATGAATAAATATCCCAGCTCCCTCCCTTTGTTAACTCTCTAAGAGCAATCTCCTTAAAAGGCTTTTTGGAAACCTAAATGTATTATGTAAAGTGGGCTTCCCTTATTCACAAAGTCAAGGAATTCCAATCTACAAATCATGGCTGGTTTTTTTCCTGAAGCCTTGTTAATGAGACCCCAACCACAGAATGCTTCCCTCTTTAACCTCATTAGACGTTACCTTTGGGGTTCCTAATTTTCTTTTTAAATTATTCTCCAAGCTTTTCTGAGCAGCTTTTAAATGAGAGAACATCTTTGATCCCAGCACAGCCAGCCTGTGTGTCAGCTCCTCCAAACTCCCTCAGAGGTGATACAAAATACCCCCAGTCCTGGCACTGCTTGAGCTCATAAGAATTGGAAGAGAAGACATTATTCCATTGTTAATCTGGCACTTATCTACAAGCATAACATTGCTGTTAATTGTTTCCCTGACTCTGAGGGAAGCCCTGGCTGTAGGGAAATGATATGTGGATAAGGTCAAGTTCCTGCTCCTGATGGCATCATAGATTGCCCAGAGAGGAGGAGAGCAGAGGGGCAAGACTTCACTTTTCCCAGGGCTCCGGGACAGCCACACACCAGCTCTGGCTGCCTGGGAGAGGAGTGAGTCCTCCTTCCAAGACCCACAGCATCCTGCAGCTCTCCTGACAGCTGGATAACCACTGGAATCAGATGCCACCACACTTTAAATGAACAAAGGGGCGTTTTCTCTGTGCCAGTGGCTCACAGGGAACCAGCCTGACCCCAGGATAGCAGCTCCTGGGGACCGGATAACAGGGGGACCACAGGGTGAGCAGCAGCAAAGGAGCCAGAACAATGGGGGACACCAACAGACCCACGTAGCTTGGCAGCAAAACATCCCTATTGCACAGCATTAAGGATGCAGCTTCAAGCTGTGCCTGGGGAGGGCCAGGAGGATATCAGGAGAAATTTTTCCACAGAAATGACTGTCAGGCGTTGGAAGGGGCTGTGCAGGGAGTTGGTGGAATCCCCATCCCAGGAGATGTTGACTGGACGTGGCACCCCACCTGATCTGGTTGAAAAGGTGGGGTCACAAGTTGACAATGGGTCACAGGTTAGACTTGATGGTCTGAGAGGTCCTTTCCAGCCTCAGTAATTCTGGGATTACCTGGAGCCCACAGCAACCTATAAATAAGTACTATTTACTTTGCTCATGTCCCAGACTTTACGCTGTAAAAAGGCAGGGGTGATGTTTATGGACCAACTTAACACATGTCAGCAGAGAAACCTGCAAGGATTAAGAAAAATCTCATGAGCAGTCACAGGTCTCTGTCTGCAAAGGTGAGCAGACTCTCAGGATGGTCTGGGCTGGAAGAGACCTTAAAGCCCATCCCATTGCACCCAGCCCTGCCACAGCAGGAACACCTTCCACTATCCCAGGTTGCCCCAAGCCCCATCCAACCTGGCCTTGGACACTGCCAAGGATGGGGCAGCCACAGCTTCTCTGGGCAACCTAGGCCAAGGCCTCACCACACAAGGAAGAATTTTTTCTTACTATCCCATCTAACCATGCACTCTGGCAGTGGGAAGCCATGCCCCCTGTCCTGGCTGTAACTCCAGGCCCTTGTCCCAAATCCCTTTCCAAGCTGAGAAACTCTGCCCATGATTCACTAACCCTGCACCTGAGCTTCCATTTACTCCTTTTATTACTACAACCTCTGACTTGCAACCAGTTGTGGCTGTGTAGATCTACAAAGACAGTGCTAAACCATGACAGGATTCAGACACTGCCAGCTTGGCATGGAGGGGGCCAGGGGGCTGGACTGGCTTATGGAAAAGGGGAGAGAGAGGGACAGCAGCACGGGGGGTATGAGGGAAGCCTGAGGAGGGTGAAGGATGAGGGAGGACTTGGGGGCTGAGGGGAGGCTGAAGATAAATTAAGGGTGAGAGAAGGCTAAGGAAGAAGTAGGGAAGGCTGAGGATGAAGGAGACTGAGGATGAGGGAGAGAACTGAGAAAAAATTAAGGGTAAGAAAAGGCTGAGTGGGCCGTGGAGGAAGCTGAGAGTGAGGGGGCCTTTGGATTAGATGAAGGCCTGAGGATGGGGGGATTGGGATGGTGGCTGAGGATGAACGAGGGACTGAGGACCGCAGGGGCTGTACATCGGGGGGAGACATGAGGCGAGCTGAGAATGGATCATCTGAGAACGACGAAAGGACTGAGAATGAGGAGGGAAGCGGAGGGGAGAATGAGGAAGGGATCGAGAATTTGAGGAGCTGAGGATAAAGGGGAATTGACTATAGGGCGGCCGATAGGAAGCACTAAGGATAAGGGAAGGCTGGAAGGGAAGCTGAGGATGAAGGACGGAGGTAGAGCTGCGAATAAGGACGTACTGAAGGACCGAACGTGGGACCGTCAGTGCAGCGCCCGCCGCCCCCGGAGGCGCATGAGCGGCGCAGGTCGGGGGGCCCCGCCGGCCCCTCGCCACTCCGGGAGGCCCCGCGGGGCTCGGCAGCGGCGGCGTTCGGCTGCCCAGGCCCCGAGCGGGCCCCGCAGCGCAGCCTCCGCCACCTCCCTCAGGGGCCCCACCAAGGTCAACCCCACCCCTCCGACGCGCCCGCACGGCTCCCCTGCCCCTTCCCGGCGCTCGCGGGTCCGGATGCGGGTCCGGATGCGGGTCCGGGTCCGGATCCGAACGGCCCGGCCCGGCCCGGCCCGGCCCGGCCCGGCCCCGCTCCGCTCCGCTCCGCTCTCCTCACCAGGGCTCGCGAGCGTACTCCTCCATCTTGCCCAGCCCCACCACCTCCCCGCGCGCGATTGGCTACGGCGGCCCCGCGCCGGCCAATGGCAATGGAGGGCGGGACGAGTGGCGGAGTAGGGCCGTGTCTGCGCGTGCGTGTGCTCCGGCCCCGCCCCCGCCCCGCGCTGCTTGACAGGCGCGGTGTGGCGCGGGTGTCGCCGAGCCGTGGCGGGAGAAATCCCAGAGCTCGGAATCCTTGGGGGGGACGGACCTTAAATTCCATCCAGTGCCATTGCCCCGCTATGGGCAAGGCCCTTTTCACTGTCCCAGGGTGCTCCTAGCCCTCTCCAACCTGACCCTGGACATTTCCAGGCACAGGGCAGCCAGAGCTTCTCCGGGCAACCTGGGCCAGGGCCTCACCACCTTCACAGGGAGAGGAATTCCTTTCCAATATCCCATCTAACCCTTTGTCGGCAGGAACCCCTTTGTCCTGTCACTCCACGCTTTTGTCCAAAGTCCCTCTCTAGCTTTTTCAGGAACAGTACCTGTGCAAGTTGGTCCAAGGACAAACCACTCTGCTCCAAATTTCATGGAATCATGGAGTGGTTTGGGTTTGAAGAGACCTTAAAGCTCATCCCGTTCCACACCCTGCCATGGGCAGGGACATCTTCCACTAGACCAGGTTGCCCCAAGCCTGTCCAACCTGGCCTAGAACGTGAGGGTCCAAGCCCATGTCATTCTGGGCTCATGACAAACGCATGCTGCGTGAGTTGGGCTGACCTCACATGTCCCAGGGGATGCTCCTGTGGTTCTGCGTGTAGCCGCGAGCTGGGATTGACGTCCCTATCACCACATCAGCTCCCTGAGCAGGCAGAGCTGGAATCCAGAGAACAGTGCCTGTGCTGGCAGAAGATTGCTGGGCAGCTTGCAAAGCTCTCGGCACAAGATGAGGGTGTTCCCTCTTGTCCCATCAGCTTTTCTCTGGAACCAGAGCTCTACCCCCACCCGGCTCCACCCTCCTGTCAGGGAGTTGTGGAGAGCGAGGTCACCACTCAGCCCCCTTTTCTGCCCTAGAGCCTTGCCCCACCCAGTGGTTTGCAGCCACTCTAAGTTGTAAATTGTTTATTCTTTTCTACTTCTAATTTAACAGTACGTGCTCTGCTCTCCTGTAAGGGCAGCAAATCATTCGGTAGCAAAAACTGAATGCAAAACAGGTTGTTCTCCAATGACTTGTTTTAATAAATAATGGGTTGAAGCACCATGAAGGAGCTAGAATGCTGCACCTGTTCTGTTGGGTTTTGATGCTTTAAAAGATTCCTAGGGTTTCACGAACAGGTGTGTTTGGCCTCATTTAAGGTGGGGGAGTGGAGGTCATGCCATTTTGGAGATTCCTGGGAGGTGGTATTCCGGCTTCTGCTTTGGCCAAGAAGGGGAGATGGGGAAAGCAGGAAATCTTGGCCTCTCTCAGCCACTGGAGCAGCTCTCCCCATTCCTGTGTCCTCTGGCACTGACTTCATCCCCCTGTGCAGGGCAGTGGTGAGGCAACACCTCCAATCCTGAGGTCAGTTCTGGGCCCCTCAGTTCGGGAAGGACATCGAGGGGTTGAAGTGTGTCCAGGGAAGGAAACTGAGCTGCGGGAGGGGCTGCAGCACCAGCAGCAGCTGAGGGAGCTGGGGAGCTCAGCCCGGAGAAAAGGAGGCTCAGGGGGCACCTGCTCACTCTTCAAAACTTCCTGACAGGAGGGTGTAGCTGGGGAGGAGAGGGGTGGTGTCAGGCATCAGCTCTGCTGCTACGGAACAAGGGACAGGACAAGAGCAAACAGCCTTAAGCTGGGCCAGGAGAGGTTCACTTTTGATACTGGGGAAAATTTCTTCCTGGAAAGGTTGGTCAGGCTCTAGCACAGCTGCCCAGGGCAGTAGTGTAATCACCATCCCTGGAGGGTTTTATAAAACACATGTGGCACTTGGGGACATGGATTAGTGGTGGCCTTGGCAGTGCTGGCAGAACTTGGAGGGCTTTTCCAAACTCAGCAATTCCATTATTTTGTGACTGACCCAGCCCTTCTTGGGGGTGGCAATTCTTTGCTGTAGCCCTTGTCCTTTCCCCTAATGGGCAGTAGGTTAATTAAATCAGGCCAAGTCGTCATTCTGGTCCCACCTTTCACAGGCTGTGGGAGAGCTGGTGAAACATGGTGAGTCCATGAGGAGCTTCAGCATCACGCAAGGGACCTGGTGGCACCCTCGGGCAGGCTCAGGGAAGATATTGAAGGGCTTTCTGGGATTTCTGAGTTTCCCCACAGCCAGTATTTGGTTTGTTTCCCAAAATATGTAATCTTCTCCACTCTTCCTGTTGTGTGAGTATGTGTCTGGAGAGGAGGTTTTGGATAAAGATGCATTGGGTTTGGGAGGGAAGGGATTTCTCTGACTGGCCACAAGACACCCACTGCCTGTTGTGGCTAGGCAGGGAAATGTCGCTCTTCGACAAACTGCTTAAAAAATTATAAAAAGATCAGTTTTCAATGTCTCCTCCTGCAGGCTCTGAAGGAAAGGGAAAGAAAACAGGCAAGAAGAATCCATCCAAAGTTCAGCTGTCCTTTATCAGCTAATAGGGAAGAAAAAAAGGCAGATGGATGGTCCCAGATGGCGATGAGAGAGGTGAGGGCATGGAAAGCTTTCTCATCTCTGCCAGAGTTTGTAAATATGCATAGAAAAGCTGCTTAATCTGCCTCTCTGTCCCTCCTCTCTAATGGCTTGTTGTGGTGCTTCAAAGACAATGGTTTGGAAATATTCATTAGTGCCCTTGAGGTGTTGTTTGCTATGGAGATGGGATCCTGATAAATTCAGGACTGATGGATTCAGAGCTGCCAAGAGCTCATGTGTGCCAAGCCACACCACATCTCACTGCTCTGAACCATACAGGGCCTGGGCCATCTCTCTGATGAGGAGAGACTGCAGGAGCTGGGGCCTGGTTAGTCCAGAGAACACTGAGAGGGGATCCCATCAATCCAGACAAATATCTCCAAGAGGTGTCAGAGGATAGTGCCAGACTCTTTTCAGTGGTGCCCAGTGACAGGATGGGAAACAATGGCCATAAACTAAACGCCAAGAAGTTCCACCTCAACATGAGATAGAACTTTTGTGTGGAGGAGGGCAGAACACTGGCACAGCTGCCCAGGGAGGGTGTGAAGTCTCCTTCTCTGGCGATACTCCAAACCCACCTGGAAGTGTTCCTGTGTCACCAGGTGACCCAACCCAGGCAAGGGGGTCAGACTGAATGATCTCCAGAGGTCACTTCCAACCCCAACCCCAACAATTCTGGGGCTCTGGGATTCTGTACTTCACTATTCCACACTGTGGTAGCTGGAACCAGCTCCAGAGCATGATCCAAGGGTCCTCAAAGACGTCCCTAATTGGTAGCCCATGAAGGACCAGTCAGTGTAGACATATCCAGAGCTCCTCTTATTCTGGGGTGAAAACACAAAATTTCTTTCTACTGTTTTCTTTCTACAGCCCCAAGAACCCTGTGGAACATGGTCTAACAGAGCTGTGGCGATGTCCAAATTAAAAAGGGCTGTGTGACAGCCAAGATAAATCACAGTGAGACTATCCACTCTAAACCATGACAAGTTTGGGGTGTCCCCTGCTTCTGTCCCAGATTTTCTGCTAATGTGGGAATATTTCCCCACAAAATTATACTCTGTGCTACCTCTGCCCGGCTCTGCAGTGCAGGGGAGGAGTGCGCAGCAGTTGTGGACTCCTGGATCAGGAAAGGATGGGTGATACTTCAGGAGAAACTTGGAGTCTCCCAGGCCACATTCACAGCTTCTTGGGGAATTCGATGTGTGGTACTTCTCATCACAAAAATCAAGGTTCAGGAATGACAAAATAGAGATTTTATCAAGGTGTTGACAGTGATTATATTCTGTTGAAAACCAATTTTCAACATGGGAAAAGTTTGCAACAATTTACTATAAAGGAAAAGCAGAAAACAAAAGTTCTAGATCTCCCTTTTAAGTTGAAGGATTCTTTCTTTGGCTTAGCATTGCAGATTGTCTCTGGGGCTGTCTACGTGTCCAGTCCCTGAAGCCAGGGGTGGCATACCTGGGAATGCTTGGATTGTTCCAAGAAGAAGCAGACAAAGATATGATTCCTCACTACCTTTTTTTTTGTGCGCTTTCCAGTTGGGAAATGAGCTTCTAGTTTGTTGCTCACCTCTTATAGGCACTTGATGACTGAGCACAACAATACCGTAGAAAGCTAGAGGATTGTCTTGTGAGGTATTTATAGGATAGCATTATGGACTTGTATAGGTTGGAAAAGCCTTCTAAGATCATCAAATTCAACTATTGCCCTGGAACTACCACTAACCCAGTAAATTTCTTCAGGGGTGGGGACTCCACCACTGCCCTGGGCGCCTGTGCCAGGACTGAGCAATCCTGTCAGAGAAGAAATTTTCCCAATATCCAACCCTAACCCTAACCCTAAACTTCTACTGGTGCAACTTGACACCATTTCCTTTTGTCCTGTCTCTTGTTCCCTGGGAGAAGAGCCTGACACCCACCTAGGTCCACCCTCCTGTCAGTTAATTTCTTCCACCTCCAGATGCTGTAACTCAAATTTCTCTTCCAAAACACACAGTGTTATAACATTTTCAGCCTTGTATCCTGAAAAGTGACCAGACAGGACCTTAGAGAGATCCCGGACTGTATCAAAGTGGAACAAACAAGCGATTCATTTGACTTCTTCAGGCAAAGATGGCACCAAATGGACACCAAAGGCTAAATGCACTGTGGTTTCTGTTGCCCTCAGCACTGTCACAGCTGTGGCAGTGCTGAGGAAGGAGAGTCAAGGAAGACAGAAAGGAACTTTTCATCAGGAACTGGAGTGACAGGACAAGGGGAAATGGTTTCCCACTGCCAGAGGGCAGGGTTAGGGAGGAAACAGTGGGAGGAAACTGTTCCCTGTGAGGGTGGTGAGGCCTTGGTACATGTTGCCCAGAGAAGCTGTGGCTGCCCCTGGATCCCTGGAAGTGTCCAAGGCCAGGCTGGATGGGGCTTGGACCAACCTGGGGCAGTGGAACGTGTTCCTACCATGGCAGGAGGTGGGATATGGTGAGATTTAAAGTCCTTTCCAACCCAAACCATTCCATGATTCTGTGTCTGAGGTCAGCTGGGGAAGAGAATGGCTGTGTCCCTCTCAGTGTAAGTGAGCACCAGGACCAGGGTTGTAGGATCAGGGAAATTGAAGTGATGGGGATGGAATCTACCATGGCAGTGTTTAATTTTGTGCACTTGGAAATTAATCCCAACAATTTCTTCTACAATCGAGAAAAAAATCTCAGTCGTGCTGGTGAATCATAGGAAGGATGTGAGCAGTACCTGGCCACTGCAGTGCTGGAGATAAAGGAAGATCTGGAATGCACCAAGAATGTACATTTTCAGTCAGGATGGGGAATGTCTGGTTTGTTACACATAGCACTAGGAGACTCACCTGGAGCACCCGGTGCCTGTGTGCAGGGTAGGATCTGGCCAGGAAGACAGGTGGAGGAGGTGATTAGGCTGAGGAAAATCCTAGGGGAGCTTGTTTTGTCAAAAAAACACCAAAGGGCTCCTTGCTTGGGTAAGCAGAGAGAGACCTGGGAGAAGGCAGTAAATATTAGAAGGATGATAAAGGATGAAGAAAGCCAGGATGAAGCTGGCAGGATAACAAATGGGTACAAAATGCTGGACATGGGGTAAACTGCATGGAAACTTGGAGGGAAAAGCCTGTTTCTTGTCCCTGTGGGAGAACTCCCATGTGCCAGTAAATCTTCTATATGGATTAGGGAAATGGAAAGTTGGTGCTGCCAGCCAAAGCCCAGGCTTAGGGCACTGCCTGGACCAGGAGAAGGGGAGACTCCAGATTTCTATCTGTGCAGAAGAAGGGATGTCTTTGGGGCTTAGTGAGGGGAAGTGGGAATGTGTGAGGAAGAGCAGCTGCAGGAACAGCCCCTCAGGGTCTGAGGGTCGGTAGGAGCTCTGACAGTCCCCGGGGTGTCAGGTCATCAGAGCTGGGAGCTGGGAGCTACCTGCTGCCTCCATGCCTCCGATGGAAGCAGTCTGCCTCAACACCACCACCTCCAGCTCTTTCCCGAGGGGCTGAGCACGTCGGCTAACGGCACCGATCCCACACCGCAGCGGGATGGAGAGGAGAACTTCCTCTGAAGTGGGTGCTTCCTTGCCGATTTTAGCCAAGAGCTGTCACTGTCACAGCAAAGGCTCCCCCCATCCTTTCGTAGCCACGCTGCCCACTTTAGTAGACCCCCAGCCCCCATGGCACAGGCTGGAGCTGCCTCCTCCACCCCCCATCCCCGGCCTGCCGGCTGGTGCATTTTTCCCTGTTTTCTCACTGGGTTGGCCCATTGCCTTTAAAAGGCGAAATGCTTCGGACTAAATTTGGTCATGTAGCTCTGCATGGTTCCCTGGAATGTCCTCGGGTTTCAGGCTCCTCTGATAGCACCATTCCCCGCCTCCCGCCGAGCTCCATTGGCTTCCCAGCGCCCGAACCGCTACTGGATCCTGTTATTGGCCAACTCTTGGACCGAGGGGTGTCCCCTCTGGATAACCACCGTATCCTCGGCTGGAGAGCTGCTGAGATTTAACACTTCAGCACCTGCTGCCGCTCGGGAAGCAGCCTTGGAGCTTCGGCTTCTTTTTTTTTTCTCCTACTTTGGGTACCACACAACCGCCACCGTGTCTCGCCAGCGAGCCAAGATGTCCAAAGTGGCCAAATACCGGCGACAAGTTAGTGAAGATCCAGATATAGACAATTTATTGTCTACTTTATCTCCAGAGGAGATGAAGGAGCTGGAAAAGGAGCTGGATGTGGTGGATGCGGACGGGAGCATCCCTATGGAACGCAGTCAGACAAATCAATCAGAAAACTCACCTGGCCCACAAAACTGTGACACGGCGCTCAACCACCACGACAAGGACACCAGGAGGCTCCTGCAGCGGGAACACTCGATAGACGTAAGTCACATCCCCCCCCCCTGCTGCTGCGAGAAAGGTGGGAACACATCTCAAACACCCTCCACCCCTCCCCCCCGGGCTGAGTGAGGGACCAGATGGAAAACACAAAACCCGAGAAAGGCTTGCGCTTGCTGAGGAGGGATAGCTGTCCCGGGGAGACCAGGAAACTGGTCCAGACACTCCGGGAGGGAACAGGGTGTCCCTGGTGTTGATAGCAAAGCCAAAACCCATGC
Organism: Chamaea fasciata; assembly: GCF_029207755.1. Classification (NCBI taxonomy): domain Eukaryota; kingdom Metazoa; phylum Chordata; class Aves; order Passeriformes; family Sylviidae; genus Chamaea; species Chamaea fasciata. The sequence continues at coordinate 6,769,546 of NW_027094110.1, forward strand.
TGGTGCCAGGGTTTTTCTCCCTGCCCCTGCTCTGACATCGCTGGGCAGGGCTGGGAGTGGAGCTGGGAGTCCCAGGAGGCTGCTGGAGGGGCCGGTGCAGTGACAGCGATCCCACGGGCTGCGGTTTTTTTTTGGTTTTGTTTTTTTTTTTTTTCTCCTTCTTTGGAGATCTCTGGACTCTTGATCCTTTCAGTTCTTCTTATGCAAAAGATTAAACAGTCTCCGGTTCTTGTAGAATAAAAATGTTTGCTACTTTGTGGAAATCATGTCAAGAAGCAGGTTTTACCCTATGGCATTTGTTTTTGTATTTATTGTTCACGTAAAATTCTTTCTTTTACTTCGATTTGGGTATATTTATCTCCCTCTCTGCAGCTGGCAAATCCTTCAAGAGTTTGCTTGGAGCTCAAGAGCTTCATGTCAGTCCTTCTCCTCTTTTTGTATTGTGCCTTAGTGGGAGTCAGTCCTACTTTTCTGTAGCATTTATTAACTTCAGCACTTAGAATACTTGGTATGTGCTTTGTACATGGAAGCCTGGGAAGTATCTGGCTTCCCTAGTTTTTCACGGCAGACTGAGCCAGAAAGTGAAAGACAGTGATTCTTCAGCAGTTGATCCATGTGGTCATGGGCTGGTTTCGTGTCACAGGCAGGATTTCCATCTGCTGTGTCTGGGCAGGGCTGGGGAGTGTTGGCAGCACAAGCAAAGCCAAGTATTATGTGGTTACCCCTCTGCTCTGGCTCTGATTCCAGATCTATTCCAGGTCACCCAGCTGTACCCTGGGTCGTCCAGCTGGGTAATCAATCTGCAACTACCCCAGAGCACTTGGAAATTTCTTTTTCTGGATATTTATGGAGTTTAAATAGGAGGGTCCTCTCCTGGCTGTGGCCTAGGCACCCTTTTTCCCTTCTAAATATTGGGAGGAGCGGGAATGGAAATTGCACCTATAGGAGAAATAACTGAAGGTTGATTTTGGAGAGCTGAACAAAGGGTTAAATTGTTCCTCCCCACCCCTGTCCTGGGCAGCCTGTGAGCTCCCTCTGGCTCTGAGGATAAAGAACAGGTTTCACCTTCTATATGTGGTGCTTGGCATGGGCTGGGGGACAGTGAGTGCCGTTGCCCCTCACCACAAAGGCTCTGCCTTGGTTTCCTCACGAGCAGAAAATTTCTCTGTAATGGAGAAGTGCAGGTGCTGCAGGACAAACCTGCCTGGAGAGGGAAATGCTTTTATGTGGGACCAGTCATGCAGTGGGACCACTGTTCTGCAGCTGATCCCAAGAGATGGGTTTGACATCACTTGTGTTGCTGTTTCATCACTTGTGTTGTGTTCTATTAACTGTTGGAACATGAGGAGTTGACTGGGAACTGGCATAAGGAGGTGTCTATGACCAGGAGAAGGGAGAAATTTGTGAGTTTTGTTAAAAGGAGACCAGGGAAATTGCCTGGTTAAACATAATGTTGTTTGGAAATGCCTGAAGAGTGTGTGTGCAGTGGAAGAGGACTTGGGATGTGGAAAGGGATGGCCCAGGGAGGAGAGACACCTGTGAGAGAGTGTAGGGGTCTGGCTGGAGGGGAGCACAGCATGGGGGTTCTGGAAAACCTGCTGCTGCTCTCTGAGTTTCAGAGCTTCAGGCCATGGAAGACAAAGCAAATTGGCAACAGGTCAAGTTTGTCAGTGAAAGTGGCCCAGTTCAATTGCATTGCAGTAACTGGATAGGGCAGAACTGACTTTTTTCTTCTATTTCAGTCCCTGGAGGCCAAGAAAAGAAGTATATCCTACACCCCTTCCTCCCTGCCATTGTTAGGATCTGGGATTAGCACCTAGAAAATGGCAGCTTGCAGTGCTGGCACATCAAATCATGCTGATGGTGGAATAAGGCTGTGCTATGCCATGGGGCACGGGGATGGGATGGGATGGGATGGGATGGGATGGGATGGGATGGGATGGGATGGGATGGGATGGGATGGGATGGGATGGGATGGGATGGGATGGGATGATCAGACTACAAGAACAGTCACAAAAAACAGTGCAGGAAACTGATGGTCCCCTCTGTCCAAGGAAGTCCCAGGGCTAGGTTTTGCTGCAGGATGGAATGAGAACATGGAGCCATCCAGAGCACCCAAGGTGGGTGCCGAGCTCTCCCTCAGCTGCTCAGAGCTCTGAGGTCTCCAATGACAAATCCCTCTCATGTGTCAGCAGATTTCATGTTGTGCTAGGCAGCACAGGCATGGTGGCTGTACTCCCACGGGGTTGGCAATCCCCCAGGGTGTGCAGATATCACCCAATGCATGTCTATCCCAGCCCCTGTCCATCAGCAGCTCCCAGTATTCTGAAGCAAGTCCAGAGGAGGTCACAGAGATGCACTGAAGGCTGGAACTCCTCTGATCTAGAGACAGACTAGGAGAGCTGGGGGTGTCCAGCCTGGAGAAGGGAAGGCTCCAAGGAGATCCCCTGAAAAGACATCACAGACACAGAATAAGATCTTCCAGATGTTCACAGGTAATTCCCACTGGAATTACCTCCCATTCCTTCCCTGACCTTGTGCCCGTGCTTCTCCCCTCTCTCCCACCCCCTGCCCCAATCACACATCTGCTTCTGGCTTGCAAAGGTTTCTCTTGATGCCTTAAATTAGGAATAGCAGGCACTGTGTCTGTGATGTCTCTTCAGTAGGGAAGGACAGGAGGGCAGATTCTTGTCCTTGAACTACAGTTTGTCTGTCCGTAGTTCATGGAATCATTAAATGGTTTCAGTGGGAAGGGACCTTAACGGTCATCCCATTCCAGCTCTGCCATGGGCAGGGGCACCTTCAACTATCCCAGGTTGCTGCAAGCCCCATCCAACCTGGCCTTGGATACTTCCAGGTATGAGGCAGTAGGTTCTCTGGGCACTCTGTGCCAGGGCCTCATCACCCTCACAGGGAAAAATTTCTTCCGCTATCCCATCTAACCTTGTCCTCTGGCAGTGGGAAGCCATTCCCCCTTGTTCTGCCTGTCACTCCAGGCCCTTGTCCCAAGTCTCTCTCCAGCTCTCTTGGAGCCCCTTTAGGCACTGGAAGAGGCTCTAAGGTCTCCTCAGAGCCTTCTCTTCTCCAGGCTGGACACCCCCAGCTCTCCCAGTCTGTCTCCAGATCAGGGGAGTTCCACCCCTCAAACCATCTCTGTGGCCTCCTCTGGACTTGCTTCAGAAGTTCCATGTCCTTCTTATGTCCTCCCTGCTGTTCTTCCATGCCTCCTGATGGGAATCTCTATTGTGGGACATTGTGTGTTATCTGGGATGTGAAGGAATTCCTGCAAAGTGCAAAATAAGGTATTTTGGAGGGAAAGGTTTTGTTTCTGCCCATCTCACTCTTCTTGCAATCATTGCCTTGTTCTTGGACTGGCTCCAGGCACCTCCATTTCCACCTAAATATTGGGAGAAGTGGGTATATTTAGAAATATTGTTAACTACATAACAACACATATTCTTAGTGATGAAAAGGGCAAACTTGGGTAACTAGGAAGCAGATTATAAACAGCCCAAAATAGACATGAGCTTTGCCCCAACCTTTCCACACTGGGCAGCCAAATTCCCATCTTGGTGATGCAGTAATAAATTCATCTTAATTTTTTCTTGCTAATGAGTGGAAGTATAACCCAACTCAAGTGTGGAGCTTGGGCCAGTGCCCCTCTCTGGATGTTACTCAACAAGGTCCATTTGTCTCAGAAGCTGGAACTAAATGAATATTCATAAGTAGATAAACACAGAGATGATTTCTGTTAGCTCATGGCTCATTACGGTCACAGGCAAAGACATAATGAGAGAAATTCTGGTTAGAAATATGCTGTGAAGTTGATGCTGTGATATTACACTGCTAGAGGGCAGGGTTAGATGAGATATTGGGAAGACATTCTTCTCTGTGAAGAGGGGCAGGCCCTGGCACAGAGCCCAGAGAAGCTGTGGCTGCCCCATCCTTTGAAGTGTTCCAGGCCAGGCTGGACAGTACTTGGAGCAACCTGGGATAGTTGAAGGTGTCCTTGCCCATGACAGGGAGAGGAACAGGCTGATCTTTAATGTCCCTTCCCAGCCAAACCAGTCTAGGATTCCATGAGTTACATAGGGCACAACTGACTTGCTGTCACTTGAAATCACTGTATCATGCCTGGTGTTTCTGTCCAGAAGAGGAAAGGCTGCATGTGGCAGGGCACAGGGGTTCTGTGCAGCTGTCCCTGCGGGATGGGTTTTTTGAGAGCTGAGCTGTGTGAGGAGATGGAGTCTGTGGGAGCTGGTCTGGTTCCTCTGTTGCTGGTGACATCTATAAAAACCACATGTCTGTGCAGAGAACAGAGTTATACCCTCCCTGAGAGCACCCCATCCATCGTGGGGTCTCTTCTATAATGGTCTTTAAAGGAATGATCTTTAAGGTCCCTTTGAAGTATAACCATTTTATAATTCCATGATCTTTTCCACTGGCAGTTGGTCAGCCCTAAACACTCTCAGGGAACATCTGCCAGATGGGACCTAGATGAGAAGAACTATCCCATGGGAAGGATCTCCGTATGAACCACATATGCCATGGACTGGTGCTTTGGTGGACGTGTCCTCCTGAGCAGTTGCCAAGTCCACAACAGGAAGTTTTACTTTCCAAAGCATTCTACAAAATCCACCTGCAGCTGTTCTTGGCTTTCCTTGGATTCTCACCTGGCCTCACCACAGTGCCCTGGTGGCTCCCAAAACACCAAGCACCTGACGGCAGAGACAGCCCCTCCTTGCGCATTCCCTTCTCTAGCATCACCATCTTCCCTGGGAATGGATAGAGCCTCCTTCCCTCAGCTCACAGAACCATGGAATATCCTGAGTTAGAAGGGACTCACAGGGATCTCTGAGTCCAGCTCAGAGATGATCCCAAAATCCCACCCACCATGTGCCTCTGAGAGTTATCCAAACACTCTTTGAAGCTCACCTGTATGGGGAGTACACCTGGGTGTCCTGATCCCATCAGAGTTCCCAGTCCTGCCTCCCAGCAGGGTGTGTTTTGATTTGATTTCATGCAGCTTCAAGCATGGATGGCTAGGAAGTGCAGGGAAGTTGCATGAGGGAGCAGGAGGGGAGTCATTCCAGGGCTGTGAACCCAATTTTTTAATGAAGATACTCATGTCATGGGTGTCTCCATGAAGCCCAGGGACCAGCTTCCTGGAGAAGACTCTGAACAGAGGATGCTGGATGCCAGGGCAGTTTTGCATAGCCAGACCCAGATGTGCACAGTGCAGATGGTCCCTGTATTTTTGTCACTTGAAGGCTGAACCCCCTTCCCACAGGAGAAGCTGAGTTGGTATCTTCCAGCACCTTTTTGCTTCCTCTTGGATATCCCACTCCCTAAGCGCACTCCTTTGCAGGCAAGGTCTCCTTCTGTTCCAGGTCCATGCATCCTTATCCCCGCAGGCTCCTGGGAATATTTCCATGTCCCCAAGCTCTCCTCATGGAGGCTGGACAGGCTCCTCATGGCCTGGTTTGGATGCAGAGGGAAAAACAGTGAGCTCAGAGGGTTTATTTAATCCAAATTCTGCGTATCTGAAGGATGCCGGTGCCAGAGGACAGCAGGTTCTATTGCCATGGAGAAGGATTTCTTTTCACAAGACCTTGGACCTTGGGAAGGTCTTGTAAAAAGTCCTGCCTTCTTTTCTAACTCTTTCAGGCTTGAAAGTTGCTGCTGGGTGATTTTTAATCCAGTCACTTGATTTCCCTCCAAGGAAAGTGGAGATCCTCAGCAGTGAGCCCTTCTTCAATATTACGGGCAAACAAGCCAGGATTTAAATTTCTTATTAATGCTTGAAGCTTGTCATCTTTTCATTAAAATATCTGGAGGAAAAACAAGCTCTTTATTTAACTCGCTGGTTCAGACTCAAGGGAATTTGCAAACAAGGGTATAGCAGGGGTTATATAATTCCTTGAGCATCTTCCTAGTTTGTCCCTAACACGTGTACTGAAACTCTGCTCTTCTGTTTATCAGCTGGTTCTCTGACTGCCAAGACCGTTCCTCCTCCTTTCCAAGAGTCTTCACTAATTCCCATCTCTTGCCTTTCTTTTAACCATGTCCTGACCTGGTCACTTCTCCCTCATCAGAGAATCTTTATGATTGGAAAAGACCACTAGGATCATCAAGTCCAAAGAATCCCAGACTGGTTTGGGTGGGAAGGGACATGGAAGCCAATCCCATTGCACCCAGCCCTGCCATGGGCAGGGACACCTTCCACTATCCCAGGATGCTCCAAGCCCCATCCAACCTGGCCTTGGACACTTCCAGGCATGGGGCAGTCACAGCTTCTCTGGGCAACCTGTGCCAGGGCTTCATCACTCTCACAGGAGAGAATGGACCAGAATATATTGTTCTGAACAGCTTCTGGCCTCCAAAAGAGGTGAAAGGGGTGGGTGACACTGGAACATCCATCCAGAGGCTTCTCCAGTGGCTTCTGGCCCATGGAATAGGCAGTGGGCAAAGCTGTGGGTGCTTCTACCAGCACACCGAGGGGAATAGAGCTGGCAGCTTCTTGGGCTTTGCGTTCCTCCATGGATGATAGCCAAGGATATCCAAACTAGTCACACATTTGGAAAAAACCCAAAAGTATTGAGCCGTTCCTATTTGGTCCTTAAAGGAGGCCACAGATTGTCCCTCCAGCTGCACAAGTCACTCTCCAACTCCCTGACAGGAGGAAGCAACCAGGTGGGGGTCAGGCTCTGCTCCCAGAGAGCAAGGGACAGGACAAGAGGAAATGGCCTCAAGCTGCACCAGGGTAGGTTCAGGTTGGACATCACAAGGAATTTCTCCATGGAAAGGGTGGTCATATATTGGACAGGACTGCCCAGGGCAGTGGTGGAGTCCCCTTTCCTGGAGGTGTCCAAGGAATGCCTGGATGTGGCACTCAGTGCTCTGGGCTGGGTTAGAAGGTGAGGGAAGACATTCTTCCCTGTGAAGGTGGTGAGGCCCTGGCACAGAGCCCAGAGAGTCATAGGTCAGACTAGATGATCTCAGAGGTCTTCTTCAACCAAATTGATTCTGTAATTCTGTGAAGTCCAGGAGATCCCTTTTGCTGCTCAGAAATGAAAACTGTTGACTGTGCTCTGGTGTTTCATTCTGAGCTTCTGAAAACATCACAACTCTGTCACAAGAGGGATGAGCAGCAGAAGCAGGAGCTGTTACCTGCAGCAGATGATAAAATGACCCTCCAAGGTGAACAGAGAAGCAAGAACAATCCTATGGCAGCTCCCAGAAGGATCTGCAGTGTGGAGAACAGCTGAAAAATGTGAAGTGAGCATACAGGCATCTTTGAGCTGCATTCCCATGAACGTGGTGTGAAAAAGACTTTCACAGCTGGATTGGTGTTTTTGTGATGCCTTTGGGGGCAGAAGTTTTGCTTTCCTTGCTTTTCCTTTTGTGCCAGGGCAAGTCGCAGCACAAAGCGTTCCCAGTGACACAGAGCTCACATCAAAGGCACACAAGTCTAGGAGATCTATGGTCCCTCTAAGAGCACAAGCAGGGAAAAAAGAAACGTGGATTTCTAGTCAGCTGGGGGGAAAAAAGAGTAAAAATCTGAGTTCTATGTTTACATAAAGCACAACTTGGATGCAAACAAATCCATGCAAGTGTTTGGAGTGTTTAGCTTATATGGGCTAAGTTGCCCAGGAGGTTCAATACGTGTTTATGTTGAGCTGATAAATAGACATGGAGGAGGAGAAGAGCTAGGTCCGTTATGCGTCCCTCTCTTTCGCAGCACTGTGACATCACTAGCATGCTAAAACCATCTCAGTGACTCAGCTCCCAGCAGGACACTGGGATTAACTGGCCACATTGCTCCATCCCACCCTCTGCTGTGTGGGAATCATGGCAGGATGGAGCAAGAGGATCTCAGTGTCAGGGTGCATGTTTTGAAGTCAAGGTGTGGCTGGCAGGATGGCGGGAGACAGACAGACTGTGGAGGGTCAAGAATCCTGCTATGTTCGTTCTTCTCCCCAGAATGTGGGTCAAACAGGGATGAAAACAGAAAGGAATTGGAGCTGTGAAAACCAGAGCCCATCCCAGCCATGGTGTGGGAGTAGGACCAGGGCAGTGCCCATCCCCTGTGCTGGCACTGCTGGTGTCATACCTTCAATCCTGACAAGAAAGTCACTGAGGGGCTGGAGCATATCTGGAGAAGGGAACAGAGCTGAGGAAGCGTCTGGAGCGCCAGGAGTGGCTGAAGGAGCTGGGGGGACTCAGCCTGGAGAAAAGGAGACCCAGGGGGGACCTTTTGGCTCTCCACAACTCTCTGACAAGAGGAGGCAGCCAGGTAAGGATCAGGCTCTGCTCACATGGAGCAATGGACGGGACAAGAGGAAACGGCCTCAAACTATGCCAGGGGAAGTTCAGGTTGGATATTGGGGAAAATTGCCTGCATGGAAAGGATTGTAAAGCACTGGCATAGGCTTGTCCAGGGCAGAGGTGGACTCATCATCCCTGGAGAGATTTAAGAGCTGTGTGGATGTAGCTCTTGTGGACATGGGTTAGTGGTCAATGCTGGGGGAATGGTTGGACTTGATGATCTTAGAGGGCTTTTCCAACCATAGTGAATCCATTATTCTGTGATTTCCTGAAACACAACTGGAGAGGCACCAGCCCAGGTCTTAGAGATGTCCTGTGCAGCCCGTTGACCATGTGTTGAGCAGCCCAGGGCTTACACATAGTATTTGGGTCAAGATTTATGCTGCATGCTGCTGAGGGCTCCAAGGGGTCCCTCCTCCTGATGGGAGGCACCATGGCATATGTTGGACATGCCTGGCACTGGAATGAGCACCTGCTCTGGCAGCCTCTGTCAAGGAGAGTGACTTCCTATTTGCTTCCTTAAAGGAAATTCCTCAGTTCCCAAGAACCAGAGATGGTGACCCCTGGCATGCCCGGTTCTATGCCCACTGAGTGCTCTGTCCTGGGATGTAGCTCCCATGTGGTGCTAGAGCCTGAGGAGCTGGTGCTCCCGTTTCCCACAGACTGTTTTAGAGAATGACCAGCAAACCAATGACCAGCAAACCTGGTTTGATTTTCCAGGTAGGCACCTGGAGCTTGGCTCATCTCACCTGCTTCAAGGACCTGGAATCATCTTCCAGCACCAGGTGCCCACTGCCAAGGGGTATCTGTGATGGTCCCATGGGCTGCTGAATGGGATCCATTGGATACCTGCACCAGCACGGGGCCTGGAGGGGTGTCCATGTGTTTCCAGGAGGCTGGGAGCAGTGTCCTGCTCCTTGAGCATCGAGCCCTTATGACACACAGAGGATGGAGAGGACTAAGACTCGCTAGGGCTGAATTGCAATTCTCCTGTTCCTAAAAACCCAGTGAATGCTTTTTGTGAGCTTCCCCCAAAGTGCACAGAGGTGCTGGTAGTGTTAATCACTGGCATTCCCTGCACTTTTTAATCCCTGATGAAGAGGAGACAGCCAGGGAAAAGGTCTCATCTTGGGAATATCCAGTTCAGCCATGGCAGTGCCAGGAGAACGGCTGGGAATATAGGAAATAGAAGAGAAAAACCTGAACTTCTAAAACCTGATTTTGTTAGAGGAGAAAAAGTTTCCATTTGCAGAGTATTCAGTGGCTTTACAGCTTTCTGGAAAATGGCTGTATGTCTCCATGGAGGGGCTGGAGCTCCTCCGTTAAAGGAAACCAAGTTAAAACATTCATCAGCCTACATTCAGGAAAAAAAAAAAAAAAAAAAAAAAAAAGAGGTAAAATCAGGGCTAGAAACTGCCCAGTCTCTGGAGAACAGCTCTGCATCTCAGAAAGCGGACTTTTTAAAAACATTGGTCTGTGACATGCAAAGACACAGTGATATTTGGTGTCAGAGAGGTCTGGGCAGAAGGGAAGGGGAAAAGCTGAGTTCCTTATTGAAATGACAGGATAATATGTGAGGCAGGACAGGGCAAGGAGTTGCTTACACCTCTCTGGGCTTTAGCACACAGAGCAGGTGTGCTCTGTGTGCTAAAGGTCTCTGGCAATCCAGGTTCAGCAGCTCCCAGACCTCAGCCAAGGACACAGCATTCTTTCCAGGAATGTCCTTGGCTCTGAGTTGTCCATAGGTTACTCAAAACTGGCTGAGAAATGGAAGAAAAAAAGCTTGGGCAGCTTGTTGTGTTTTGGCTTGACTCTAGCAACCTTCTCCAGGAGCAGGTACCCAAATACCAGGAACATCAAACAACATCATGCAACCTCCCTGCCTTTGCCACGAGCCACCTCAACGGCCTCTCCGTGAAGTAGGACACTCTCAGAGGCCATCCCCGTCCCCGGGGAGCTCCCACAGGGCTCGTGCACAGCATCCTCAGCCCCAGGGTCACACTGAGGCGTGGAGGGATGCTGGTGACTCCCTCATGGGCTCTGGCTGGGATTTGGGATAGGTGGGTGGGACAGAGGGAACATGGGGGTTGTAACAGTCTGGCAGGTAGGCAGGTGTCTCCAGAGGGTGATGCCCAAAGTTAGAACTGTGGATTGAATTCCAGAGTCTTGTGGTGGATCTGGAGACTTTATAGGGCTTGGCAGCTTGTGTAGGACAGACTGAAACCCTCTAGGCAGTGAAAGCAGATTGGCTTGTTAGTCATGGGTTCATAATTATCCCTAAACCTGTTCCTTCAAGTAACTCAACCCAGTTTTCTTCCCTCACCAGTCTGGTCTGGGACCCTCGCAGCTGACAAAGAGATTTTGGTGAATTGTCTGTGTCTCAGAGGTCTCCCCTCATCCCTGGGTTTCTCCACTTCCCCATTTTTCCACCTCCAAAAGCCATTCAGGATCTGTGTGGAACCAATGGAGCTGTGCTGGTGTTGTCTAAGCCATGCCATCCTAAGAGATGAACTGGAAAATGTCCCATAGGCTGCAGGAGGAATTTATTATCCCAGCACAAGCTGGGAGAGAGGAACAACCGCCTGACCTGGGCGTTATTCCCAAGTCTTCAGTTCTGGAGGGGTTGCAGTTGCTTTGCAGGAACATGGTTCTAGGGGAACAATCTTAGTTGCTGGCCAAATCCACATGCCAGACAGCCAGCATGGCCCTGCCAGGAGAGCTGCTGAAAAGGAGGGAGGCAGTGGGTCCCCAGAGAAGTGTCGTGGTGGGCTCCAGTGCATGTGCAGAAACTACCATCAGCCACCCTGGAGCTGACCCTGGATTTCCCAGCATTACGGGTGATTGCGATGGACCCAATCCTGGCTCAGCCTTCCCCGGGTGCTCCTGAAGTTCTCATGTCATCACGGGATGATGTCTCACACTCAACTTCCATAGGCCCCTACAGCTGCAGCTGACATTAGAGACTGAGCCAGTGTCATGGCTGCTGGTTGAGTTGAGTTCACTGTTCCTGGAGCCACTTTCACAGGACATGCAAGTGCAGGTTTGGCCTGAGATCTTTTGCTGACATGCCCCTTTTCTCATGGGGACTAGCATGACTCATGCCCCCAGCAGTCACCCACACAGAGGAGTCTCCTGGACTCTGGAATCATGGAATGGTTTCGGTGGGAAGGGACCTTAAAGATCATCCCATTCCAGCCCTACCTTGGACACAGACATTTTGCACTCTCCCAGGTTGCTCCAAGCCCTGTCCAAACTGACACTTCCATGGATGGGACAGTCACAGCTTCTCTGGGTCACCTGTTCCAGGGCCTCACCATCCTCACAGGGAGGAATTCCTTCCCAATATCCCATCTAACCCTGCTCTTTGTCAGGGGGAAACCATTGCCCATTGTCCCTTTCTCCAGGCCCTTGTCCAAAGTCTCTCTCCAGCTTTCTTGGAGCCCCTTTAGGCACTGGAAGAGGCTCTAAGGTCTCCTCAGAGCCTTCTCTTCTCCAGACTGGACACCCCCAGCTCTTCCAGTCTGTCTCCCGATCAGAGGGGCTTCAGCCCTCAGAGCATGTCTATGGCCTCCTCTGGACTCACTCCAGAAGCTCCATGTCCTTCTGATCGTGGGGACCTTCTGGCTTCCCCCTTTCAGCCAAGCCCTCCTTGAACCCCTATGGGGTACTCCTCCATGGAACCAGCACGGAGGTGCTCATGCTCCTAAGATTCTATCCTCACCTCTTGTTCTTTGGCTGCTGTGGAGGGACTATGAGAGACTCTTCTCAGGACATACCTCTGAAAATAACTGCAGGCTGGAGAAAGATGCCCCCTTCCAAACACTAAACTTCTGCAAACATATTTCCATGTGTCCCCTCTGCCAGGGACTGATGTAACAGCAGTTTCTGGGCCACCAAGTGCCCTTTCCCTCACCTTGGGTACAGGATTTGTGAATCCCTGGGTAACCTCTCCTCTCTTCTCCTCTCTTCTCCTCTCTTCTCCTCTCTTCTCCTCTCTTCTCCTCTCTTCTCCTCTCTTCTCCTCTCTTCTCCTCTCTTCTCCTCTCTTCTCCTCTCTTCTCCTCTCTTCTCCTCTCTTCTCCTCTCTTCTCCTCTCTTCTCCTCTCCTCTCCTCTCCTCTCCTCTCCTCTCCTCTCCTCTCCTCTCCTCTCCTCTCCTCTCCTCTCCTCTCCTCTCCTCTCCTCTCCTCTCCTCTCCTCTCCTCTCCTCTCCTCTCCTCTCCTCTCCTCTCCTCTCCTCTCCTCTCCTCTCCTCTCCTCTCCTCTCCTCTCCTCTCCTCTCCTCTCCTCTCCTCTCCTCTCCTCTCCTCTCCTCTCCTCTCCTCTCCTCTCCTCTCCTCTCCTCTCCTCTCCTCTCCTCTCCTCTCCTCTCCTCCCCTCCCCTCCCCTCCCCTCCCCTCCCCTCCCCTCCCCTCCCCTCCCCTCCCCTCCCCTCCCCTCCCCTCCCCTCCCCTCCCCTCCCCTCCCCTCCCCTCCCCTCCCCTCCCCTCCCCTCCCCTCCCCTCCCCTCCCCTCCCCTTTCCCTTGCAAATCTGCTCTGGGCACAGCAGGATGACTGTGCCCATATTTTGCTTGCTGAATAAACAGCCAGATCAATAACTACCATTAAACCAGCTATTTTCTACCCCAAAATGAGCTGTGGGGCTTCCGGGGCAGGAAGTGAGATCCTCATTCCGCCCCCAGATTCACTCTCCCCATCCCCAGCTCTGTCCCCAACCCCATTCCTTGCTCAGTGCTGGAGTGAGTGCTTGGATTCCAGGCAAGAAGTTCCCAGTCTCCTTTGCCTTTTAAGGCAACATCTGAGTGGGTTTGAGGGTTACAAATGCTAACAAGCCATGTCAATGCTCATTTTAGTCTATTTAGAGGAAACGGGAAGGCATTTCAGTTCATCAAAACACTGGTGATTAATCAACCAACTACCAGGCTGTTTTCATTAGGCTTATTTTTAAAGGTTTGACATGCTATGTAAAAATATTCCCCCAATAAATGTGCTTGTGACAGAGGAAATGACACAGAAAGGGTGTAGCAGCACTGGTTTCGAGGTACCCAAGGTAAATATGCCAGTGTGCAGAGAGGAGTGAGCAGGCAGAACTCGGGATGGCCATGAAGAGGGGACAGCTGGCCCTGGGCTGCAGGAGAAGCTGTGCTGGTGGCCACAGGGACAGGCAGGGGTTCCAGAGCAGGGGAACAGTGCTTTTCTCTCTCCTCGTCCCCTACCACCCAGGCTCTGCCACCAACCTCCACTTCCAGCTGCACTTCCAGCCTGGAGGTAAGGACTTTGACATTATCACCAGTGGTGGGCTGGTGACACCTGAGGCTGGCACCTGCAGCATGGGCTAGGCTAGTGGGACACACCAAGAGTCCAGGGATGGTGGAAAGGCAGGAGGGGACAAGGACGTGTTCCCTCCTGGGTATACATGTGGCCTCAGGCAGGGCCTGGAGCAAACCTGCTTTGGAGATGTCCCCAGGCTCCAGCCAGGGATGGAGATGGGCCACAGTGACCCTTGGTTTTAGAAACACAGATCTGGTTTCTTGCCTGAACATTTTTCCTCCTGATTCCTCCCCCTCTGCTGCCACTGGAGCTGGGCACTTGCCAAGGGCTCTCCCAAGGCAACTCTGCAGGAGATGAAGCAGCTCGAACCCCTCTCACCCCCTGCAACCATCCAGCACTTCTTCCAGTAACCTGCAGGTCTTAGATGGGATCCTTCTGATACATCCCAAATTTGCTGGATGCAAATGATCCCACAAGCGCTACCCACAGTGGCAGAAACACCTGTGATGGTCACTGCATATCTGTTGAGTTCCCTTGTTCCTATGCCTGGGGCCACAGCAGGCTCCTTTTACCCCAATTTCCTTTCCCTGACTTCTCCCAGCTCCCTTTCTCCGGATTCCTTTTCCCCCACCTCTTTTCCCACCTCCCATTCTCTGGCTCCAGGTCTGTCCTCCCCTAGACCTGCCCCACATCACAGCACATGGACACACATCCATGGATGGAAGCTTTAACCAGATAATAGGACATTTCCAGCATGTGCTGCAGCAGCTTTCCCAAGCAGGGATTTACCATGGATTTCATTTTCCTCTAGTTTCATTTGTTTGGAGTAAACCATCACCTTCTCCAAGCATGGGAGAGGTTGCTGGTCATTCTCACCAGGGTTATTCTCCCTTTCTCCAAGATCTGCTCATCCCTAGCCAAAGCCTTTGCTCTTCTCGGTCTTGCATGTGCCCAGGGTGCTCAGGGGAGGCTCAGAGCTCCCCAGTGTTAGGCTGGGTGAGGTTGGGCTGGGAAAGAGAAAGATTTTGGAGCAGTTGGTGTGGAGATGAGGCTGCTGGCTCTGACTCAAGGGGTGCTCGGCCTGTGGTCACCAAAGGGTCACAGAGCCCTTAGGAGGATAAATGTCCCTCCTCATAGGAACCTGCAACCTGGGCACTACCAAACACCTTGGAGAGGCCATATTGGGTACTGGCAGGGGAACACCAGTGTCCTCATCCCACAGTCCTCCTGCCAGGGCTCTTCTACCACCGAGGTGCTTCAGAATGTCACTGAGCATTAGTGCACCATCCTGGTGCTAGGGACAGACCACAGCTTGGTGAGAAGGACCCCTGGTTCAGTGCCAGAGGAGGTGGCATCACCTGCCCCCTGCATCACCCAGGACACCTCTAGGAGTCCCATCCCTGGTCCCTGGGGTGGCAGCAGTGGGGACTGTGTGGACACCACACCAGGCTCTGTAGGGGTCTGGCATGAGCCTTCCTGTTCCTCTTTAACCTTGCACCAGGGAGCCAAGAAATCTCTTAACTAAATAAACAGCTCTCTCATCCCCAGTGGCATCTGTTTATACACCAGGTACAAACAGTCCCCAGGGCTGCCCATGCACAGCCGGTTCTTTCCACAAAAGTCTGTCCCTGAGGGTTGCCAGTCCTGTGCATAGGGAAAGCTCAGCCTCATACTGCCCCAGCATGGACACCGTGGAGCCCTGGGATGAAGAGGAGGAGGCCAGCCTGGCTGCAGACTGGGGTGTCAGGATTCAGATTTGGGGGTTCCAGGCACTGGAAGAAGCCGCAGTGCTGTCCTAATCGTGAGAGGGTCCAGGGAGATTGTAAAGGCATCACAGCTGCATCTCCCAGAGGCATGTTCCTTCCTCCCTTCCCTGGAGTCCTAAAATCTCCCCAGGAAAGATGATGGGCCAGGCCAATGGGGAGGACCTGTGTGTTCCCTAGCCATGGAGGAGGGAGAAGGGCATTTAAATTGCCAAACCTTGATGTGAAATCTATGGTACGATCCTCCACTGTGCAGAAAAGTTGGTCCCAGTGTCAGGTTCATTTTCCTTCAACCACCTGAAGCATTGGCTTCTCTCCCTTGGGAAAGGATGTGTTTCATGTCATGGAGTCCCAGACTAGTTTGGGTCGGAAGGAACCTTGAAGCTCATCCCATTCTACCTCCTGTCATGGGCAGGGACACCTTCCACTACCCCAGGTTGCTCCAAGCCCTGTCTAACCTGGCCTTGAACACTTCCAGGGACAGGGCAGCCACAGCTTTTCTGGGCATCCTGTGCCAGGGCCTCACCACCCTTACAGGGAGGAATTTCTTCTCAATATCCCACCTAACTCTGCCCTCTGGCAGTTTAGAGAGAAGGGTGGGAACCATTCCAAAGGTTGTACCAATGCTGATAGAGACCCCTCCCAGCCCCTCAGCATTGGTTGAAGGCTGCAACAAGACATTGGCTGTGTCCCCAAGCTGCTGGAGCTGGCTGTGGCAAGCAGCAATGCCCAGAACAGGCTGTACCAAGGGCAAGGGTCAGGTGCTTGTAAAAATGATGAAAACTTTCTTCTGACCTTCCCCCAGGCTCTCCAAATTAAGCCCTTCCCTCTTACGATGTTATTGGACACTGGGAGCAGATGTGCTGGGAGAACCTCATGCATTAGAAAGCAATAAATACCATGCTCCCATTTCCTCGGTTTTCTGCTCAAAAGTGGAAACTGCTGTTGAAAGGAGAATGGTTTTGCAGAACACAGGGTTGGAGTGACTGCTGGGTCAGCAGTGTCACAGGAGACACTGCTGTGGGCAATCCCCTGCTTGCACACAAATCCAGGGCAGTGTGGAGAGGGTTGGGCTACAGACTGAAAAGCCATCAGGCATCCAGCTGGAAACCATTTAGGAAAGATGGGAAAGCACCTGGGGCTCACAGGGAGATGGGCACTACCTCCATCCCTAGTTAGACAAATGATTAAAAAATGATAACTTAAAGGGGGTATGAGAGAAGGTGCCTCCTACAGCTTGCTAGTTTATGGCCTCTTAGGGATGGTATCCTGCAGACCTCCAGAGCCCTTTGGGAGGGGGTTGGAGGCAGAAGGAGAGCAGAGCTGCCTTGGAGAGCTGCAGCAGGACCTCATCACACCTGGGTCCTGCAGGGTCTGCCTATATTCAAGGCACTCAGATGCTGAACCCTTCCTTGGATCTAGGACCTCAGCTGGGCCAAACATTCCTCTTCCAAAGGCTAGCCACAGGCTGCAGGATATCCCATGTGACAGAGGTCAGCGACAGTGAGACTGGGGTGACAAGTCTGTAGGTCAGGGGCACCTGTTTCTGTAATTCCCAGGTGTTTTTCTCTCCCTAGGAAAGCAGGTTGAGCAAGAATAAGGGAGACAAAAATCAAGAAGAAAAAGGAAAGGAATCTCCTTCCAAAGACTTGGCCCAAAAACGAGATACTAAAGTGGGGAAAGACTCTAAAAAGGAAGAAAGTGTTCAGAAAACAGACCTGAAAGGTAAAGCTGAGACTGAGACCAAGACCAAAGAGAACAAAGCTATGAACTCTAAAGTCAAGGCCATGGAGAAAAAGCTGATGGGGAAGGACAAGATGGAGGAAGAGAAGGGTTCAGTGTTGAGGGAGGACACAGGGAAGGATAAAAAGGAGGAAGAGAAGAGCTCAGAATTGAAGAAGGATGCAGGGAAGGGTAAAAAGGAGGAAGAGAACGGCTCATATTTTAAAAAGAAGGGTGCAGGGAAGGATAAAAAGGAAGAAGAGAAAGTCTCAGTAGCAAAGGAGGACACAGAGAAGGAAAAAAAGCAAGAAAAGGATTCAGCATCAAAGGACACAGAGAAGGACAAAAAGGAGGAGAAGAGTTCAGAATCAAAGAAACAGACAGAAAAAGACATAAGAGGGGAAGGTAAGAAAGAAAATGATAAAAAAGAAGAGGAAAAGGCTTCAGCTGTGAAAATATCCAAGGCAGATGAGGAGGATAAATCCCAGGCAGAAGCAGAAAAGGCAGAAAAGGTGGAGGAGAAACAGGAGGCCAAGGCAGGAGCCGGGAGCAGCCCTTCCAAGCCTTCCTCCAGCAGCTCTGCCGATCAAGCCAAGGATGATGAAGCCTCCAGCATCTTTGACGAGCTCATCGAGAAGGTGAAGAACAACGATGCTGAGGTGACTGAGGTCAACGTGAACAACTCCGACTGTATCAACAACGAGACCCTGGTGCGCTTCACGGAGGCCCTGGAGTTCAACACTGTGGTCAAGGTGTTTGCCCTGGCTAACACCCGCGCTGATGACCATGTGGCCTTCGCCATTGCCATAATGCTCAAGTCCAACAAGGTGCTGACAAGCATCAACTTGGACTCCAACCACATCACCGGCAAGGGTATCCTGGCCATTTTCCGGGCGCTGTTGCAGAACAACACGCTGACAGAGCTACGTTTCCACAACCAGCGGCACATCTGTGGGGGAAAGACAGAGATGGAGATTGCCAAGCTCCTGAAGGAGAACACCACGCTCCTGAAGCTGGGCTACCACTTCGAGCTGGCTGGGCCACGCATGACCGTCACCAACCTGCTGAGCCGAAACATGGACAGGCAGAGGCAGAAACGCCTCCAGGAGCAGAAACTGGCACAGGAACGGGGGGAGAAGAAAGACCTCCTGGAGGTGCCCAAGCCGGGAGCACTGCCAAAGGGGTCCCCCAAGGCATCCCCACAGCCATCCCCCAAGGCTTCCCCCAAAAGTTCTCCCAAGAAAGGAGGAACACCCACCATGGCACCCCCACCTCCTCCTCCACTCGCCCCACCACTGATGATCAATGAGAACCTGAAGAACTCACTCTCACCAGCCACGCAGAGAAAGTTGGGAGACCGGGTGCTGCCAGTCCAGGAGAAGAACTCTCGGGACCAGCTCCTGGCAGCCATTCGCTCCAGCAACCTCAAACAGCTCAAGAAGGCAAGTGCAGGGCCAGGTAGGGCCCATGCACAGGGTGGGGCTGGGGACTGGGGGCTGGGGGCCGAGGTCATTGCCATTGTCACTCTGGCAGTGTCCTTCTCTGGAGCGGGGTATCCTTGCTCCCAACCCTTGCACAGGGGCAGATCCATCCCTTTGCCAAGCACATGGGGAAGGAAGATCCATCCTTTAATACCATCCCTGCAGAGCAGATGGGGTCAGCAGGTCCATCTCTTGGTAGAACATCCAATAGCAGGTCCATCCCTTGGCAGAGAGCATGACAGGTGCAGATCCATCCCTTGGCAGAGTTCCTGTGTTGGGCAGATCCACCAGGATCCAGGGTCTGGGACACAAGGAAGAAGCTATCCATAACTTATAACTCCCTGGGCTCTTGATATCTTGCTAAGGCTGAGCCCATGCTCCTGGAGTGGAAGGTGGCTGAAGAGGCTTCATCTGCATTTAAACAACTGAAACATTCTTTGATGTCGGCCCCTGCTCCGGGGCTGCCAGACTTGACTAAGCCTTTTGAACTCTTTACATATGAGCAACTGAATGTTGTTCTGGGGGTACTCACACAACACCTTGGGGACCAGTGGAGACGTGTGGCCTAGTTCTCAAAACAGCTAAACGATGTTAGCCAAGGGTGGCCTGGGTGCTTGGAAGCTGTGGCAGCAACTGTCCTCCTAATACAGGAGGCCCATAAATACAGCCTTGGGCAGCACATTGTAGTGTATGTACCCCACAGTACCCCACACAGTAATAACTATGCTGGAACAAAAGGGCCTAATGCTGGTCTCAGCACGGAGCCTTGAAACCTCTCACACACTCCAGGTGGTTTGTGTCCCTGCTGGGCTGTCCATGGACTGGAGTGTGGGGACAGCCAGCCTGGCCAAGAGAAAGAGGTCATTGAATGGTTTGGGTTGGAAGAGACCTTAGAGATCATCTCTTTTCTGCCACGGGCAGGGACACCTTCCACTATCCCAGGTTGCTCCAAGGCCTGTCCAACCTGGCCTTGAATACTTCCAGGAATGGGGCAGTCACAGCTTCTCTGGGCACCCTGTGCCAGGGCTTCACTACCTTCACAGGGAGGAATTTCTCCCCAGTATCCCATCTAACACTGCCTGGATGTCCCTGCACCATGTCAGGGACATTCCTGCACCCCCTCCCTTTGCTCTCCCAGTAATGGGGTATCCTTCCCTGCAGGTGGAGTTGCCGAAGCTGCTGCAGTAGGGAGCGAGACGATTTTTCCCCTGCAGCCCATGGCAGACCTCCAGACTCTGACTTTTCTCATGACTGTTTCCATGACAAGCCCTTTGGAACCTGCAGTGACCGATACCAAGGAGCAGGGATCTCTCTGGGACATGGAGGATGGGCCGGGCCCAGCAGGACATGATGGAGGATATTGTATTTATTTTTTGATGGTTGTGAAGCCTTCAAGCTCGCTCTTCTCCCAGCACCGTGCCCCGCCGGAGATACCAAGAATAGAGCAGTGGTCTGCAGAGCTGATCCTTATGGAAATTCCCCGTCAGAGCATAACGAAGGGGTTTGGCACCCTCTATCCAGGGTCTAGCCTGGGGTGAGCAGGAGTACCCCCAGCCTTGGCGGGGAGCAGGGAACTCCCGGACCACTGTCACATCACCACAAGGTGTCTGGGTGGCTGGCAGTTTTGGGATTCAGGCACAGCAGTGTCTGCAAAGTCGGGGCTTCAGGCTTGATGTCAGGAGGAATGGGAGGGTCAGTGAAGGGAGTAGCCAGGCAGAGAGGAGGCATGGAAGTGGTGGGACATGGGGAGCCAGGCTGAGGCCAGGAGCTCAGGGCATCTTGTATGCATTCACAGCACTGCGGGGGGACCCCCAGAACCCTCAGAGCATGGAAACTAAATCTGCCTCTGAGAGAGTAAGGAAAGCACTGGCTCAAGGGGGGCCGTGTGATGCCCCCCCGCCCCCCCCCCCCCCATGCTTCCTGTCATGACACCTCGATTATGATATGTATGACTGTGGCCACTGCATCAGCAATAAAGCTCACCCAACGCTTCTGGTGCCTCTGGACAACTCCATGCCCCCAGACCCCAGACTGGGGCACAGCGGGTGTCTGAGAATGGACTCAGCGACCTCAGCCAGGGGCAGTTCTTCCCTCTCGCACAGCCCACCCGGAATTGGGCACCCTGGGACCACCTGGACACCCCAGCCTGGGTGTCCCTGGTCATCCACCCATCCAGAATGCCTCCAAATGGGGCACCGAGGACCCCTCAAATGGGACACCCAACCCCCCCCTCCCCCAAAGGGGGCACCTTGCTGCTGCTGGACATGGACAACCCATGCAGACACCCCAAAACTCTGGAGTCACCCAAAACTGGGCACCCCAGGACCACTCCACAGTCATCTCAAACCCAGAACTGGGCATCCTGGTGCTGCCCCAGGGTCACCCCAAATCCCAAGGTAATCCAGAACTGGGTGCCTCAGGGTCACCCTAAAACCCCGGGGTGACCCCAAAACTGGGCACTGGAGCCCCCAGGGTCGCCCTAGGGTCACCCCAAGCCCTCGGGGTCACCCAGAACTGCTCTCACCCCTGGCACCACGGAGCTAGGGCCGTTGTGGGGGTGCAGCAGCAGCCGCATGTCCCCTGGGAGGCTCCTCCTGTCCCGAGACACCCAGCCCGAGTGCGTGGCTGAGAGGCGGCTCCTGTTACCAGTGAAACGCCGTTTTGGGGGGCATTTCTGTAGCGGCTCAGTGCCGCGGCCGCAGCGGGAGGAGCGGTATCGGTACCATGGGATCCTCACGCCCCTTGCCCCCTTGCACACCCCCTTGGGGCGGCCCCTGCTAACGCGGGACCCCAACCGGGCACCGCGGGGCCATTGGGACATCCCACACCGGACATCCGACCGGCCCTGGGGTCAGAGCACCAGGGGCGTCACTCGAACACCGGGTGTCACCTAAAACCACGGGAGCCCGGGGCGAACCGGGACGGTGCAGCTCCCGGCGGGAGCGGGGGGGGGGGGGGGGGAGGCGGGGGCGACAGGGGGCGCCGTTAACACACACCGGGGCCGCCGTTAACGAACCGGGGGCGGAGCGGCGCGCGGCGGGGCCGGTAGGGGGCGCAGTGCAGCCCCGGTCCGTCCGGTCCGTCCCGGCCCCGGTAGCGGCAGCGCCCGACGGGGGCTGTCGGGGTGTCTGCCTCCGCTCCCGCCCGCTCGGTACCGGGGAACCGGCGTAGGGCACACGGCGGCGGCGATGGACGGCGGGGCGGCGGCATGAGGCGGCGGCGGGGAGCATGGCGGCGGCGGCGGGCGGCGGCGGGGCGCGGCGGGGGCTGCTGAAGCGGAAGCCGAACTTCACGCTGCAGGAGCTGGAGGTGCTGATGAGCGAAGTGCTCCGGTACGAGCCGCTGCTGTTCGGCGCCGCCGCCGGTACCGTGAACGCGTACGAGAAGCAGAAGATCTGGTGGCGGATCACGCACAAGGTGAACGCCGCCGGCCGCCACCAGCGCGACATCGGCGAGGTGAAGAACCGCTGGCGGGGGCTACGCCGCCGTGCCGGGGACAAGATCAGCCGGCACCGGCTGGAGCGGCAGGGCCCGGCCGGCAGGGCCGCCTCCAGGAACGGGAACATCGGGAGCACCGGGAATAACGGGAGCAACGGGAACGGCGCGGCCGAGCCCGGCCCGGGGCCCGCCCCCGTCTGGGGTCCTCGCGGCGCCGTCGGAACCGACCCTCCGATGCGCAGTGCCGAGGGGTCGGCACAGCACGGTGAGTGTGCGGGCAGCGGCGGGTGGACGGGGCAGGGACACGGGGATGCTGGGGCCGGGACGGAAGAGTGGAGAGATGGACATGAGAGGACCAGGACACGGACATGGGGGACCGGGACTAGGACAGGAGAGAACGGGACAGGGTCACGGAGATGCTGGGACCGGCGTGCGGGGGGACCGGCAGATAGACACAGGCACTGGGACAGGTGTATGGTGGGACAGGCACATGAAGAACCACGACACAGACATGGGAGAGCGGGGCAGGCACTTGCTGGGGGCCGGGACGAGACATGGGGGACCAAAAAGAGACCACGGATGAGGCAGAATTGGATATGGAGAAAAGGGTTTAGGAAGTGGAGACAAGCAACAGGTAAGTGGGGACACTGGGACCAGGACAGATGCATGGAGGAAAAGGCTCAAGAGAAACAAGGACAAGGACCAGGACCAGGACGTGGGCATCAGAAACCAGGACACAGAAACAGGGCCACTGGGACTGGGAGAAGATGGGAGGAATGGGGACACAGGGGACCAGGACCAGGATGTGAGTGGATCAGGATACCACCATAGTGACATGGAGATACTGTGACAAGGATGTGGGGGTTCAGGACACAGACATGGGGGACTGGGATGCAAGAGAACTGAGACTGAAACAGGTTGCTGGGACCAGGACAGGTGCATGCAGGTACACAGGAGACCAGGACCAGGGTGTGGGGGATCAGGAAACAGACACAACCAGACCAGGATACAGGGACAGGTGCATGGAGAGATGGGGATGGGGACTCAGGGGACCTGGATCAGCACCTGGAGAATCAGGACCAGGACACGGGGAACTGGGACAGGGACACAGAGGCACTGGGACCAGTACAGGGACATGAAGTGACCAGGACACAGGGGACCAGGACAAAAACATAGTTCTCAGACAGGGACATAGGAGCCCAGGACCAAGAGCAGGGGATGAGGAGCAAGAAACTGGGAACAGGACGTGTCTGTAGAGGGACCAGGACAGGGACACAGGAGATTAAGGCCAGGACAGGGACAATGGGACCTTGCCATGGGAGACTGGGATGTGGATACTGGGGACAATGGCAGGGACAATGGAGGATTGGGACAGGTACATGAGGGATATGGGGGCACCCTAAGGGATCACTAGGCCTGGGAAAGATACATGGAGAGGCTGGGACACAGATCCAGGTAAACAGGGCAGGGGTGTGAGGGGTCTGGGATCAAGACATGGGAAAAACGGGGACCAGGACACTGGGACCAGTACAGGTGCA
Organism: Chamaea fasciata; assembly: GCF_029207755.1. Lineage (NCBI taxonomy): Eukaryota > Metazoa > Chordata > Aves > Passeriformes > Sylviidae > Chamaea > Chamaea fasciata. Next base: position 6,793,087 of record NW_027094110.1, read on the forward strand.
TGGAGGGACTGGGGCAGGAACAGTGAGGCAGGGACACAGAGGGACCATAGAGTCAGGGCAAAAGGATAGGAACGTGGAGTATTGGGACAGGGACACAGGTGACAAGGATGTGGGAGGACCAGGACAGGGACATAGGAGACAGGGAGAATAACAGAGGCACTTCGACCAGGACAGAAGGGTACCAGGATCAGGACAAGGATATGGGTGACTGGGATTAGGATGGGGACAAAAGGCAGGGAGTACCTGGACAGGGATAAGAAGGGGCTGGGAACAGGGCAGAGACATAGTGGGATTGGGACAGTGACATGGGGCAGGACAAAAACAAGAAACATGCCAGTACTGGGACCAGAACAGGGCCATGGGGGTTAGTGGGGCGAGAACTGGGACATGGTGGTACCAGGACCAAACGGGGACATAGAGGCACCACATTCAGGACAGGGATATGTGTGGACTAGGACAGGGATGTGGGGGTACTGGGAACAGGAGGAGGGCAAGGGACACAGGATGGGGTTGAACCATCATGAGGGACACAGGACTATGGAGATATGTATAGGTGGACCCAGGAATGGGTGCAGGAGAGGGGATGTGGGAGCATAGGGATGGAGACAACAGGGTCTGTTACTTGGTCCGTGGGGCACTGGGGACACGGGAGATGCCTGCAGCTGTCCTGTGCTCCCCCTCCCTCCCACAGGTGTCAAGGAGGAGCCAGTGAAGGAGGAGCCTGTGGAAGTGAAGACTGAGCCCTTCCACGGCCCCGCTGCTGACGGCATTCCCGGACGCGGCTCAGACTGCCGGCTGCCCCACACCTGCCCCCCCAGTGAGCTGTGCGAGAGCTGGAGCCCTCCGCGCACTGCACCCTCAGAACTCTCCCTCGGTGACCTAGGCGGGCAGCAGGAGCCGCTGGGCTCCGACTTCCCGAGTCTGCTATTGGAGCAGGAGGCCGAGCAGCTCAGTCACTGTGGCGCAGGAGAGGCGGGGTCCTCCGGGGCGGCGGGGCTGGACGGGACCCCCGAGTGCCCCCAGCTCAGCCTCGTGCAGTCCAATGAGCGGCTGGTGCAGGAGATGCGGGCGTTCCGCCAGGAATATGCCGAAAGCCGTCGGGAGACCACGGCGGTGCTGCGCGGCATCGCCCAAGCACTGGGCACACTCACTCGCAGCCTGGCCGAAATCCGTGACCTCTACCTCCGGGAGCGGGGGATCCCCAAATCCTGAGCCCCGCACGCAGCTGGCTGTGTACACACACCTCTACCCCTCCCCCCAGAACCCACCTCGCTGCTTTTATTATTATTTTTATTATTATTTCTTTGCCTCTTCATCCCACTTCAATAAAACTTGGAGCTGCACCCCTACTGCTGCCCCCACCTCGGGCACCTCAGAGGGTTTTTGGAGGTGATGGGATGCAGGTGCCTGGGAGATGGGACAGGGGTTTGTCCTTCCAAGCAGCTTTTCCTGGCTTTCCTCCTGGACTGATGGACTCTGGTCCCAAATTTAGTTAGCGATTCTGGGGGGCTGAATCCCACCAGGAACAGCCATTGGGGCGACACACCACCCACCCACCCACCCACCCTCCTCCACTGATTCCTGGCCAGGGGAGGGAGCGTGGATAGAGGAATTGTTCATGCGCCCACAGTCCCAATCCCAGCACTGAATTTGCTGTTTTTTCACCCAAAATATTCCAGGAGTGGTTTGGTGCCCCTGTTTCGAGTGGGACGGGGGGCTGGGTGGGCGGCAGCATTCCAGACTGGCTCATCCAAGTGGCTGATTTGATGGGAATTACCCACCCCAACACAATTTTGAGATGGAGAAGACTCGGAAGCAGAAGGGACAGGGCGGAATTCATGTTCCCCCACCTTCCAGTTCGTGGGAATGGGTTGGGGGCGTTGCCCTCCCCTTCTTTCCCCATTAGGAGAGTCACCGAGACGACACAAGGCTGTGGGCACAAGACATGATTTAATGCCAACCCTGGGGGGAAGACAGGGGTTGAATCCAGGGGTGGGCGTGAAGGGAGACAGCGGTGCACGGCCCTCGGGGGACCCCCCATGGGGGACCCCCCCGCGGGCGCTCGGGGCCGCTGGCACCCAGAGCCGGGGGAGTAGGCACCCACAAAGGGCCCAGTGTGCAGCACAAGGGCCTCCCTGTTCTGCTGACACCGGATCACCCCAGGATGGCCGGGAAGAGCCCGATCCAGCACCGGCTGGGGCAGCCGCCCAGCGCCAGGGAGGGTCCCAGGGGCCCCCACCCTGGCCCCGCTGGCCGGCGGCAGGTGCGGGGGTCCTCGCGGGAGCTTATGCTCCAGGATAGCTGGGCTGTGCCGGGACGTAGGGTGGTGGTGCTGCGGGGGGAGCAGATGAGGTGTCACCAGGCCACTGGGTCCCCTGGGGAATAGGGAGAGTCCCCGTTCCCCCCCGGTGCTCACCTGTGGGGTTGTAGACAGGGGGGCCAGAGGGGTACATGGGGTACTGGGTAGCCGGGTTGGGCGGGGGATACATGGCCATGGGAGTGAAGCCAGGCTGAGGAGGCATAGGGCCGGCTTTGGGGTCCACGGGAAAGGGAGCTGGGGGAGCTGCAGGGGGGTAGCTGGTCAGGGGGATTTCCGGGCCTGTGGGAGAGATCAGGGAGGTCTGCTGCACCCCGGCACAGGGACAGGGATGGTGCCTAAGGGTGGTGGTGGCCCTCGGGGTGGGCGCTGGGGTGTTATCCACAGCCCTCACCCCAGTGCCCAATTTTCCCCCCACATCCCTTCAGGTCCCAGCACCTCACCCCCCCCACAACCCCTCCACCCTGTACCTCAGGACCTCTCCTGCTCCCCCATCCCTGGCCCCTACCCTGCCTCCTACACCTCCATCGCTGCAGTCCACCCCCCTCACCCTCCCAATTCCCCCCCGGATTCCAACAGCCCCCCCTTCTCCTTGCCTCCCCTACCACCCCTCCACCCCACACCAACAGGACTCTTCTGCTCCCTCTTACCCCTCCAGCTTCTACCTTGCACCCCAACACCCCTGCACTTCTTCACCCCTCCACCCTGTACTTACAGGATCCTGCAAACCCCCATCCCTGCAACTTCCCCCTTTCCACCTCCAGGCCTCCCAGCCTTCCTTGAGGCCCCCGCAAAATCCCACCATCCTGTACCTCAGGAACCCTCCAACAGCCCCCCATCCCTGCTCCCCAACCCCCACACTCCAATTTTCCCTGCATTCTTCCAGGCCCCCCCTCCTTACCTCTTCCCAAACCCCTCTACTCTCTACCTACAGGACCCTCTTGCACCTCCCATCCCTTCAACCCACACACACAAACCAATTCCCACAGGTCTCCATCCAGGCTCCCCCAATCCCCCACCCTGTACCTACAGCACCATCACGGACCGAGCCTCCTCCTGCAACCCCCATCCATGCGTCCCCCATTCCTGCACCCTCCCATTCCCCCAGGTCCTCTTAACCCTGCACCTCCTCACCTGCAAGGACCCTCTTGATTGCCTCCTCCTGCACATCCCCATCCCTGCATCCCCCATCCCTACAGCCCTCCACCAGACCCCCGTTCCCCCTGAACTCCACTAGGCCCCCTCAACCCCACTCCACCCCCTTTTCCTACAGGAGCCTCCCGCACCCCCTCCTCCTGCACCCCCATCCCTGACCCCCAGCTCCGCACCTTGCAGGGGGGTGCGGAGGTGCTGCCGGCGCTGGTACAAGTAGCAGCAGGAGCACATGAAGCAGCAGACGATGGTGGTGACGATGGCGATGAAAAGTACCACGGCTGAGGCAATGCCCGCGATGGTCTTGGGGCTGTGGGACCCCAGGCGTGGGGAGCAGGGCCTGGGGGGCACCCGGGGCACACACCCCGAACCAGCACCCACTGATACTGCCCAGTGCCCAGTGCCCAGCACCCAGTGACACTGCCCAGTGCCCAGAACCAATGTCCAGTGACACTGTCCAGCACTGCTATCAGCACCCAGTACCAGTGACCACTGGCTAGCACCCGGTAGCATTGCCCACCCAGTAGCAGTGCCCAGTACCAATGCCCACTGCCCAGTGACCAGCATCCAGTAGCAGTAACCAGTGCCCAGCACTGCCCAACACTCAGTGCAAGTTTTCAGTACCAGTGACCAAGCACCCAGTGGCAACACACAGTACCAGTGACCAATCTGCAGTATCCATCCCGCAACACAGTGCCCAGTATCAGTGCACAGCATCCAGTGCCCAGTACCAGTGTCCAGCACCCAGAACCCAATACCAGCACCCAGTACCAATGCCAAGAGCCCAACACCCCGTACCAGTGCACAGCACCCAGCAGCAGTGCCCAGCACCCACTGCAAAGCACCAATGCCCAATACCAATGCCCAGAGAGCCCAGCAACCCAGTACCAGTAGCCAACACCCAGCATCACTGCCCGGTGCCCAGTACCCAGCACTCAATGCCCAACACCCAGTATTAGTGTCCAGCACCCAAAGCCAACAAACTGGCACCCCAGTACCACTTGCCAGTGCTCAGAATCAGTGCACAGCACTTCCATTTAGCATCCGGTAATAGTGCCCAGTGCCCAATACCCAGTGCCCCCCGCCAAGTACCAGTGCAGAACAATCAGCATCCAGCACCCAGTGCCACTGCTCAATACCAATGTCCAACCCCCAGTACCAGTGCCCAGCATCCAGTACCAGTGCCCAGCACCCAATACCAGTGCACAGCACCCAGTATTCAGTAGCAGTGCCATGAGTGCATGAGTGCCCAGCAGCAGTGCTCAATACCACTGCTGAATGCCCAGAACTGAATGCCCAGCACCCAATGCCAGTGCACAGTATCCAGCACCAACACCCAGCATCCAGCATCCAGCACCCAGCACCCAATACTAGTGCACAGCACCCAGCACCCAATACCCAATACCCAATACTCACTGCAAGGGCCAAGATACCCCTGCCCAGCACCACTGCACCACTGCCCAGTGCACAGCACACAATGACTAGCATCCAGTACAGCTGCCCATCACCAGCACCCAGCCCCAGCACCCAGCCCATCCAGGGGAGCCCCCAGCCCCATCAGCCCTGGCTGTGGCACCTGAAGGCAAGGCAGTGGCGCTGCTGGCGCTCGGTGAGCAGGCGCAGAGGGTCTCGGCAGCAGTACCGCTGGTGGCACGTGCCGCAGCAGAAGGTGAAGAACTCGCAGTCGAACCCGGGGTGCCATGACCCGTTTCTGTCCACGTACCACAGGCAGTCTTCGCCCCCAGCCACTGTGGACAGCCACTCATCATCATGGCCTTGGAGTATCTGGCCATCACGACTCTCAGGCGCATCAGCAGCACCCCATGCCCTTTATCCCCCAGATGAGCACAGCCCATACCCCACTGTATCCTATTCCCTTGTACCCCAGTCCATTCTGCTCCATGGACCCCCCAAGTTTGCCCCTATACACCCCCAAATACCCTGCTCCTTCCTGTCTGCCTGTCCCTCATACTCAGCCCTACATCCTCCATAACTTGCTCCATCCTGCCCCTGTGTACCCCCATATCTTGCTCCATCCTGCCCCACTTCCTTCCAAACCCTGCCCCTAGGTTACCCCCACACCCTGCTCCATTCAGCCCCACATCCTTGCAGACCCCCCTCCATCCCACCCAGCTCTCCGACCCCTCCAGACTCCTCCAGATGCCCCCAGCTTCCTCCCCTTCCACGTGTTCCAGTGGCACTTCCTGCTCTATTTCTGTCCCGAGCCACCTGTCTTCCCAGAAATAGTCGCAGGCCGAGGCCCAGGGACGGCCGGAGGCGCTGGGGCGGTGGATGGGGAGACACAGAAATGGGCTTTGCGGGAGTCTCACATGGCATTATTCACACACCCCAAAATGGGACTATTGCAGCTCAGGGACAAGGGGGAAACTGAGGCACAGTTTATTGCAGAGTTCGTGCATGGGAAGCCCCCAAATTCCCCGAGGCTGGGCATCCCAGCTCGGTTACCCACCGGCTCCATATCTGCTGTTCCCGGGGGTCAGCAGCTACCGGGGACACCCCGAAAGCGGCAAATGGGAGGCGAGTTTAGGGGGGGCGGGGGTGGTAGACACAGTGCCCACTGGGGTCACTTTGTTACAAGCAACCCCCAGTCAGGGGCCGTGTGTCGCACGACTCATAGTCACGGCTGGTGGCACCAAGTCCCACCCAGCAGGATCCCCGTGTCACGGATGGTGGCACCGTGTCTAGTCGCAGGGTGACACCGGATCCCCCGGCCCTCCCCGGTCCCCGTATGTCTCTTACCCATCGAGGCGGCCACAGCCACCAGCAGGGTCCCAGCCAGGGGCCAGCCGCTACCGGGGCCGCCGGGCCCCATCCCGGGGCCGGGCCCGGTGTCCCCGCTCAGCGCTGCCCGGGACAAGGGCGGCGGTTGCGCGGCGGCACCGGGACCGGGGCCGCTCCCGTGGCCGATCCTGGTGCTGCCCGTTGCCGGTGCCGCGGGGTCGCTCCCTCTCTGCCGATGTCTCCCGGTGCCGGTGCGGGGCCGGCGCAGGCCCGCAGTGACTCCGCAGCCCGGCGGCGCTCGGTTGCTGCCCGGTGTCCCCCCCTTCTCCCGCCCCCCCCCCCCCCCCCGGCGCCGCCTCACACCGCAGCCACCGGCCTCCGCCCGCCCCCACCGGGAGGAGCAGCACCGCCGGCCCTGGGCACTGACAGGGGCGGGCGGAGATGCCGGACCGGAGTGGCTTCTCTCGCACGGCCCCCCACCACTGTACCTCCCCGGCAACCCTTATTTCGCCTTTTCCTGCACCCCGTCCTTTCGCTCCTCCATGCACCACTCCCTTGCACCTCCCCCGCACCCCGTCCCCTACATCCAGTCCTTTCCCCATCCCCTGCTCCCCATGATTTTCCCTACCAGCACCCCTACTCCCACCTCATCCCACCCCTGCACTCCTTATTTGCCTGCCCTGCACTCCATCACTTTGGTTCACAGCACCCTTTCTCCAACTCCATCCTTTCCCTGAACACCTTATTTCCCTCCCCCTGCACCCCATCCCTTCACCCATCCCTTGCACCCTTCCTGCCCCCTCCTGCACCCCAACCCTGCACCCGTCACCTCCGTTCCATCCTTCCCTTCTACTCCTGCCCCCTTCCCAGTCTGGGTCACTGGGTGCTAGGGGTGCACAGCTGCATCTGGGACACCCTCTTGGCACTGAGATCACCCCATTACTGCCCCAAGAACAGCCAAACCCCAAATCCATGGATCCCATCCTGGCAATGACAACTGGACCCAGGGATGGGGGACCTCAGAGAGGACATGGAGGTGACACATCCTGAGAGCGACGTATCCCAAAAACAACCTTTATTAGAGACCAGAACTTCAAATTCAGGGTCGTGGTGACACCAAGGTCACCATAAGCACAGGGGTCACAGTGTCCCTATCAGCACTGCAGTGCCAGTGAGGGAACACAGAGTGGGGGCCAGCCCTTGCCACCCCGCTGTGGCTCCCTCTCCTGCCCCCACGCTGGAGTGGGGAGACCTGAGACGTCCCTGTCCCCGCCGTCCCTGGGCCAGCCAGGATGTGCCCCCACCCCTGGGTAGGGGTGTGGGCACTCACACCTGTGTGACGATCTCGCTGTTCTCGGGCATATAGACCTGAACGGGCATGCCAGCTTCTGAGCGTCGCAGCATTTGCACTGGGGGACCCTGGGGGGACAATACACTGTGGGTGTTCGCACCCCACCTTATTGGGGGCATCACTGGGGTCACATACTGGCACTGGGGTTGCGCTGGGGGAGTTGTGGCAGCATGGCAACAAGTCTCCACTTGCCCAGCATGTGTTCCAGCTGTGCCATGGGTGCATTTGTCCCAGCGAGACTCCAAGTTGGAGAGGGGGAGCTGGCCACTGAAATGTCTGCAGGGATCCTTCCCCACTTGAGGGCACCCCACTGCTGCCCCAGGGACCCACATGAGTCCTGCTTGTGGGAACCTGGGTGTGACAGAATGGACCCACATGCATCCTGCCCTAAGGACCCCCTTGAAGTCCTGGTTCTTCCCATGGGACTCTTGTGGGACCCCAGTCTTGCCCCAGTAACCCCCTTCAGGTTCTGGTCTTTCCCGTGGGATTCCAATTCCGCCACAGGAACCCCCATAGGGTCCAGGTCTTGCCCTTAGGATCTTCAGGAGAAAGGACTGACCTACACAGAATCCCAGTCCTTCTCCAGAGAACCCCTTAAGGTCCTGGCCCTACGCCAGGGACTCACATGGGACCCCAGTCCTGCCCCAGGAACCCACGTGGGACTCCAAGCCTGCCCATGGGACTCTCAGCAGGTCCTCATCCTACTCTGAAGGACCTTAAAGACCTTACTTCTGTTCCCAAGAACAGAAGACCCTGGTCCTGGCCATTGGACCTACTCAGGAAATCAGTCCTGCCCCAGGGACCCCTCTGGGACCTGAATTCTTCCCCTGTGATTCCCTCAGGACACTAGTCTTCCCACAGAGACCCACTAAGGACCCTGGTCCTACCCCAGGGACCATCAGGGACCCTCCAGCTCAACCTATAGGACGTTGGACCTGCTCAGAGAACCCTCAGAGCATCCTGATCCTACCCCAAAGGATCTCAAAGGACCTTGATCCTCTCCTCAGGACCCTCCTGATACCATGGTCCTGCCCCAGGGGCCCTTCTGGGATCCCAGTCATATCCCAACAACCCTCATAGGACTCCTTAGACCCTCTCAGGACTTCACTCCTGCTCTAGAAATCCTCATGGGACCCCACCAGAACCACATGTCCCTACACTACCTCAGGACAACTCATGTCACCTGCAGGACAGCGCCCAGGGTGTCCCCTTTCTCCCACATGACCACTCCCAGCCAGACCCCCTGTCCTACCTGAACCAGTGATAGGACTCCATGAGCAATGGGCCTGTCCCTGGTGGTCCCACCACGAGATCTTGGGAAAGCCCCTTGCCGGTCGAGGGAGCGGGGCCGGGCACCCCTCAGCTGGGCACGTTGGTGCCACGACTTGAGCTCCTCAGTGACGGCAGCCTTGGAGAGCCCCCGAGCCCCACCGGGTGCATAGTCTTTGAGTGAGGGTGTGCGCACAATGCGGCTACGTGAGGGCACCAGGCGTTGGTACCGCAGTGGGGCCAGATCCTGCTCATACATGAGAGTCAGGGGGTCAGCAGGCGGCAGGAGCTGGAGGGGACCCCGAGGATAGTAGCCAGGCTCGGCAAGGGGCAGCGGAACTGCAAAGGACACGTCAGGGCTGCTGCTGCCCGGTGAGGTAGTGTGGGAGATGCTGGAGAGGTCGGAGATACTGTCATCGGAGCCAGAGCAGCACGCAGGGCCAGGGGTCAGGATGCAGGAGGTGGGCACCGTGACTGTGTAGTAGGTGGGGCACCGGCGGGGTGTGGTTCTGCGGCCCCGTGGCTCAGCTGGCTGCCAGCATGGGTCCACCCTGCAGGCAAGACACTGTGGCTGTGGGAGGACCCTTCCCCTCACCCCAAAGCCAGGGCAATCCCTGAGAAAAGCGCACCCATGGTGTGGGGTGCAGCCACCTCATGGGGAGACATCTAGCCTCCTCCCATGGGATTAGCTCCAGCTTCCCTGTGGGGCAGTCTCCAGTCTCCTCCCAAGGGATCAGTTCATCCTCCCCACAGGGCTGACCTCCATCATCTCCATAGGGTTACTTCCATCCTCTCCATGGGATTTTCTCCAACTTCCTCCCAATGGATTTCTGTCCATCCTCCCCACAGGGTTTTCTCCTACATCCCCACAGGATTGCCTTCATCCTGTCTCTGGGATTATCTCCATCCTCCCCATAATATTGTATCCATCCTCCCCATGATTGAGCTCCATCATCTCCATGGGGTTGGTTCCATCCCTTCCCCATGGGATATATGTCTGTCCTCCCCATAAGATTTTTCTCCATCCTTCCCATAGAAATAGGTCCACACTTCCCTTGGTGTTCCCTCCATTATCTTCACGGGGTTATCTATATCCTCCTCCCCATGGCTTTAGCTCCATCATCTCCATGAGGTTCTCTTCATCCTCTCCCACAGGATTACTCCCATCCTCTTTCCCCCAGGGTTAGCTCCATCTCACTGCCAGTGGGACTATCTCCATCCTTCCTATGGGATTATTTCCAACATCCTCCCCATGAGCTGAGCTCCATCATCTCCACAGGGTTATTCCCATCCTCCTTCCCATGGATTGTTCTCCATCCTCCACATGGGATTATGTCCATCCCCCTCTCCATGGGGTTATCTCCATCCTCCCTTGCAGAAGCCCTTGTCTATCCTCCCCATGCTCAGGGCATACCTCAGAGACAGGGTCTGTCCCTGCCATCCTGATGGCTCTGGGGTGCTGGGAGTACTGGAACCCGCCTGCTGGCACAGCACCAGGGTCCGGACAGGGACAAACCGGTAGGGAGGGTCCCCTGTCCTGGACACTGGGGAGCCTGCGGAGTCAGGGCTGCTGGGGGCCAAGGAGCTGGCAGGGGCAGCCATCAGGGATCCAAGACAGCATTGGGAGCTCTGGTTTTCCCCATCCTCAGGGCTGATGCTGGGATTTTTGACCCTCTCGTAGGGTCTGTCTGGGCTGGTGTTCTGCCAGGGATTGGGGGGGGGCATCAGAAGCCTAGAGTCCGACTCCTCCTCCTTGGTGGGGTCCTTGGGAGATGGGGACCTCCGTGGGGTGGCAGGTCCTGGTGGCTGTGTGTCCTCTGCAGGAGAGATAGAGGGTTGGGATGGAGGGAACAGGTGGATGGTTGACATGGAGGAGGGATGGGGGGGGTTGGGATGGAAGGGACACACAGGGGAATGGCATGGAGGGGACACATAGCAGAGGAATTGGGATGGAGGGGACACAGGGAGAGTAGGAATAGAGGGGACACAGGAAGGGTTGGAATGGAGGGAACATACCAAGGGTCCTCCCTGGTCCCCACAGCCCCCTCCCCCTCCTCCAGCAGGCTGGTGTCAGACGCAGAGCTCTCATCAGAGGCATTGAGCTCTGTGGGGCAGGGCCCTGTGAGAACAGAGCCAGGGCCGCCTCTGGGTGCCAAAGCGCTCCCACGGCCCCGCCACCACCCAGCACGTCCCTGCGGGCCTCCGCTCCCCTCTCCCGTGCCACCTGCCCCAACACGCTCTGGGACGGCAGTGGTACCGGCCAGGCCGGCTCTACCAAGCTGTGTGCAGTTCCCAGCCTGCCTGGGATAGGCAGGCTGGGGGCACCAACAGGGAAGAAGACGCCACCACCATGGCCCTGGTCCTTGGAGCGGATAGGGACAGAGAAAAAAGGGACCCCCTTGGATGGCCCCTACTGGGATGGGGACATGGCAGCTGGGCCACATCCTGCCCCCCTTGGGGTGCAGGTGCTGAGGATGGGTGATTTGGTATAGGTATGGGGTGCAAGCAGCAAGGGTGAAGTATTGGGGTACATTCAGGGGGGTGCAATCAATGGAGGTGAAATACTGGGGTGGATTCAATGGGGTACCACTGGGGATGGTTTATCGGAGTGCATTCAGGGGCTACATATACCATAAATGGTTTCTTGGGGTGCATGCACTGGGGATGAAGTTTTGGGGCGTGTTCAAGGGAGTATATATGCAAGGGATGGTGTGTTGGGGTGCATGAACTGGTGACAAAGTTTTGGGATGCACTCACAAGGGTACAGCCACCAGAGATGAAGTACTGGGGTACCTTGAACAGGGTGTCTTAACAGTGAGAGCATATCAAGGTGCATGTACCAGGGATGGTCTTCCAGGGGGTATCCAAGGGGTATATTCAGCAGGGACAGGGAATTGGGGTGCATTCACCAGGAATGGTATGCTGGGGACCATTTTGGGGGGGTACATTCATTGGGGGTGTAGAACTGGGTTGTATTCACAGGGGATGGAAAGCTGGGGTGCATCCAGGAATGGGAAATTGGGGTGAATCCAGGGAGATGCATTCACCAGGGATGGGAACTGGGGTGCAGGCATTGTGGATAGCATATTGGGGTGCATCCAGAGGGGTGCATGCACTTGGGATGAAGGACTGGGCTGCATCCAGTGGGGTGCATTCACAGGGAATGGGGACTTCAGGTGCATTCCCCAGGGACACCCAACCAAGCAGCACCCCATTCTGCCTCCCTGCTCTCCAGCATCCCCCCATCATCTGGGGGGCTTGGGGGGCTCACCCTTGGCAGTACTGGTGTCCTGCTGCCCTGCCAGGAGCCGCCGCTGGCTCAGGATCTGCTCCAGGTCCCGCAGTTTCTGCTCCTCCCGGAGTGCCGCAGTCTGCCGCCTCTTCCGCACCTGCCGTCCAATGTTCTCCTCGTGGCAGAGCCGGCGGGAGGCCTCGGTAATCTGCAGCTGCAGCGCCCGCTCCCGTTCCAGAGGGTCCTGGGGGCGGGGGACATGCTCAGAAACACACCTCGACACCCCCAAGGCCCCCATCATGCTTAACACCCCAACACCACCCACACCACTCGGGATCCCAACCCCTCCCAGCATCTCATCTGGGACCCCAACACCCAGCACCACTCTTGGAACCCAACACCACCCATCATGCTCAGGACTCCACCACTACCCATAACATTTGCAGCCCACCTCCTCCCATAATTCTGGCACCCCTATACATCTGGGACCCCTCCACACCCATCACCTTGGCATCCCAACACCACACATTATGTTTAGGACCCCATGATAACCCAATTAACTCAAGACTCCAACACCACCCATCACGTTTGGAACCCTACCTTGTCCCATCTCCTGGGCACCCGAACGCCAAACATCACATTCAGAACTCAAACACCTCCCTTCAGTGGGGCATCTCAGCACCCCAACACCATCCATCATGCTTGAAAACACCCCCCTGCCCCTCCTACCTACCGCATTTGGAACACAAACACCACCCATGGGATGGAGATGGCAACATGTCCAGGTGACCCTCAAGCAGCTTCAACAGGGGAGGGGAGGGGAAGGGAGGGGATGGGTCTTCACCACCTTTGCACCCCAGGGACTGCCTCACCACCCCACGCAGAATGATGATCTCATCCAGCTTGAACGCAGCCCCAATCCTGCGACGGACCTTGGGGGGCTTCTCACCAGCTTTCAGGGGGTACTCGTGGGGCAGGGTCCCCGTCAGCTCCTGAGGGTGGCACAGGGACACTGAGCAGAGCCATGGCAACACTGAGGGTGGGCAGGCGGTCCTCGTGCTCTGCTCACCGCCTCACGCAGGCACAGCTGCCGCAGCTCCTGGATGCAGCCATCAAGCCGGGCCTCCAGCGCCTGCTGCTGCTGCCGCCCCGCCTGCACCCACTCCTTCCGTGAGGACACTGGGCTGTCAGGGCCTGGAACAGACACATGGACGTCTGCAGGGATGGGAGCACCCAGGTACCACCCCCCACCACCCCACAGCCTCCTGGCCTTAGTTTCCCTCCACCGCAGGGGGAGGAAAAAGCAGCCATGACCCTCCCAGCAGCACCCATGGGTACTCCAGCTGCCGCAAAGCAGCTGTGCCTCCCTTCCCCCCAGCAGCATCTGTAGGTGTACTGACTCCCCTGAAACACCTGTTTCCCCCACCCAGCAGCACTCGTTGTTCCAACCCCCCAGGTTATCCAGGAACCCCTCCCCCAGCACCCATGGGTCCTCCAATCCCCCAGGGTATGCATTAAATTCCCCCAGCAGCACCATGGGTGCTACAGCCTCCCCCGGGACACATCTAACATCCCCGGTGAGGAGGTTGGGAGGGGGGGCACAGGAGGAAGGTTTCGGTCTGACTCAGCCAGCCCAAGCCAAACCCGTCTGAGTCAAATCCTGTCCAGAGCACCCTCCACTACACTTGAGGTGCCTCCCCAAACGCAGGGGAAGCCTCCATTCCTCCACCCCTTCATTTCCCCAAAGCTTTCTCCAGGCAGCTCATGTGTCCCCAGCGTGCCCCCATGCACCGACGTGCTCCGTTCTCTGCCTGGGAAGGAAGGGCACGTCCATCAGAGCACCCATGGGCGACAGGGGGACCCCAAAACCTCCCTCACCGCCAAACCCCCTTCTCACCCGAGTGCAGCATGATCCCGGTGTTCATGTCACTTGCCTCCCCCATGCCGCGCGCCGGGACCCTGCGGGCAACAGTGGGGACACAGCTCGTCCCCACGCCCCCAGCTGAGCTGCACCCATGGGTGTCCCCCACCCTGCACCCCCAAAACCACCCATGTCACCCCGGGCGTGCCGTGATGGCGGCGGAGGAGAAGCGAGGCTGTTTGATTTGACTTCTTGTAGGTCCTACCATAAGTAAAGAGTGCGGACAGCGCGAGGCGGGGGGAGGGTGACACCCTCGAAGGGGTCAAAGGTGGTCGGGTGCGGTGGGGGGGAGGCCGGGGAGCCCCTCGCTCCCGCCGCAGCTGGTTTCGCTGGGCACCTCTCCCAGTTTTCCCTTCTTTTCCGTCTGGGCTAGAGGCGGATCCTGGGGTAGGAGCGACTGCTGGCCTGGGAAAATGGGGTTCCCAGACCCCATGATCCCCAAACTCTTGGGGAAGGAGTGAAAGGGGGGCAGTGGGGAGGGGGGAAAGGGGTTCAAACCGCTTTTCCAGCGCCGTCGCCTGGCCGTGTCTCAGTTTCCCCAACCCGCTCCACGTCGCACTGGGCGGCCAGAGGCAGGGCGGAGGTATCGGGAGACCCGTCAGGGTGGGAGAATCTCTTACCTGAGCCGCCTGCCGCCGCTGCCGGCTGTGCTGCGCCGGGGCACTGACGAGTCTGGGCTTGAGCGAAGGGAGGAGCAGGGTGAGCAACACCTGCCCCAGTTCCCGCACCCCCACACTGGACGGCCCTCCAGCGGCTGCACCGCACGGCACTGCATGGAATGGAATGACACTGCACACGGTACGGCACTATGTGGCATTGGCATGGAATGGCATGGAATAGCACTGCATGGCACAGCACGGCATGGCCCTGTGTGGTATGGGGTGGATGACATGGGAATGCACAGTGTGGCATGGCATGGCATGGCATGGCATGGCATGGCATGGCATGGCATGGCATGGCATGGCATGGCATGGCATGGCATGGCATGGCATGGCATGGCATGGCATGGCATGGCAGTGTGTGGTGCAGGATGGAACTGTGTGACATGGCATGCAATGGCATGATATGGTATAGATGTGTCACAGCCTGGCACATAACAGCAGGAGTCAGTGCAGCTTGGTGCGGTGTGGCACTGTAGCCCAGTACAGCCTAGCACAGTGCTTGCTGGAGGCTCCATTCCTAGTGCCATGTAGGCATGGCCCAAGCACAAGGGCCACTGTCCCCATCCTTGCCCGGGCCATGCACAGCAGGACAGAGCCAGGATGGTGCTACCATTGTGCCAGGATGGTGCCAAGGCTCTCCTGGGCCATGAGCCAATCATGCTGCAGCCACTGTGGCCCCTCTGAGCTGGATTGGAGTGAGCTGGGCACATCCTGCATTGCTGCACCTGGCAGGGTGGGCAAGAGGTTGAGATGAGGCTAAACAGGATGGGGTGAGAAGGCAGGGAGCAGGCAGGGTACAGGCAGGGGATGCAGGGAGGAGGCACGGAGCAGGCAAGGAGTGCAGGTCTCAGACTGGGGGGAGGTGCAGATTCCCCAGAACAATGGCCTGTTCCCTGCCTTGGTGCCCAGGGTGGTGCTGTCAGCCTGGGGCTGTTGGTGTGAGACCTATTTAAACCAGTGTCTCTTTCTCACTCCCAATGGACTCCAGCTGCAGGTGGAAAGGGCAGGGGTGAAACACGTTTAACTGTGGAAATGGGAAAAAACACCAAAAGACAGAGGAGAAAGGAGAGACTAAAGGAGTGAGGAAGGCTCTGTGCCACCAGGAGATAGCTGAAGGCCTTGGATGGACACCAACTGCAGCTGGGCTGGTGGCACCACCGGCAAAATGAGGCAGTGGCCACCATCACCACCCTCCATTCCACCACGCACCATCAGTCCAAGGCAATGCCACCCCATCTCTGTCTCAGTCCCATTTCCATCAAGAAAACCAGATAAAAGACTTTGATTGTTTCCTGGTTCATAGAGCCAGGCAGGTCAGGTCAGGGGGAGAGTGTTGCCTGTATCCTCCATGGTTCCCCTGTAACTCCCAGTCTAACCCTAAGGCCCCCTCTCCAAGCACCCAGCCCCCATCCCAACTCTTCCAGTAACTGCCAGTACTCCCCAGTAACCCCAGGTCTCGCGATAAACCCCAGTGCCTCCAGTGTCCCAAGGTCTTCCCAGCACTCCCCAGTCCACCCCTAGCACTGCCCTGGTGTTCCCAGCTCCTTCCAGCCATGGCACCCTAGTTGTCACCAGCATGGGGACACCAAGGTTCCAGTACTCTCTCCCATCCACAAGCTCACTCAGAATGGCAGCGCCGGGTGCTGTTCCCAGTGCCAGAATGTGCTGGGGATGGGAGCAGCCCAGTGTGTACTGGAGGGCTCAGGGAGCTCTGCTGGGTTGGCTTTGGCTCATGTCTGCCAGGCATCTGCCTCTGCCAGCTTCATCTTCTGCAGGCTGTCCCACACCTGCAGGAACTCAGGACAAGGGTCTGGCTCTGGCCCAGCCACCTCCCCCTCATGCTCCAGGAGGGGCAGCCATGGGGTCTGGTTGGGATTCCCCCAGCCCTCTCCACGACCCAGCTGTCTCCTGACATGGGTATTCCCTCAGCTGTCACCATGACCTGGTCACTGCTGGCCATCCCTTGATTGGTGTCTACCCCATCCAGCTTTCTTTGGCCACTCCTCAAGTTCCCTGGACATTACTCAACCCAACTGCCCCAACAGCCTGATCAGCACTTGGTTGTCCCCAGGGAAGGACATGGATACATAGCTGGATGGATATGCAGAGGGTGGATGGATGGGTGGATGGATGGATGGATGGAGAATGGAGAATGAACGGATGGATGGATGGATGGATGGATGGATGGATGGATGGATGGAGGGATGGACAGAGGAGGGAAGAATGGTGGAGGGATGGAGCATACCATGACACATGAATGGAGAGATGCATAGATGGACGGACGGACGGACGGATGGATGGATGGATGGATGGATGGATGGATGGATGGATGGATGGATACATGAATACACAGATATATGGATTCATGCATATATGGAGGTTGGATGGGGGGATGGATTCATGGGGACATGGATGGAGAATGGATGGATGATGGTGAGGTGAAGGAAGGAAAGCTGGCCTGGAGATAAAGATGGAGGCTGGGACAAACAGACAAGGACAAAGGGACATCACAGACCTCCTCAAGTCTCCGGTGGCACTTCCTCAGCTGCTGGTCCTGGTCAGATGGGGGCCCCTCCTCCCTGCCTCAGCCACCAGCTCTCCAGCACCTGCAGGAGCTTGGCCCTGTGCTGGGGCAGGGTCCCCCTGTGGGGATGGACAGATTTCAACTGGCCATCCCACCCAGCCACCCCAGTTGGAGATAGGCCTGTTCCCATGCCCACCTGTTGTGGCCAAAGAGTAGCTCCCAGTGCAGGTCCTGGTGGCTACAGGACTCCTATATCAGGTTTGGCACCTTCTTAGGCTCAATAATGCTCCTGTGGCCATCAGGGGCCAGGTCCAGGGAGAGAACGTTACTCCTGTCACCTTCTAGAGGAATAGGGGATCAGCAGGTGATGGGTCACGAGAAGCATGGGGTCACCAGTGGCAAAGGGTCACTGGGAACAGAGTCACCACAAGGGATGGGACAACCTGGGACAGTGTCACTGGAGGATGGGGAGGAGCCACATGCCAGTACTGAATGAGATCCTGGACACCAGCTCCTGTGTCCCCCAGCCCCTGTGGTCTTGGGGTGGAACAGCCCAGAGTCCTCACATGCTACCCCCAGCACCATCAGGGTCCCTGTGCACAAGTGTCCCTGTCCCAGGCCACCCTGTGGTCCCCATATCTTCCCATCACTCCTTAGGGTCCTCATTATCCCTGGGGTACCCACCACCCATCAGGTGCCCATCACTTCTAAGGTTCCCATTCTCCCCTGGGGTCCTCATTGTCCCTGGGGTCCCCATCACCTCTGGGGTGTTCACAATCCCTCAAGGTCCTCATTACTTCTTGGGGTCCCTGTCACCTTCAGGGTCCCTATTGTCTCTGGGGTCTCACTCACTCCCTCACCCCTGATGTCCTGTTGTCCCTTTGTCCCCTTCCCCCTTGGAGTTCCCAACACCACTGGGGCTGAGGTATCACCACTGTACTGGATATCACCATAACCTTCAAGTCCTCACTGTCCCTGGGATCCCCATCACCCCTGGGGTGTTAATCATCTCTCATTACTACTCATTACTCCTTGGAGTCACTATTGCCTTCAATATCCCCATTGTCCCTGTGTTCCCCATTGCTTCTGAGGACCTCAGGTTCCCATCACTGCTGGGATTCCCACCACCCTCTAGTCCCCATAACATCCATGTTTCCATTGTCCCTGTGTCTCCATCACCCCTGGTATCCCCATTTTCCTTGTTGTAACCATCACGCCCCATCCCCATTCCGCTGGGTCCCACAGCCCCATGCCCTAGTGCCAGCACCCACCCAACACTATGTTGCTCCTCAAGGCTTTGTCATCACCCGGCAAAGTTGTTACTAGTGGGGACAAAATCAACTGTCCCCTGGGAGCTGTGGCTGGCCATGGTGGCTGGGTGCAAGGGAGCAGGAGGAGAATAGATATTCTCCACGTTAGCTCTGGAACCTAAGGAGGATGAGAGTCCTCAGGCTTAACACCAGAGGATAGGCACTGGAGCCTGCTGGGGGCACAGGGAACACCGGGAGCACCAGACTCACTTGGGGAGCACTAGGTTGACTGAGGGCACTGGGAACACTGGTGACATTGGGAACACTGGGTGTACTTGGAGCACAGGGTTTGCTGGGAGCACTGAGGACTGCTGGGGGCACCAGGACCACTGTGGAACACTGCGGCCACTGGAGGCACTGGGAACACTGGGGTCACTGGGAAGACTGGGACAACTTGGGCACTGGGGTCTCCTGGGGACACTGGACACACAGGGACCACGGGGTCCACAGGTGGGCACTGAGAACCCTGGGGGCCCTGGGGATTGCTGTGAGCACTGGGAACACTGGTGTTGAGTGCACTGGGACCACCGGATTATGTGGGTTACTGTGTGAGCTGAGGGTTACTGGAGAAACTGGGCAGGGGACTGGATGCACTGGTGTTATGGGAGGTACAGCGAGTTACTGGGTGCACTGGGGGTCAATTGGGAGGCTTATGGGGGATACTGAGATGGGGATTGGGTGGCACATGATGTTACCGGGAAGGACTTGGGACACTAGAGGCACTGAGGTTTATCGCGGGACCTGGGGTTACTGGGGAGGACTGGCAGTTACTGGAAGAGTTGGGATGGGGGCTGGGTGCTTGGAGAGGGGGCCTTAGGGTTAGACTGGGAGTTACAGGGGAACCTGGGGATCAGATTGCACTAGGGGATTACTGGGAGGACTGGAATGAAGACTGGTTGCACTTGAGTGGTACTGGGATACTGGGACTGAGCGTTACTGGGAGAACTGGTGGGTTGCTGGGTCACTGCCGTGGGGACTGGTTGCATTGAGGAGGTACTGGGAGGACTGGAGCTTACTGGGAGCTTGAATGAGCAGCGGACCCTGGAGGGCTATGGGGAGATTGTGAGTTACTGGGGAACCCGGGGGTCACTGGGGTCTGGTTGCATTGGGGGGTTTACTGGGAGGACTGGGTATAACTGGGAGCACTGGTGGGTTACTGGGAAGACTGGAATGGGGACTGGGTGCCCTGGGGGGGTATTGTGAGGACTGGGGGGGGTTTACTGGAAATACTGAGGAGCCACTGGAGACTGAGATGGGGACTGGTGACAGACGGCTGAGAGCACAGGGCGGACCGGGCGCTGGCAGCGCTCAGGTTTACTGGCGCTGCAGGCCGGGCGCTTGGGCCATACTGGCGCTGCACACACACACCTCCCTCAATAGGCACTCGATTGAGGCGACCTGCTCCTCAGGATTCGCGTCAGGCGGGTCGGCGCTCGGCTGGCGGCGCCTGTCGCCCGCTTCCGCTGTCGCGTTGGCGCCGCGGGGGCGCGGGGGGGTCTGGGGGCGCCATGACCAACGGTGGGAACGGGGGGCTGGGGATCAAGGGGGACCGAGGGGGGCCTGGGGAGAACCGGGGTTCGGCATAACCAGTGGTGGGAACGGGAGAACGAGGGGTCGTGGGCGGACGGGAGGGTCCAGGGGCCGCCATGGCTGGTGGTGGGAACTGGGGAGTGGAGGGGCCGCGGAGTCCGGGGCCTTAAAGACTAACGGGGGGAACGGGGGGTTCTGGGGGTTCCGAAGGCAGGGGGGGGCTGAGGGGGCACCGTGGGGGGAGCACGCAGGAATCGGCGAGCGGCGGGGGAGATGGGGCTGACGTGGGGGAGGTACTGGGAGGAGCTGTTGGGAGGCGATTGGGAGACTCTGTCCCTTTAGGGGAGAGGTGCTGGGAGTTCTGAGCGCCCTCGGTGGGGGATACTGGGAAATCTTTGTTCCCTTTCAGGGGGATCCGGGAAGTCTGCATCCCCTCATAGGGGCAGAGATGGCAGGTTGTTCACACGGACTCTGAGGGTCCCCTTGGAACGGGGGTTAGGCAGGGGCCCGGAGTGCCCCTTGACTCCTCCCCGACCTCCCTCCCTGCAGTTTACTCCCTGGACGGGCTCCTGGTGTTCGGGCTGCTACTGGTTTGCACTTGTGCATACCTGCGGAAGGTGCCCCGACTGCGCACCTGGCTCCTGTCTGAGCGCAGGGGGATCTGGGGAGTCTGCCACAAGGGTGAGGGGCACTGGGGACACTGGGGTATGGTGCAGGGGTGCTGGGAACACTGGGATGGTGGCACTTGGAACACTGGGGTACCGGATGGGGATGCTGGGATCACTGGGGTCAGGTCTGGGACAGGGGCATTGAGTTCAGGATAGGGACACAGAGATCTGGGGTCTGGGCTGGAGCACAGCGATTGGGAATGGGAACACTGGGGTTTGGGATAGGAGCATGGGGTCTGGGATGGGCTTATGGGGATTCAGGATGGATCTGGCATGGGGACACGGGGCCTCACCCTACCCTGTCCCACCTGCAGCTGCTGTGATTGGGACCCGCCTGCACGTGGCTGTGTCTGTGTCCTGTCTTCTCATGGCCTTCTACGTCCTTGTGGGAAAGTGATCACATGGGGACCTGCTGGTGACCTGAGAGACACCTTGGGACTGACTAGAAATCCTGTGACTGATTCCGAAGACCCCAGTATGGACCAGAGATCCCAGTACTGACCTCAGTGTCCCAGTACAAACCAGAGACCCCAGTACTGACCCTGAACCGCCCCAGGCAGCAACCTGGATCCTGCATGTGGCAACCCAGGGACCATCACCCTCCTTGAGCCCACCGAGGACAACTGTTGGGGCCAACAGGGCACTGGAACTGCTGGAAAAGAATTTTCCCTGAATTCTGTAGAGAAGTGGGTGAAGGGACCCCCAGAACTGGGGGACCCAGCTTTGCCCTGTTAGCCCCTTCCCTTGATGCTGAGCAGGGTCCTGGTGGGACCATGGCAGGCTGTGGGGGCCAGGCAGGCCCCCCACCATCCGTGGGATCTTCCTATGCCCCTGCAGTGTGGGGGACCCTCAGGGGGGTCTCCTTCTGCAGTAGGGGGTTGGTGACCCCCCTGGCTTGTAAATACTGGACCACCACGTGCAAATAAAGTGGGGGCTCCTCTGCAGCAGTGCTGGCCTGGGGGTCCTGTGGGGTTGGTGTCCTGATTGGGCATTCTGTGGTGTGGCTTGAGGGCCCCATTCGGTGTGTGGGAGGAGGTCCTTGGAGGCTGGCTCCTGTGGGGTGGAGGGCTCCCATAGTTCTGGGGGTCCTGGAGTGGGGAGGATTTGTGCAAATAAAGTGGGGAGGGGGCCTGTGGGGTGGGGGATTGCTGAGTGGAGCCTCCTGGCCCGGTTCGTCTAGCTCTCTGGGGCCGGGAGCGATGTAGCCCCTCAGTGAGGGGCACGGGGGGCTGTGCCCTCCCCCCGGGTGAGTGTGTCCGGCCCCGCCTGCGCGCACGTCGCTGTGCCGTGTGTGCCCGGGAGGCGTGGTGCAGGGCGGTCCTCCGGGCGGCAGGGGGCGCCTTAGAGCGCCGCACTGCCTTCCCATCGTGCTCCGCGCGGCGACTGTATATAAAGGGCAGGGTCGGAAGTAGTGGGTGGTTGTATTGGTGGTTTTGCGAGCGTGTGCGTGTGCGTGTGCGTGTGCGTGTGCGTGTGCGTGTGCGTGTGCGTGTGCGTGTGCGTGTGCGTGTGCGTGTGCGTGTGCGTGTGCGTGTGCGTGTGCGTGTGCGTGTGCGTGTGCGTGTGCGTGTGCGTGTGCGTGTGCGTGTGCGTGTGCGTGGTGTCAGAGAGTGTGTGTGTGTGTGTGTGTGTGTGTGTGCGTGCGTGTGCGCGTGTGGTGCTAGCCACCTTCCCTACTCCCTACACGTTGATCTTATTTGATCGGCCGGGCCCCGCCGGGCCGAGGTGAGAAGAAAGTGCCGCGAAGCCCCCGGGCGCTGTGCGGCTGGGCCGGGTGGGATGAGTCGATCAGATAGGCGAGGCCACGGCCGCTGAGCGCCCTGCGATTCTGACCCGCGCCCACGTCTGCAGCCCCGGCTTCATCCCGGCCCATCCAGCGCCGGGCCACGTGTCGAGGCGGGAAGTGGGCCCTGCACCAGGCTCTGCGGGCTTTGCAGGGGTCTGTGCCAGCCTTGTGGGGCCCTGCACGCACCGTGCCATGCTGGAAGTCGTTCACCGGGCCCTGCAGCAGTGTGGGGCACAAAGGCTATGCACCACGAGCATGACTTCTGTGTTTTTTGGGGGTATGTGGTGATGGAGATAGCCATAGTGGTGACGAGAGGATGGCCACAAGGAGACATCGTGACAGCCACGGTGATGACTAGGGGATGGCCGTGGTGCTGACAAAGCTGTGATGGTAACCAGGGGACAGCCACTGTGGAGACAAGTACAGTTGTGCTGGTAATGAGAGGATGGCCATGGTGATAACTGGAGGACAGCTGTGGTGGTAGCAGGAGGATGGCTGTGGTTGTGACAAGGGGGACAGTAGGGTGGGTGACCAGCTGTGGTGGTAGCAGGAGGATGGCTGTGGTTGTGACGAGGGGGACAGTAGGGTGGGTGACCAAGGGATGGCTACAGTGGTTACAAGAGGGTGGGCATAAGAGGAGAGCCAGGGGGGTGAAAAGGGGATGGCTGTAGTAGTGACAAGGCTGTGGTGGTAACCAGGGGACAGCAGTGATTCTGGCATTACTGGGAGAAGCAGCTGCGGTGGCTGCTGATAGTGGGTGGCCCTGCTGTGAGGACACTAAAAGGGCGTCACCAGCTTAATGGTGCCTGGCAGGCTTTATCTACCAAGGTGACACTGCAGATGCTGTGGGGCATGGGCACCCCATGCCACTGTCACCAGCTGTGGCACAGCAGGCTTGGGGTTGTCCCCATACTGTCATGGGGACAGGCATGATCCCTTCCTGTGGCCGTGTCCCCTATGCCTGTGGTACTTGCTGGCATCCTTGTGTTACCACAGATGAACCAGTGTCACCAGTTTTCCCCAACTCACGGGGTGACTGTGCCACTAGAGTTGTGACCTCTGTGTTGCCTTAGGAACTCTGTCATCCATGTCCTCTTGTGACTGTGGCCCCCATATGCCTGTGTTCCCCATCTCCCTGTGTCACCATATCGACTGTGTCCTCTGTGTCCCTCGTGTTCTCATATTGCCTACATCCTTAAGGTCAAATGCAGTGTTTTCTTGGGGGTCAGTGCCTGTTAGCACAGAGTGTCTCAGTGCCCAGGGTTCCAATACTTCACGTCCCCCTATGTCCCCCATCTCCCTGTAGCCCCATATCAGCTGTGTTCCTAAGTGTTCCCCATTCTCCCATATCCCTTGTATTCTCCTTGTCCTGTGTCCCCCATCATCCTGTGTCCCTTGTGCCCCCTATGTCCAGAATATGCAGCCGTGTGTGTCTTGTCCTGTCCCCAGTGCAGTGGGGCTGGCCTGGCTCCATGAGGACATGGTCTGGGGACACACGAGCGGGACACCTGGTGGGGTGGAGGCAGCTCTGGGGTGCGGGGGGCTCATGACTCCCCTTCGCCGTGTCCCGGTCCTCCCCCAGCCCCGGGAGGGCAGGAGGAGGGATTGTTTCCGGGGGCGTGATGCCCCGCGGTGCTGTTCCTGGAATAACATTCCTAATTCCGTTCCCAGGGATAAATTCCCGATGCCGTTCCCAGGACCACGTTCCGGGGATTACATTCCCAGTCCCGTTTCCGAGGATACACTCCCAAGGATGATGGGGTTCCTGGTGTCGTTCTCATGGATAGCACTCCCAGTGTCGATGCCCGGCATCAATCCCGGGATACCATTCTCGCAGTCCTGTGCCTGGTTCCATTCCCGGGTGTAACCTTCGGCGTGCCGTTCCTGGGACTTCCATTCCCGTGTCTCTATTTCCGATACCGATGCGCGGTGCCGTTCCCACGAATCACATTCTTGAAAGCACCATTCCCGATGCCATTCTCATGGCGAGCCTTCCCGAAGGCGATGCCGGCTGCCGTTCCAGGGGGTTCTATTCGTGATCCACTGCCCGTTCCCGTTCCCTGGGGCGATGCCGGGCGCCGTTCCCAGGGGTGTTGTTCCCGGAGGCGGGGGCAGGTGGCGACAGGTGCGCGGAGGCCGGGCCGTTGGCGGGGGCGGGGCCGCGGCGCCGGTACTCGCACCGGCCGAGCTGCCGCCGTTGCCGCCGCCGTTGCCGCCGCCATGGCCGGTACCGGAGCCTGGTGGATGCTGCTGGCGCTGTTTCTGGCTGTCACCGTGTCACCCGGACGCACCGGCGAGCAGCTACACGTCTGCAAGGAGGTACCGGCACCGGGAAAGGCGGGGGGCGGGGGCCAACCAGTAACACACCACTACCACCACCCCTAAATTCCCCACACACATCCCGGAGATGAAACAGAGTCCCAGAGCACGGGGAGGCTGCTCCCTATGGGATGGAGGGGACAAGTAGGGGTCGGGGGTCCCGGTGGCACCGGCGGTGAGGTATCTCTTGTAGCGGGGACGGACTGGCCGACCTACTGGGGGCCCGAGGAGGGGGCTTTGCTCCCAAGGGCTTGGCCAGTCCCCGACGGGCTCCTTGGGGACCCCAAAAGGCGTCACCCCTTCATCGTCCCCAAGTCCCTACCCCTCAGACACATTAAGGTCTCCCCAAACCCTTCCTGAGTGCTGCTGGGGGGTGACAAAGAGCGGGGGAGACTATCCCAATGGCCACGTGCCATTCCCAGCCGAGCACACGGTGGCCAAAGTATCCTGTGAAGAAAAACTGTTACCAGGATCTGTCCACCTTGGGGACAGCAGGGTGAACCACCCTGTAATACTCTCACTGGGTTGTTCATCCCGTCCCCCCTCCCCACCATTTTCCTCCCCCCCTCCTCAGACCTGCAGCTGCTTTTAATCTGGGCCAAGATTTTTTTTTTTCTGTGATCCAATTATTTTTGTCCATGTTCCATGATCCGGAGCTGGAAACAATAGACTGGAGCTGGCACCTGCCCCAGGAGCGATCAGTCCCCCAGAGGGGGTGTCACCCTGTCCTTCACTAGGGACAACCGTTCTCCCTCCCCTGGCCAGAGCAGAGTGACAGTGGCTATTTGGGGTGCCCTCCACCCCCAGAGGCAACCTGGGGCTGATCTAGGTCAATTTGTGTAGATTTAATAAAAACGGGGAAAAGTTTAGGAAAGAGAAAAAATACTCTCTCCCCAAGGGAATCCCTCGGGACTGAGAGCAGTGTGGTAGTTCAGGGCTGCTGAAAGTTGGGGTGACCCTCTGGGTACCCCCAGGGTGGTGGGGACCTTCCCCTATGTCCTCACCCCAGGGCCAGGGGGACTCCATGCTGCCTGTACATGGGCAGGCGGTGCTGCAGGCATCACTCTGTCCCCACTCTTCCTTCTCCACACCCCTTTTACCTCTCCAATTCCTCTTTCCCCTCCATCCCCCCCATCCCCCTTTTCCCTCCCCCTTCCCCCCCCCCCCCCCCCCCCCCATTGCTGCATTTCCAGCTGACGGGAACATCAAAGCAGTTGTTTTCTCATCAACCTGCCACGCTCCAGCAGCTGCTGGGAGCACGAAGTTACTGCACCGGCTCTGACACCCCAGAGCTGCTGCGGTGGGGTGGGGAGCTCCCCCTGTATCCCAAATCCCAATACCACCACCAGATGTGGCCTTCACCCTGCCCACGCTGTCTGTCCCTGGCGTCACCTCACCAGCCTTAAGCCAGTCCCAGCTTGGCGCAGCTGGCAGGATGGTGGTGTCATGGTGGCCTTCCTGTCCTCAGCACTTCCCGGTTCCCCCTAGTCCCCCTTGCTCTTTCTTGCTATGCCCAGGGTGCTCCCAGGCTGTATCCAGGTTGTGCCACGGGCTGTTTGATGACCAAAATGTGTCCCAGCCACACCAAGGCACACCGAGGGGCGTGACCGTACCACGTGCTCCCAGGAACATTGGGGGGGCTGGTGCAGGGGGTCACCCCCACACCAGGGAGGGGGTGCAGGGCTGTTGCTGCTCTGAGGATCCTGGGCAACCCCAGCCAGATCATCCCCCCACCCAAACACCCCCATTTCCCAGCATCTCCCCATACTGATCTCCCCCCTGCCCCAGTATCCCCCCAACCCTAAGCACCCTCCCAAGCCCCCTCACCAGGCCCTGGGCACCACAGGACATTGCCACACCCTAACTCAAAACCATACCCACAGGGTATGGGGTAGCCCAGGAGGTCTCAGGGTGCAGCTCCCCACCATGTTCCCTTTCTGTCTCCTGCAGTCCGAGTACCACTACGAGTACACAGCATGTGACAGCTCAGGCTCGCGCTGGAGGGTGGCTGTACCACACACGCCTGGACTGTGCACTGGCCTGCCAGACCCTATCAGGGGCACTGAGTGCTGTGAGATTCCAACCAGGAATGGGATGGGGTCAGGTTGGAGGGTGGGAATGGCAGGGATGGGAAATGAGGTTGAGGGGAGGGAGAGAGCAGGGAGACAAACAAAGCCATTGTCAGCTCCACTGCAGGTAGCAACAGGAGGATGGAATGAGATCAGTGGGATGGGAATTCCCCTGGGATGGGATGGTAGAAGAACTGCAAACACTGGGATGGGATGCAGTAGGGATCACATACACACACACTCTCTGAGATGGGATGAGAGGGATGGAAATCACACACTATACCAGAATAGCATGGGATGGGATGAGAAGGATGGGAACCACACGCATACAGGCCCTAGAATGGGATAAGAAGGGTTGGAAATCACACACACATGCATGAGGATGGGATGGGAATCACACACACAGTCACCGAATTGAATGAGAGCCATGGGAATCACACCACACATACCTGGATGGACATCTCCCCATCACACACATGCACCAGGATGGGATGAGCAAGATAAGAATCCCTCTCACACAAACTCACTCACCAGGATGGGATGTGCAGGATGGGAATCCCAAACACATGTCCCCAAATCTTAGGGGTGCCCCAGCTCCATGGAAGAGGGTTGCATCCTGCCTTGATTGGGCAAAGCTGGGCATCAGGTACCAACAGTCACAGATGGGGGGGTTGCCTTTGTGGAATGGTCAGAATGGGGGTGCTGAGCACCTCCACCAGCTGGGAGCACTTGGAAATGCAGAGCTGAGGGTGGTGAGGCTGTAGCAGGATCAGGGGAATCAGAGGTGACCCTCCACACCCTGTGCCCCTCTCCATTGGCAGCATTCTCCTGCAAGGCGGGTGAGTTCCTAGAGATGCAGACACAGACGTGCCGGCCCTGTGCTGCAGGCACCTACTCACTGGGCACTGGTGTCCGCTTCGATGAGTGGGATGAGGTGCCCCATGGCTTCGCCAACGTGGCCACCAACTTGGAGGTGGATGATGTCTTTCGTGATGCAGCAGAGAACTGCACAGCGTGAGTCATTTTTTCACTGGCTGTGATGCCAGCACATGGGCACCTGGCATGTCAGGACTGGGTGTGGGGCACCCCTGTGCATCCATAGCACCCAGTTGCCCCGACACCCTTCTATGATCGTGCCCTGGAAGGTGACACCAGCAGGGCAATACTAGGGCCACCCTGGTCACAGCAAAGGAACACGCAGCAGCATCACCCCCTCCAGAAGTGGCATAGCCCCAACCCCATGGGACCCCCACATCAACATTCCCCAGAGACGGAACACCCATGGAGGTCCCCACAGCACCTGTGGCGGGGGGGGTCTACAGCACCCATGGGGGTCTCCACATCCTTGTGCCACCAGTCAGTGCCTTTTTTTACCACCACAGCCCTTTGATCCTCTCTAGCAATCTCTGAGCTCTTTTGGTTGTGCTGGCAGCCACCAGACCCTCCCAGTTGTTCCACAGCTATTAAACCTTCCATCAGCTGGTTGTACCAGTAGCCACCAAATCCTCCTACTTGTACCACAGCCATCAAGGTCTCTCAGTTGTACCAGCAGCTGCCAAGCCCTCCCAGTTGTTCCACAGCTACTGAACTTCCCACCAGCTGGTTGTACCAGCAGCCTCTAAACCTTCCTGGGTGTACCAACAACCACTGAACCCTCATGGTTGTACCAGCAGCCACCAAACTCTCCTAGTTTTACCACAGCCTCTGAACCCTCCCAGTTGTACCAGCAACCATGAAACCATCCCAGATAGACTGACAGCCACCAAACCCTCCTGGTTGTAACCACACTACTGAACCCTCCCAGTTGTACCAACAACCACCAAACCCTCGGTTTTACTGGCACCACTGCACTGCCCCATTGATGACCCTCTCAGCCATTCCCTACTCTCAGCAGCATGCTCCTCATCCAGCCACATTCCCAGAACAGGGAGACCCCACTCTCTTCTCCTTGCAGTCCACATGGCTCTCAGCTGGCCAGGGGATTCTCTCCAGGGGTATGTGTCTAGCTACCACACCTTGCCATGTCCCCAAGCTCCTGCGCCCCCCATTTCCCCCTCGCTTCCTGGGGACCCTCCCAGCTGTTCCTACAATCCCTGTCCTGCCTGTGGGGTTGAGAGTGGTGACAGCGTCCCTGGGGCCATGTCACTTGCCCCAGGTCAACGTGGGTGCCACTGGGGGACTACGTGGCCTCCAACACGGATGAGTGCACGGCCACCCTCATGTATGCTGTGAGCCTCAAGCAGTCGGGGACTGTCACCTTCGAGTACATCTACCCTGACAGCAGCATCGTCTTCGAATTCTTCGTGGGTGATGGGGGCAGGGGTGGAGGGTGTGGGTCCCTGGGGACATGGGAGGGTCCTTGGGGGCCATGGGAGGGGTCTCTTGGGACATGGAGGGGTCCATTGGGATATAGGAGGGGGTCCTAGATGGCACGAAGGGGTCCCTAGGTGACCTGAGGAGGGAGAGGTCCCTTGTGACCTGAGTGGGTCCCTGGGGACTCCTCAGGGGTCCCGGGGGACATGGGAAGAGTCCCTGAGAACATGATGTGCATCCCTGGGGACCTGGCAGTGGTCCCTGGGAACACGGGAAGAGTCCCTGAGGGCATCTCTGATGATGTGACAGGTGTCTCTGGGGACATGGGGAAGGGGATCCTGGGTATATGGGCGGGGTACCTGGGGACATCGGGGAGGTCCTTGCAGACATGGAGGGGTACCTGGGGACATGAGAGTAGACCCTGGTGACATGCGGAGAGCCTCATGGGACATGACAGTGGTTCACGGAGACATGAGGAGGGGTCCCTAGAAATATAGGAGGGTCCCTGGGAGCATGGGGGATGTCCCTGGGGACATGCGGGGTCCCTGTGAACATGGGGTCCCTAACACTCTCCCTCCAGGTGCAGAACGACCAGTGCCAGTCCACGGTGGAAGACTCCCGCTGGATGCGTACGACAGAGAAGGGCTGGAAATTCCACAGCGTGAGTGTCCGGTGGTAGGTGACACCGGGGGGAGGTCCCTCGGTGCTGCCCCGGCATCTCTTGTTCCCTCCCGTGGGAAGATGATGCTCCAGGAGGCCGAGGAGGGGGTAGTTGGTGGTGACAGACGGGGGTGCCACACACCCCCCGCCACTGGTGCCAGCCCCCTCCTCGGCAGTGGGATCCGCCACCCATGGCGCCAAACCCATCCCTGGCAGTGGGATTACCCAATCCCGTCGGGTCCCTCTCCCAGGTGGAGCTGAGCCGCGGGAACAACGTGCTGTACTGGCGGACCACCGCCTTCTCCGTCTGGTCCAAGGTGCCTAAGCCGGTGCTGGTGAGGAACATCGGCATCACAGGTGGGTGGGGGCAGGAAGGGGAGGGGTCTGGGGGGTCGCGCACCCCCCTCCCCGCTACCTGAGCCCCCTCCTGCTCCCAGGGGTGGCCTTCACTTCCGAGTGCTTCCCTTGCAAGCCTGGCACTTTCGCCCCCGCCGCCGGCTCAGCTGCCTGCCAGCCATGTCCCGCCGACACCTTCTCCGGCAAAGGGGCCACTGCCTGCCAGCCCTGCGACCCCAACACCTACGCCGGTGAGAGGGGACACCCGGGGCTCCCCCCTCCCAGAGCTGTCCCCCTAGTATGTGACCCTGGGTAAGGGA
Source organism: Chamaea fasciata (assembly GCF_029207755.1). NCBI lineage: Eukaryota > Metazoa > Chordata > Aves > Passeriformes > Sylviidae > Chamaea > Chamaea fasciata. The sequence continues at coordinate 6,823,568 of NW_027094110.1, forward strand.
GGGGTGATGTGGGGAGCAGGGATGACCTGACATCCCCTGGTGGGACAGTGTTGGGGCCCCTTACAAATCTGTCACCTATGCTGGTGAGGGGCGGACACCCTTAGTCCCTGCATTCTGCGCTGAAAGAGTGGCCCTGGGGGAGGGAGAGATGATGTGGGGAGTAGGGAGAACCCACTACCCCTTGTCTGGGAGGGAAGACAAGGACACCCTGCATGGTGGGAACAGCACTGGGGTCCCTGGGCTGTGCTGGCTCACCTGTTGTATCCTACCTCGGCAGAGCCCGGCTCGGGGTCCTGCAAGCTACGCCCCCCCTGCACGGACAAGGATTTCTTCTACACCCACACGGCCTGCGACGCCAGTGGGGAGGTAATGTGGGGGCACCCCGGGGTGGCCCCCCTGTCCCCTGGTGTCCCCAGCTCACCCACTCCCCCGGCAGACCCAGCTGATGTACAAGTGGGCAGAGCCCAAGATCTGCAGTGAGGAGCTGCCGCAGGCAGCCTGGCTGCCACCCTCGGGGGTCAAGACTCACTGTCCCCCCTGCAACCCTGGCTTCGCCAAAGGCAACGGCAGCACCTGCCAGCCCTGTCCCTACGGCTTCTATTCCAATGGCTCTGGTAAGGCGGCCCCATCGTTGTCCCCAAAACGTGACTGGGGCAGCCTGGGCTGCTCGGGGAAGGTGGCTGCCACTCCAGTGCGGGGTTGTCCCCTCCTGTCCCCATGGCTCTAATAAGGACATCCCCATCATTGTCCCCAATGCGTAATGGGGTCCCTAGGGCTGGCAGGGGGAGGTGAATGCCACCTCAGTGCAGGGTTGTCCCATCCTGTCCCCATCATTGTTCCTAAGTGGTGACCACAGCACCCCAAGATGACAGAGCGGAAGGTGGTACCACCCTATGCACAGGTGCAGGGCTGTCCCTATGTATCCCACTTATTGTCCCCAAGAACATCCCAGTTACTGTCCCCACGATGTAACTGGGATCCCTGGAGCTGCCAAGGGAAGGTGGGTGCCACCTCAGTACAGAGCTGTCCTCTCCTGTCTCCATCATTGTCCCCAAAAGGTGGTTACCAGGGTATCCCAAGCTGCAGGGAGGGGAATGTGGTACCACCCTAGTGGAGGACTGTCCCCTCTTGTCCCCATCACTTGCCTCAAGGGGTAAGCAGGGCACCGCAAGCTGACAGAGGGGGAGGTGGGTGCTACCCCTGTGTAGGGCTGTTGCCTCCTGTCCCCAGCCTGCCTCAGCTGCCCAGAGGGCACTGAGCCGGCGCTGGGCTTGGAGTACAAGTGGTGGAACGTACTGCCCCCCAACATGGAGACCACCGTCCTCAGCGGCATCAACTTCGAGTACAAAGGCATTGCAGGTAGTGGCAGAGGGCTGTCCCTTCCCTGTCCCCTGCTGGGGGACTGCCAGGGACCCCTCTGAGCATCACTTCATCCCTGCAGGCTGGGAGGTAGCTGGGGACTACATTTACACGGCAGCCGGAGCCTCTGACAGCGACTTCATGATCCTCACGCTGGTGGTCCCTGGCTTCAGGTGAGGTGGGCACCACCAACAGGGTGTCCCCAGGGAGCAGGGGGGCACAGCCATGGGGCAGAGCTAGCACTGTCCCCATGCTGTCCTCAGCCCTCCAAGCCCAGTGCTGGAGGACACAGAGAGCAGGGAGGTGGCCAGGATCACCTTCGTTTTCGAGATGCTGTGCAGTGTTGGCTGTGAGCTCTACTTTATGGTGGTGAGTGGAGAGACACAGCAGTTTGGAGGGGACAGAGTGAATTCGGGTGGTGCCACCATCCATCCCCCTGTCCCCACAGGGTGTCAACTCGCACACAAACACTCCAGTGGAGACATGGACAGGCTCCACAGGGAAACAATCCTACACCTACCTTGTGGAGAAGAACGCGACCATGAGCTTCACCTGGGCCTTCCAGCGCACCCCCTACCATGAGGCGGTGAGGGACAGAGGGCCCTGCTTTGGGAGGGCTGGAGGGCCCCCATTTTGGGGGGGTCTGGTGGGGGGTGAGGGGCAGATGGTGATGGTGCTTTTGGTGCCAGGGTCGGCAGTTCACCAGTGATGTGGCCAAGCTCTACAGCATCAACGTCACCAACGTGCAGGGGGGGGTGGCCTCCTTCTGCCGCCGATGTGCCCCCCAGCCCACTGGGTCCTGTGCCCCGTGTTCCCCTGGCAATGCTGTGGACCCCAGCTCAGGCACCTGCCAGCCCTGCCCATCTGGCACCTACCTACGGGGTCACCCCTCTGATGGGACACCAACCTGCCACCCCTGTGGCCCTGGCACACGCAGCAACCAGGTGACTGGGAGTGGCAGGGGATCCAAGTGTCCCTAAGTGTCCCAATAGGTGATGTTAATGGGCCCCAGAGAAGTGACACCAGCCTCCCCCACACCCAAGATGTCCCAGATGCTGGCACTGGCCAGCACTAGGAGGGTGACACCATCACGGATGGGTGGCACCAGCCCCCCCCAGTCATCCGGGTGCATGACACTGTGTCCCCATGGAGGTGAAACCAGCCCCTTACAGCCATTCTGGAGGGGTGACAGGATGGGTGGGAGTGTGGGTGACAGTGTCTGACCCTGGGTGGGTGATGCCTTCGCTCCTTGGCCATCTCCAGGGAGGTGGCACCAGCCCTGTGGCCATCCTGGGTGGATGACATGGTGGGTGACAGTGTCTAATCCTGGGTGGGTAATGCCAGTCCCCCAGCTGTCCCCAGTGAGATGACACCAGCCCCTTCCAGCCACCCCAGATGGGTGACAGTATCTGACAATGGTGGGTGGCAGTGGGTGACCCTGGTGGGTGCCACTATGGCCCAGCTGTCTCTGAGGGGTGGTGCCAGCTCTCCACAGTCCCCACAAGGGTGTCCCCAGTGAGTGGCATGGCTGTCTCTGAGCTCCCTTGTCCCTGTTCCCAGCTGCGATCGCTATGCTACAACAACTGCAGCCTGGCACTGCCACTGCCAGGCCAGATGCTGCGTTTTGAGTTCCCGTCGCTGGGCATGGGTGCTGGGCTGGGCACCAGGCCCAGCTTCACCCCCAAGGGGCTGCGCTACAGCCACCACTTCCGCCTTAGTCTCTGTGGGCACCAGGTGAGAACCATGTGGACAAACACGTGCACACATGAGAATACACCCAGGGAGTGGGTACAGGCACCACAGGTGCAAACATGGGCACGTGCTTGCATGGTGGGCACTTAGGAGAGTGAGCACACACGGGAAGGAGGCCATGGAAACATGCATGCAGACACAGGAACACACCTGGGAAGGCACACAAGGGCACACACAGGAGGGCACAGGAACATGCATGCATGTTATGGGAACACACGTGGGCTTGTGGGTGGGTGGTCATGGGTACACAAGTGCAAATATAAGCAGACATGGGGGTGTGCGTGCACTCACAGGCACAGGAGTACAAACACAGGCACACAGGTGGGCAAGTGAGTGGGCATGAGCACGAGTGCAAACATGGGCACATGCATGGGCACAGGAACACAGGTGGGCACACGGGCACACATGGGCAGGAGGGCTCAGGAACATGCATGCACACATGGGTGTGTGGATGGGCAAACGCAGGCACACACCTGGGCACATGGATGGGACAGGGGAATGCAGGAGGGCAGACGTGGGCACACGTGCTCAAAGTCATGCAAACACAAGGACATGTATGCAAACACACATTCACATATGCAGGTGTGCAAATACAGGTGTACATGCAGTCACACCTGCACACACACACACATGCACTTGTGCAATCACATGTGCACAGTAACACACACACATTTGCACAGTTGTGCAGACACATGTGAACACTTATGCAGACACAGGTGGACACTTGTACACTGCACCTGCACACCTATGGCCCTGCACACACAAATGCCAGTCCCTTGTACACATATTCCTACCCCACACACATGTCGTGTGTGTCCCTGCAGGGCAGGAAGATGGCCTCATGTGCTGACAATGTGACGGCAGGTCAGGGGGGCCCTGCCCGTGTGGTCACCTCTTATGTGTGCCAGGCCATTCTGGTGCCCCCTGACATCACTGGCGCCCGTGCAGCTGTGTCTTCTCAGCCTGTCAGCCTGGGTGACCACCTGCTGGGTGAGCGGGGGGAGGAGGGGGGCGTGCCCTGGGACACTGGGACACCCTGGAGTCACTGAGACACATGGGCAAGATAAGCACTGGAACACCTTGGTGGCACTGGCACACCAGCACTGGAACACCCCTGTGGGACTGGGACACCCTTGTGGCACTGAGAGTGGGACACCTTGTTGAGACTGGGACACCCTGGCAGGAAAGGGACCAGAAAATCCCAGTGGCATGGGGACACATGGGTGGGACAGGGAGTAGGCTACTCCAGTGGCACTGGGATTTCCCAGTGGGACTCAGACACCCTAGTGGGATTGGGACACTGGCACTAGGATATTTCAGCAGCACTGGGATACCTTGGTCGCACAGGGACACCCCAATGGGACTGAAATACACCCTGGTGGGACTGGGACACTACAGGGGCACCTTGTTTGGGATTGGGACATTGTCACTGGTATACCTCAGTGGGATTGGGATACACTGCAGAGGGACACACTGATGGGACTGGGACACCCTGTTGGGATTGGGATATCCTGGTGGCACTGGGACATCCTAGGAAGACTGAGACACTCTGGTGGCACTAGGACACTGGGACTGGAACACACCCCAGTGGGACTGGAGACACCCCTGTCCTCCCACAGGTGTCACCACCAGTTCCGTGCTGGACAGCATCGTGTCTCCCCCAGAGCTCTTCCCTCCTGGCCACCCTGACCTGCCTGACATCATCTTCTTTTTCAGGTGCAAGCAGGTGACAGGGGGTGATACCCACACAGTGCCCCCACTGTCCTTCTGACCCACCATGTCCCCTGGCAGGTCCAACGACATGACACAGCCCTGCACTAGTGGCCGGGCCACCACCATCCGCCTGCGCTGTGACCCCCTGCACCTCGGCACTGGCACCCTGGCTGTTCCCAGGTGGGGAGGGGACACTGGGGACCCCGAGGTGGGTTTTGGGTGACCCAAGCATCTCCTGCTGTCAGGGTTGGGAACATTCTTGGGGTGCTTTGTTTTGGAGACACCACTGTCACAAGTGTCAGAGTCCCTCATGCTGAGGTGTCATCTTGGCTATGTCACGGGTGCTCTGTGTGTCCTCAGTTGGCAGTGAAACAAAGGAGACCCCGGGGGAAGTCTGGGGACCCCCAAGGTCTCCTGCTGTCATGGGTAGATCCTTCTTAGGGGTGCTTCACTTTGGGAATACCACTGTCATGGTGTCTCGACCCTGGGGTGTCTCCTTGGCTGTACTCCCCACTTTAGGGCGTTACCACCACCCGAGCCCCTCTTCTTGTCCCTCCCCAGCAAATGCCCTGAGGGCACCTGTGATGGCTGCACCTTCCATTTCCTGTGGGTGACGGCCGAGGGATGTCCCCGCTGCTCCAGCTCCCACCATCGCCCCATTGTCGGTGCCTGTATCGGCGGTGTTCAGGTACCTCCCCGTGCCCCGGGCTGGGCTGCGGCTCCTGCAGCCTCTGAACCCCCTTTCCCCCCCACCAGAAAACCACCTACGTGTGGCGGGAGCCCCGGCTGTGCCATGGTGGGGATGCCCTGCCACCGCAGGTGATCCAGGCGTGCCGGAGTGTGAATTTTTGGCTAAAAGTTGGAATTTCCACTGGGACATGCGTGGCTGTCTTGCTGGCCACACTCGCTGCTTATTTCTGGAAAAAGACTCAAAAGTGAGCAATTGGCAGCGGGATTTGGGGACATGGGGACTAGCACTGTCACGGGGGGGGCTGATAGCACAGCCTGCATTCCCAGGTTGGAATACAAATATTCCAAGTTGGTGATGGATGCGGCGGCCCGGGAGAGTGAGGCGACATCGCCTGACAGCTGTGCCATCATGGAGGGAGAGGACGCGGAGGACGAGCTGCTCTTTGCCACTGAAATGTCACTTTTTGGAAAACTTAAAGCCCTGACGGCCAAGGTGAGGGGTGGGGTTGGGGGGGATGGAAACATCCCTAGAGTAGCCACTGGACAAGCCATGGTGGGGGTGGGATTTGAGGATGGTTCGTTCCTCAATTCCCCATCCCGGGGGGCTCCAGGCCTCTGTTTCCCCAGTCCAAGAGGGGCTCTGTACCTCCGTTGCCCACCCCTGGGGGCACCGGGCCTCAATTTCCCCATCCCACAGCGAATGCCAGATGGATTCGACTCGGTCCCGCTCAAGAGCTCATCCAGCAGCACCGATCGGGAGCTGTAAGAGGACGGGGGAGCACCCTCACATCCCCCAGCCCTCCCGGGAGCTGTGACAGGGCAGAGGGGTACGCACAGACACCCCACCCCCGGGCAGCTGTGAAGGGAAGGGGGGGTACCCACAGCCCATCCCCCCACGCCCCTCAACGTGGCCTTAGGGACCCGCTTCGGACCGGAGCTTCGTTATGGCTTTTGTACGTGTGTCCCCACCCGTGCCCTCACCCGTGTCTTCCCCATCATGAACACCCAAAAATGCCAAATACAGGAGTGGGGTTTGTATAAGGGCTCCATGTGTGTGGGCACACGGGGGCAGGGGGACACGCGTAGGGGGTGCGGGGAGCTGAGCGTGGGCACTCAAAATGCGTGGGGCGAGGGTGTGGGGGTGTGAGCGGGGTGTCATACAAGTGGGAGTGGGTGCCTAGGGGTCGGGTAGGGGGTGCACACGTGGGGGAGCAGCGGAATTTTGACTTCCATCTGCACGCCCCCTCATGGGAGAAGGGGTATAGGGTTCACCACATGGGTGGAGGCACCAGGACCCCGCCGGAATCTCCAAAGAGGGGACAGTGGGGTGACATGTGGTGCCATGGACAGCCACAGTCGTGGGGTGCTGTAAAGGGAGGTGGGGCGGCTCTTGGTAGCCCCGTGAACAACTGGGGTGCGGGGCGTCCTCGGGTGGATCCCCAGAGCCCACCAGCCTCACTGGGGAGAACCGCGGGAGACCCCCCTGGCGGGGGTGCTCAAGGATGCTCGGGCCCCTCCAGACCCCGCCATGTCCTCCCCAAAGCCTCTCATACCTTCCCGATACTCCAGTCCTCCTGCTCTGCCTGGGCCTCCAGACCGGCTGGAACCCTCCTTGGCGGGGGTCAGGGGTGCTCGGACCGCTCGGGCTCCCCCGACCCTCCAAATAACTCCCAAACCGCCCTTGGCCCTCCCTACCCCCGTTCTCCCGTCCTGCCGCGCCACCTCCACCCCACCAAGGGGCGCTGCTGCACGCCCGCATGGCCGGGGCCACACTGCAGCCACGCCTCTTGCCGCGCACGCGCGCGGTGCAGCTGTCCCCGCCGGTGTTCCCGGTGCCGCCGCCGCCGCCATCACCAGCCATGGTCCTGGACCTGGACCTGTTCCGCGCCGACAAGGGCGGAGACCCCGCCATGGTGCGGGACATGCAGCGCAAGCGCTTCAAGGACCCCGCACTGGTGGATGCGCTGGTGCGAGCGGACGGCGCCTGGCGGAGGTGTACGTGGGGGTGGGTGGGGTGGGAGGGAACCTTCCGGCTGGGGGACCCCTGAGGGCTTGTCACCCCATTGTCACACGCGGGCATGTCTCCCCCTCCCGGTGCCTTTCCCCCCCCACCCCGTCAGCCTGGTGACCGGTCCGCAGGTGACGGGGACCCCCACACCATCGCCTCTCCTCGGGGATGGGGGATCTCCTAGGGGTCCCTCTCTCCCGCTCTCCCTTGCTACCGAGGACCTGGAACCGGCGCCCACACTGATCCACGCACCCCCTCGCTGAGATGGGATGACCTTTAGGGGAGGTCTTTCCCACCCTCCTCAGCTGTTTGGTGATTCCTCCGCAGCCCTCGGGGATCACCTCGGTGGATCATTGCCCTCGGACTGGATCCTGTCGGTAGATCGCAACAGACACCGAGGGCTTGTCCCTGGGTGGATCCCCCTCGCCCCTAATCCCAGGGATTGAGGTGGGAGAAATTCTCCCACTAGAACCGCCTTCCCTCCTCCCAGGCTGGGGGGCAGATCCCAGCTTCTCCTTAGCCCGCACGTGGATCCCGTCCCATTGCGATCCCCAGGGATCCGCTCCCTGCACTGCTACAGGATCCTGCTAGGTGGGAGGGATCCTAGACAGTGCCACCCCCAGATTTTTGGGGGTACACCCACACCTGGAAGGCTTGGGGGTGCAGGAGCCTCCTCCCCGTGGCTCCCGGCGGGATATGGGGCAGCGAGATCCGCATCCAGCTCCGACAGAGGGTGCCGGATGTGGAGAGGAGTTGGAAGGCGGCAGGAGTGGGTCCTCCCAGACCCCGCTGTTCCCAGGGCACCCCAGCATTCCACTGCTGCGGGATGAAAGTGGCGCTTGGGGCTTCCCTTTAATGCGTTCGCCTTGATGTCCTGCTGGGATCTTGCCCGGCTCCGGCCGTGCCCTCATTTTGTCCCAGAGCGTTTCATCTCACGGGATCACACGCTTCCCAGCCTCCTTTCCGCGGGCTCTGTATCCCCGGGGCGGCGGTGCTGGAGAACGGCGGGTGGCTACAGGGTGACGCAGGCTGGCGGGATGCGCTGGCTGATGCAATCCCGCGGCGCTGGTGCCGTGGAGCCCGTGCTGTGCCTGTTGTGTTCTGTTGTGTGTTCCCTGGCTCTGGATCTCCCGGGGACTGATCCCTCTCACTGATGGGGTGGCTCGTTCTCAGTGTTGGGTGTCCCCAGTCTGACCTGCCCTGGGTCTTGGGCTCTGCCCTTCCCAGCCCTGGGGTCATGAAGGGGGAACATCCATGCTCCCCTCATCCAACACCCCCTGAATCTCGTCACTGTGGCCTCAGATCGCAGGATCTGCTCAGCCCTTAGCAATCCCATCCTGCTGAGGGAGGGGTCTCATCACAGTGTGGGGTCCCAGTGTGATGTGGGGGTTCCATCCTAACAGGGGAGTCCCAGCATGGGGGGATCCCATCCTGGCAAGGGGGTCCCAGTGCAGCATGGGGGGCGGATCTCAACCTGGTGTGGGCATCCCAGCCCAGCATGAGGGTCCTAGCCCGACATTGGTGGGGGGAGTGGTCCCAGTGCAGTATGGAGGTCCTGTGCTGATGGGGGGGGGTCCCATCCTGATGGAGGGATTCCTGTCTTGGCAGGGTGGGGTTCCCAGTCCAGCATGGGGTTGCAGCCCAGTGTGGGGGATCCTAGCATGAGGTGGGGATCCCATTCCAGTGCATGGTTCCCAGCCTGCTGTGGGACTTACAGCCCAGTGTGGTAGATCCCATCCTTTCATGGGGGTCCCTGTGTGTAGGTTCTATCCCAATGTGGGGGTTCCAGCCCAGCATGGGAAATCATAGTGTGGAGTTCTCATCTTAGAGTTGGGATGTCCCATCCCAGCGTGGTCCCAGCATGTCATGGGGGTTTCCAGCCTGGCATGGAGGTCCCAGTGCAATGTCACTCCAGGTGTTTTCCAATGACATCCCTACTCCCTGCAGTTCTGCTTCACATGATCAACCTCTCTCCTCCCAAAAACCCCAAGCCTGGTGCCTGTGGTCATTCCTGGAGCTGCCATTCCCACTGCTGCTCTTGTGGGGGCTCCATATCACCTCTCTGCACCAGATGGGGGCCCCAGCCCTTCTCCTACTCCAGGTGACAGTCGCTGCCTTCCTTTCCAGGCAGGTTTCGTGCTGACAACCTGAACAAGCTGAAGAACCTGTGCAGCAAAACCATTGGGGACAAGATGAAGGTGGGGCACAAGTGCCCTGGGTCACCTCATGGTGGGACATCACCAACTGGTGACATCTCTCCTTCTCCCAGCCCTCTAGCCTCTCCCTTGTGTCACTGAGGGATGTTTTCCCCCTGGAATTTTACTCTTTAACTCTCCTGGGATTCCTTTTTCCTCCTGCTGCAGAAAAAGGAACCAGTAGGGACAGATGAATCGGTACCAGAGAGTGCACAGAACCTGGATGAACTCACGGCTGATGTCCTGGCGGTGAGTGAGAAGCCTCCCTCCACTGTGCCTACAGTTTGTCCAGAGCTTTGCCTGGAATTGCCCAAACTGGTGGCCTGAAGTGCCCACCAAATGAGGGTGCCTGATGCCCCAGCTGGGAGGGTCTTTTATCTCCCAGTCCCACACCAGCAATAACTGACTCTTCCTCAGTGTCTTTGATCTCCCCAGCATCGCTGTGTGTCAGTCAAGGGCTCATCCCTGGGAATTTGAGCAGCCTCAGTCCATTCGTGTCCTCAGTGTGTCCCTCCCTGCCTGCTCTGATCCCAGTTTGGTAGTCACCCTGGTTAATGAGTGCAGTGCTGGCTGCCATGGGAGCAGCTCAGGCCTTCCAAAGCCTAGCTTGTTGCCTCTTTGACCCTTCAGGCTGTTCTTGAGTGTGTCCAGCCCAGGGACTCACTCCAGAATCTGTGGAGGGTCTAAAATTCACCATGCTGGGCCCAGGATTCCCTGTGCTGGGTGAGCAGGCCCCTCTTCCCAGTGGTCTTCTCCCCCCCCACCTCATCCGAAGGTCTCTCTGCAGTGTCTCCAGGTATCCCAGATAAAGAAAGTTCGGCTGCTCATTGATGAGGCCATCCTGGAGTGTGACTCTGAGCGCCTGCGGCTGGAGGCTGAACGTTTTGAGAGCCTCCGGGAGATTGGGAACCTCCTCCACCCCTCTGTGCCCATTAGCAATGACGAGGTGGGACACGGGAAGGGAGGTGGGGCTGGGTCAGTGGAGCCAGGAAGCTCACAGTGGGAGGCAGGGGGCTCCCAGTGGGGGATCCCCCAGGCCGGGCTGGATGGGTGGGTGGCTGGATGGGCGGGTGAGGGAAATCTGCATGACAGGCCGGTATTTCCCACTGGGATCAGACAAAGAGCAGCTCAGACAACTCTGGGCACACCATTGTTGGGGGAATTCATGGGAAAGGCGCTTCCTGCGGTGGGGACGGGTCTCCCTCCGCTGCTTCCATTCATCCCACAGTAATATTTTGCCGGGAGGAGCAAAACTGGGCCAGGCTTGCTGCCAGGTGGCCGCACAATAAGCTACAGGCTGGAGTCTGAGCTCCCAAAGTGGGCCCAGTGTGATCCAGGGGCTAGTGTCACAGTGTTCCAGGGCACTGAGGATGTGATATGCTTCCACTCCTCTTTTTCTCTGGGTTCCTGCAGGATGTGGACAACAAGGTGGAGCGGGTGTGGGGTGACTGCAGCTGCAGAAAGAAGTATTCGCATGTGGATCTGGTGGTGATGGTGGATGGCTATGAGGGGGAAAAGGGCACTGTGGTGGCTGGCAGCCGTGGCTACTTCCTTAAGGTGAGAGCTGTGACCCCAGAATGATCGGTTTCAGAGGGGAATGAGGAGGGACAGGGGCCTTGGGTTCTCCTACCAAGGAGAAGATGGATTATGGGAGTCTCCATGGTGGGCATGTGGGATGGACTCTGACCACAGTGGTGCATCAGGATCTGTTTCTGCTGCAGTCTGGGGTGACACTGAGCCTGGCAGCCATTGCAGCTCTGTGGGCTCCATGTCTTCTGGACTCTCTGAGCAAGGAGAAGTGGCCCAGTGGGGTGTCTGTGTGACAAGCAGTGTGACCCTTGTTCCCAGGGCCCGCTGGTGTTCCTGGAGCAGGCACTGATCCAGTATGCGCTGCAGAGCCTCCGTGCCCGGGGATACACCCCGGTGTACACCCCCTTCTTCATGCGCAAGGAGGTGATGCAGGAGGTGGCCCAGCTCAGCCAGTTTGATGAGGAGCTTTACAAGGTAAGGGATTACTCCAGATTTGGGACCGGACTTGGGAGTAAGCCACTCCCACAGGGCTGTGGGGAGGGAGGCAGCAAGGTCCCGTCTGCCCTGGCAAGGCTGTGGTGGTGGCAGCAACGGTAGCAGTGGTTCCTTCCCCTCTCCTTGGGATCCATCTCCCCGTTGTGATGGTGATGATGTGACAGGGAGTTGTCTTGTCTGGGGGTGGTCCATCTCCATGGGAAACACTTTGTGGTGACACTGCAGTGACAAGGAGGTGGCTCATCTCGGGTCCATTTCCATGGGTGACACACTGTGATGGCCATGAGGTGACAAGGAGGCAGCTGGTCTCTGGAGTCCATCTCCATTGGTGACATGTGGTGACAAGGACATGGCTTATCTCTGGGGTCCATGTTTATGGGTGCCACATGATGGTGATGAGGTGACAAGGAGGTGGCTCATCTTTGGGATCCATTTGTACAGGTGACACATGATGGCAGTGCAGTGACAAGGAGGTGACATGCTCTGGGGTCCATGGGTGACGTAGGTGACAAGGAGGTGGCTTGTGATGGTGATGACGTGACAAGGAGGTGACTCATCTCTGGGGTCCATCTCCACGGGTGATACAGGTGACTTGTCCCTGCCATCAGCCCCTTTGAAGGATCAACAAACTCCTCCTGTGATGAATTCCCAAACCATCTGGCCCTGGAAAACCTCCCTGCTGGTCCCTGGAGGTGCAGGAGCAGCTAGAAGAGGGCTGGTGGCTCATGTCCCCTGCAGGTGATCGGGAAGGGCAGCGAGCGGGCGGAGGACAGTTCCATCGACGAGAAGTACCTGATTGCCACGTCAGAGCAGCCTATCGCCGCCCTGCACCGTGATGAGTGGCTGCGGCCTGAGGACCTGCCCCTCAAGTACGCGGGGCTCAGCACCTGCTTCCGCCAGGAGGTGGGATCCCATGGCCGGGACACCCGTGGCATCTTCCGCGTCCACCAGTTCGAGAAGGTGAAGGAGCGGTCCTGGCAGGAATTCAGGGTGTACTGAGGGTTGCTGTGGGGTCCCAGTGGGAATTCAGAGTGTACCCAGCATTACTGTGGGGTTCCAGTAGGAATTCAGCACGTTCCAGTGGGAACTCATGGTGTATCCAGTGCCACTGCAGCATACCCAGCAGGAATTTGTGGTGTACCCATTGTGACTGTGGTGTTCCAGCAGGAAGTTGGGGTGTATACCCCATATGACTGTGGTGTTCCAGTGGAAATTTAGGGTGTACCTGGTGTCAACTGCAGTGTTCACATTGGGAATTCAGGGTGTATCCAATGTCACTGCAGTGTTCCAGTGGTAATTCAGAATGTTCCAGGTGTAACTGTGCTATTCTAATGGGAATTTGGGGTATTACCATAATGTTCCAGCAGCAATTCAGAGTATTCTGGGTGTCACTGTGGGGTTCTGATGAGAATTTCTGCTATACTCAGTGTCACCGCAGGTTTTCAATTGGAATTTAGGGTGTCACCGTGGGGTTCCAGTTGGAATTTGGGCTGTACTCAGTGTCACTGTGGGGTTCTAGTGGGAATTGGAGCTATACCTGGTGTCACTGTGGAATTCCTTCTCCTGCAGATAGAGCAGTTTGTTTATTCCTCCCCCCATGACAACAAATCCTGGGAGATATTTGAGGAGATGATGGCCACAGCTGAGGAATTCTACCAGTCCCTCGAGATTCCCTACCACATCGTCAACATTGTCTCAGGTAGGGGCTCCTGTGTCACAGGGGGTCGAGGAGGTCCCTGACATTCTTCCCAGCATGGCAGTTTTTTGTCCCTTGCTCATTGCTATCCCCATACTGAGGAGGAAGAGAAGGGGACATTTTGTTTTCTGTGGAATCCTCAGCCTTGCTCTGGGTCGGTGGCAGTAGGTGTGGGCACTGCTGTGATGGATTGCTCCTGCTGTTCCTTCCAGAGGGACAGTTGGAGTGTCCCAGCTCCTCCTGGAAATGTTCACAAGAAAAAGATCTCATTTAAAAGCTCCCTATGGCTGAGTGGGGCCCCTTTATCCCCTTGGCAGAGTGAGAGCCCCACACTCCCACAGTCAAGTGGGAACCCCACTTCCCCACAGTTGAGCAGGAATCCCTCATCCCTGTGGCCAAGCAGGAATCGCAGATCCCCATGGCATAATCCCATTTCCCCGTAGTCAACTGGGAAGCCCATGTCCATGTGGCTGAGAAAGAGCCCCATGTTCCCATAGCTGAGTGGGAATCTCATCCACATGGCTGAGAGGGACCCCCACATTCCTTTGACCAAGTGGGACCCCCATATCCCCATGGCACAGCAGGAACCCTATGTCCTGTGGCTGAACAGGAGTTCCCCATCCCCGTGTCTGGGCAGGACTCCCATACCCCCACATCCCCATGACCAAACAACTTGTGGCTTGTTTACCCTGTGGCCAAGCGGGGACCCCACATTTCCATGGCTGAGAGGTAACCCCACATCACTATGGCAAAACAGGAATCCATGTTGGATCGGCACCAAGCTGCAGGAGTGACTTTGGAGGCTTCACCCTATCCTCTGCCCCAGCATAGGCAAATTCAGGATGGCAGTGAGACCCCCCCACTCAGCACTGTCCCCCCTCCAGGCTCCCTGAACCACGCAGCTAGCAAAAAGCTGGATCTGGAGGCCTGGTTCCCTGGCTCTGGCGCCTTCCGTGAGCTTGTCTCCTGTTCCAACTGCACTGACTATCAGGCCCGGCGCCTCCGAATCCGCTATGGCCAGACCAAGAAGATGATGGATAAGGTGAGGCTAGTGGGCATGAGGGGGTTCTTCCCGTGTTCCTTTGCTTTCCCCACGTCACACGTGTCGCTTGCATCCCCCTGCCACAGGTAGAGTTTGTGCATATGCTGAATGCTACCATGTGTGCTACCACCCGTACCATCTGCGCCATCCTGGAGAACCACCAGACCCCTGAGGGCATCCGCATCCCTGAGAAGCTCCAGAACTTCATGCCCCCAGGTAACATCCCCCTGTGCCCTCCCTGTCCCCCTGCTCCTTGGCGGCGGGGTGACAGGGGTCCCTTGTCCCCCCAGATCTGCGGGAGCTGATTCCATTCATCAAGCCGGCACCCATTGAGCAGGAGCTCTCCAAGAAGCAGAAGAAACAGCAGGAGGGGCGGGGCAAGAAGAAGGCAGGGGGGGGACGGGATCAGGTGCTGGAGGAGCAGATGAAGAACATGGAGGTCTGAGGGTGTTCCCCCTGCACCCCAAGGACTTTGGGGGCCTCCCGAATCATCTCATCTTCATCGCCAGGCTGTGCCCTGCACCATCGTCCTTGCCTAGGAGGGGAGTCACTGTCTGTCGTCCCCCCGCCGTGTCACAAAGAACTGACACTGTCAGGCTGCTGCCCCTCTTCCTATGTGTCCTCTCTATCCTGCTTAGTGGGGCCGGGATCCCCCATGTGTCCCCCTCTCACTCAGTGGTGTTGGGGACCCCCGTGCCCACATAATATGTCCCTCCTCCATCCAAAATAAAGCCAAGAGTTGCTGACCTCTGTGTTCTTGGGGGTTCCGAGGAGGGAAGGGGGAGGGTCCATCCCGGGGAGGTGTCTCCGCTGCACACCACTCTTCCTCCCCCTCCTCCCCCGCATTCCCTTCTCCCCATTCTCTTTCCCTCCTGCCAGCCCCTGACAAAGCCCCTTTGTGATGCAAAGTGGGACCGAGGGTCCCCAGCCTTAGCCCCAGCTGCTGCCCGCCCCCACTCCGGGCTGGGCTGACACACGGGAGGGTTGTCCTCTTCCATCCCAATGCGGGGAGCCCTGGCTGCGCCTCGCTGCGTGTGCGTGGGCAACACCCGGCTGGGCCGTGGGTGTCGGGTGGAACCGGCGGGGAGCGGCCCAGTGAGTCACCGAAGCCCCCGGCGAAGGTGGGGAGGTTCCGGCGCTCCAAGAACCGCCCCGGCGCTGGGGGGCCCCTCCCCGGTACCCGTCGGACCCGTTCTGCCGGGGGGGACCCGACTCCGCGCCGCCTGCCTGCACCCACGCCCTGGGACCGGCGCCGGCTGGGGGCGGGGGGGGAGGAGCACCTACGGACCTCGGGGTTCCGGCCCTGTCTAGCTTCTCCAGTCCCTCCCAGTCTGTCCCAGCGCGTCTCAACATCCCCTGTCCCTCGCAGTTTGTCCCAGTGCCCCCAGCATCCCCAGTCCCTCTCAGCCTGGTCCAGTCGCTCCCAGTCTATTCTATTGCCCCCGGTGCTGCTGCAGTGGGACGGGCCCGGAGATCGAGAGGGGTGCTACGGAGTGAGGGGACTCGGACTCGCGTGTGTGGAGTCACGGCCGGCGGTGGGGATACGGGGGGCCTGGGGGCGTGAGCATGTCACACGTGCTGTATGTGCCACATATGTGCTGTGTGTTTACACACATGATCTCTGCTGTGTCAGACGTGTGCTCTGTCTCACATGTGTCTGCTCCGTGTGTGTTTCACATGTGCTGTGTGTGTCACATAGTGGTTCCCATGTCAAATATGCACGCTGGTGCCTATGTGCCCTGCGTGTGCGACGTGCGTGTTCCTGCGCGTGCAACACGCGTGCCTGCAATGCACAGGAGCGCCCAAGGCTCTTCACATGTGTGTATGTACGTGTGTGCGCGCAGGACGCACATGTGCACCCCGCATGAGTGTGCGCAACCTGCTTGCAGTGCGCGCTCGCTGCCCCCGCGCTGCCGCTGCCGGTGCGGTTGCGGATGCCGCCGGCAGGTGTCGGGGGCGGTGGCTCCTTTAAGCGCGGCCGGGCCGATGAATTGTCGGCTCCGCCCCGGCGGGCGCGCGCGGGCCAGGGCGGGGCGCAGGCGGCGGCGCGGGTCTGCGGGCACCAGCGCAGGCACCGGGGGCACCGGGGGGCAGCGGCCATGGGCCCTCCGCCCACTCGCCGGGCCGCACTCCCGCTGCCGCCGCTGTTGCTGCTGCTGCTGCTGCCCGCACCGGGACCGGCCACCGCCATCACCACCGCCATCGGCTCCGGCACCCCCACCGGCATCGGCACCGGCGTCGGCACCGGCACCGGCACCCGCATCCGTCCGTCCAGCACGCTCCCGTCTCCACTCCAGCTCCGCGGTGGCACCGGGGACAGCGGCGGTGCGCGGCCCCCGCCAAGCACCGGGGACAGCGGCGACAGCGCTGGGCCCGTACCGGCCGCGGGCGGCAGCGATGGGACCGCACGAGGCACCGGCTCTTTCAGTGGGGGCAGTGGCGGCGGCGTTACGGGGTCTCCAGGTATCGGCGGCACCAGGTTTACCGGGGACATTGGAGACACCGTGAATGTTGGAGACGCCTGGAAACCTGGAGGCATTGGGGACGCTGGGGGCGTTGGAAGCACCAGGGACGCTGGAGGCACTCGGGATAGTGGAGGCACCGGCGTTACTGGAGGAACTGGAGACACTGGGAACACCCATGTCCTCAGGGGCACCAGGAGAGCCAGGAGTTCTGGACACACCGGGAACACCAACATCCCCATGAACACCTGGAGCTCTGGGAATGTGTTGAGCAGTGGGGGTGTTGGGGGCACTGGGAGCATGCCAGTCCCCAGGGACACCAAGGATTCTGAACTCACTGGGGAGACTGGGAGAGTCTCCAGAGATGCTGAAAACACTGGGAAAGTCCCCAGGGATACCGGGAGCACCAGAGATATTGAACATAATGGAGAGACTGGTAAAGTCCCCAGTGACACCAGGAACACTGTGGACACTGGACGTGCTGGGAACAGCAACATCCCCAGGGAGACCAGTGGTACTGGGGATGCAATGGACACTAGGGATGCTGGGGAGTCCCAGACCACAGTGGTCCCCAGGCCCCCCATACCTCATCATCGCCCCTGCCGCAGCCCCAACACAGCACCGCAATTCCAGCCCTCCAGCTACCAGGCCACAGTGGAGGAGAACCAGCCAGCTGGCACACCAGTGACACAAGTGACAGCACAGGACCCTGATGAGGGGGAGGCAGGCCAGTTGCACTATGCCATGGCTGCACTCTTCGACAGCCGCTCTGATGCCCTCTTCTCCGTGGACTCTGTCACTGGTGCCATCAGCACCACTGCACCACTGGACCGTGAGAGCAAGAGCACTCATGTCTTCCGCGTGACAGCAGTGGACCACGGGACACCCCGGCGCAGTGCCATGGCCACACTGACGGTGATGGTGAGCGACGCAAATGACCACGACCCAGCCTTTGAGCAGCTAGAATACCAGGAGAGTGTGCGAGAGAATCTGGAGGTGGGCTATGAGGTACTGACAGTGCGGGCCACCGATGGCGACACTGGTCCCAATGCCAACATCCTCTACCGCCTCCTCAATACCAGTGATGCCAACGAAGTCTTTGAGATTGATTCCCGCTCAGGTGTCATCCGCACCCGTGGCCCCGTGGACCGGGAAGTGGTGGATGCCTTTGAGCTGTTGGTGGAGGCCACAGACCAGGGCCAGGATCCCAGTCCCCGGAGTGCCACAGCCACTGTCCGCATCACTGTGGAGGACGACAATGACAATGCGCCACAGTTCAGTGAGCGGCGTTACGTGGCACAGGTCCCTGAGGACGTGGTGCCCAATGCGGCGGTTCTGCAGGTGATGGCCACCGACCGTGACAAAGGCAGCAATGCACTGGTCCACTACAGCATTGTCAGCGGCAACACCCGTGGGCACTTCTACATTGATGCACAGACAGGCATGCTGGATGTCATTACCCCCCTGGACTATGAGGTCACCAAGGAGTTCACCCTACGGATCAGGGCACAGGATGGTGGCCGCCCACCTCTCTCCAACATCAGTGGTTTGGTTACCATCCAGGTGTTGGATGTCAATGACAATGCACCCATCTTTGTCAGCACGCCCTTCCAGGCCACCGTGCTGGAGAATGTCCCTGTAGGCTACTCCGTCATCCATGTACAAGCCATTGATGCTGATTCAGGTGACAACAGCTGGTTAGTTTACACCCTGCTGGAGACTGGCACCGGCTTCCCCTTTGCCATCAATAACAGCACTGGGTGGATCGTGGTGGCCTCTGAGCTGGACCGGGAGGTGGTTGACTTCTACAGTTTTGGGGTGGAGGCACAGGACCGGGGCACCCCCCCAAAGGCCTCCATGGCCAGTGTCACTGTCACCATCCTGGATGTCAATGACAATAGCCCTGAGTTCACCCAGCGGGAGTACAGCACCCGCCTGAATGAGGATGCGGCAGTGGGCACCAGTGTCCTGACCATCTCTGCTGTCGACCGTGATGCTAATAGCATCATCACATACCAGATCTCCAGTGGCAACACCCGCAACCGGTTCTCCATCACCAGCCAGAGCGGTGGTGGACTCATCTCCCTTGCCCTGCCTTTGGACTACAAGCTGGAGCGGCAGTACCTGCTTACCGTTGCTGCCTCTGATGGCACCCGCCAGGACACTGCCCAGGTGGTTGTCAATGTCACTGATGCCAACACCCACCGCCCCGTCTTCCAGAGCTCCCACTACACCGTCAGCATCAATGAGGACCGGCCAGTGGGCACAACAGTGGTGGTCATCAGTGCCACAGATGAGGACACAGGGGATAATGCCCGGATCACCTACCTGATGGAAGATAGCATCCCCCAGTTCAGCATTGCTGCTGAGACTGGTGCTGTCACCACCCAGATGGAGCTAGATTATGAGGACCAGGTGTCCTACACCTTGGCCATCACAGCGCAGGACAATGGTATCCCGCAGAAATCTGACACAACTTACCTGGAGATCCTGGTGAGTGATGTCAATGACAATGCACCCCAGTTCCTCCATCATTCCTACCAGGGATCCATCTATGAGGATGTCCCCACCTTCACCAGCGTCCTCCAGGTCTCTGCAACTGACCGTGACTCTGGGCTCAACGGCAGGGTCTTCTACACATTCCAAGGGGGTGATGATGGTGATGGTGACTTCATCATTGAGTCCACCTCGGGCATTGTCCGCACCTTGCGCCGTCTGGATCGGGAGAATGTGCCACTGTATTCCCTGCGGGCATTCGCTGTGGATAAGGGGGTCCCAGCCCGGAGGACACCTATGGAGATCCAGGTGACAGTGTTGGATGTCAATGACAACCCACCTGTGTTTGAGCAGGATGAATTTGACATCTTTGTGGAGGAGAACAGCCCCATTGGGCTGGTGGTGGCCCGGATCACTGCCACCGACCCCGACGAGGGCACCAATGCCCAGATCATGTACCAGATCGTGGAGGGCAACATTCCTGAGGTCTTCCAGCTGGATATTTTCTCTGGAGAGCTCACCGCCCTGGCTGACCTGGACTATGAGACGAAGGCTGAATACATCATGGTGGTCCAGGCAACCTCGGCACCACTGGTCAGTCGGGCCACCATCCATGTGCGCCTGCGTGACACCAATGACAACAGCCCCCAGCTCAAGAACTTCAAGATCCTCTTCAACAACTACATCACCAACCGCTCTGGAAGCTTCCCTGGGGGTGTAATTGGCCGCATCCCTGCCCATGATCCTGATGTCTCTGACCACCTCACTTACGCATTTGAGCAGGGCAATGAGCTCAACCTCGTGCTGCTGGACCCACACAGTGGGGACTTGCGCCTCAGCACGGCCCTGGACAACAACCGCCCACTTGAGGCCGTCATGAGGGTGTCTGTCTCTGGTAAGACCCCCACCCATAAAGAGCACCTTGCAGGGGGAGGTGCATGAGGTTTGTGGTTACATTGACATCTATTTTTGCATGGAGGCGAGGTGTTATTACCCAGGGGTCTCACTACCCTGTTTTGGCTGCCCCCACCCTCCAGATCAGAAGGGATGATGCGTTGTGGGGTCCCACCACCCCACTGAGGTGTTTTAGAGTTCCACCACCCCATCGTGGTTGCCTCCACCCTCTGGATCTAGGGCAGGGGGGATAATGGGATGCTCTGCCTCTTTCACACCCCAGACATACAAGCTGGAGGCCACTGGGGTCCCTAGCACCCTCTTTGCTTTTCCTACCCCCTGAGCTGTCTAGAGGTGGTCCTGGCACTTCTCTGTATGTCACTGATGGGGCAGGACTCAATGCATGTATTGGGGGAGCAGAGGCTGGTGTGGGCCAGCAGGGTCCTGGTACCCTTGGGGGCTTGTTACGTGGGGTCTGATGGGTGAATCTGGGAAGGCTCAGGGTGCAGTGCAACACTGGGGGAGTCCTGGCACTGCAATTTTTGTGTTTCAAGGAGACTCCACTTGATGAATTCAGGGCAGGAGAAACAGGGCCTGGTGTGTGTATTTCGGGGGTCACCCTGACGTCCACTGAGAGGTCCCCAAACTCAGGAGGAGGGTTAGAAGATAAGGGGTTTGTACCATAAGTTGTCAGCACTGTTTGGGTAGTGGGGTGTCCAGGAGGTGCTTCTGGGAGATGGGGGTCACCCCAAGGTGCGGGAACATCTCCTTCGTCAACCCCAGGCCAGGGGGAAACTGGGCCACAGACCATGCCTGATGTCTATTGTCCCCAGCCACATTGCCCCCATCGCCCTCCAGCTTCCCTTGGCTGGGATCCCTGCTCTGGCTGCACAAAGCAGGGGCAGGGCACAAAGGGTGGGGGCAGGGAGTCCCCGTCCCCCCTGTCCCCCCCCTGCAAGCTCAGGGGCAGGCGGGAGGGAAACAAAAGGTCCAGCCATAGCTGGGCCCTCGCGGCTGCGGCCATGACAACCTTCCCCCTGCTGGCCACTGGCCACCAATCACTGGCCATGGGCCCCCTGCGCCACCCCCTTCTGCCTGCTTGGCCCCACACCTGTCCCCATGCCCCTTTCATCTGTCTGTCTGCCTGCTCCCTATCTGTCCTGCATCCTGCTGCCCTCGGCCAGGGGGAGGACAAAGAGGAGGAGGAGAAAGGTAGGTGCCCGAGTGCTTAGCAGAGATTTTGCTCCCCCACCAGCACCAGCCCTACAACCAACACCAACCCCATAACCGGCACCATCCTCATAACCAGCCCCAGCCCTTTCACCAGCACCATCCCCATACCAGCCCCAGAAACAGCTCCAGCCCCAGAAACCAGCACCAACCCCATAACCAGCCCCAATCCCATAACCAACCACCAACCCCATTCAGATGCCCTCACCCGACGGTGTCCAAGCAGGATGGGCACCCCATGAACCACACTGTCCCCATTCTGTGGTCACCAAGTGGAATGGGCACCCACAACCAGCACCAGTCCCATAACCAGCACTGTCCCCATTCAGTAGTGACCAGGTGGGACAGGAGCCTTGTAACCAGTTGTTCCAACCCCATTGCCAACACTGTCCCCATCCTACTGTCTCTGCCCTGTGATGACCAGGTGGGATGGGCATCCCAAAAACAGCACCAGTTTCATAACCAGCACCAACCCTATAACCATCACTGTCTCCATTCCTTGGTGGCTGACCAGGAAAGGTCTCCCATAGCCTGTACTGTCCCCACCTGACTGTCCCCATTCCATGCTGGTCAAGTGGGATGGCCACCTCATAGCCAGTATTGTCCCTGTTCCACAGTGGCTACATAGGCTAGGTGTTTCATGGCCAGTGCTGTCCCCATTCTGTGGTGGCCAAGCAGATCAAGCCCCTAGAGCACCATCCCCGTCCGAGAGCAGCTGATTCGTTTGGTTGCCCCATATCCAGCACTATTCCCATCCCACCATTCTTTCCCAGAGTTGTCCATTGCTGTCACTGACCCCTCCTGTGTCCCCCCTTTGTCTCCAGATGGCGTTCACAGCGCAACAGCGCAGTGCACGCTGCAGGTGACAGTGATCACAGATGAGATGCTCAGCAACAGCATCACCCTTCGTTTGGCCGACATGTCCCAGGAACGCTTCTTGTCCCCCCTGCTCAACCGCTTCCTGGAGGGGGTGGCTGCTGTCCTGGCCACCCCCCGCCACCACGTCATCCTCTTCAACATCCAGACGGACACAGACGTGGGACCGGCACAGATCCTCAATGTCAGCCTCTCAGCTCTGCTGCCTGCGGCGGTGCCGGGTGCATCACGGTTCTTCTCGTCAGAAGAGCTGCAGGAGCGGCTCTACCTTAACCGGTCGCTCCTGGCGGCCACCACAGCCCAGCGCGTCCTGCCCTTTGATGACAACGTGTGTCTGCGTGAACCCTGTGAGAACTACATGCGCTGCGTCTCTGTCCTGCAGTTTGACAGCTCCGCGCCCTTCCTCGCCTCCGACACCATCCTTTTTCGCCCCATCCACCCCGTCACGGGCCTACGCTGCCGCTGCCCACCTGGCTTCACTGGTGACTACTGTGAGACTGAGATTGACCTCTGCTACTCCAGCCCCTGTGGCAGCAACGGGCGGTGCCGGAGCCGTGAGGGCGGATACACCTGCGAGTGCCACGAAGACTTCACTGGTTAGAGCCACTGATCAGCCCGTCCTCATAGTGTCTCCATCCTCATCTTTCCTTATCCAGCTCCTCTTTAGCCTTCCCTCCCTCCCTCCCTCCCTCCCTCCCTCCCTCCCTCCCTCCCTCCCTCCCTCCCTCCCTCCCTCCCTCCCTCCCTCCCTCCCTCCCTCCCTCCCTCCGCCAGTAGACTGGTAGCACTGGGGCCATATGCCTCTACCCCCCCCGGGACTCCAGCCCCTATGGGACCACCCTAGTGGGGGGTGCCAGCCAGGTGGGGGAGAGGATGTGAGAGGAGGGGGTATCTCTGGGTTTCCATGGCAATAGGAGATGGTTGCCATGGTGAGAGAGTTCAGGATAAAGATGCTGGGGAGGGGAGAGGGGATCCCCACCCTCCCACTTAGGGTGCTTGGTGTCACATTGGGAAGCCCTGTGAGTGCCTGGAGGGAAAATTTGGGGGTTACTAGGGGGGTGGGGAGGAGAGAAGACCCCCACCCCCCATTTTTGAGATGCTGATGGCATCGGGGTATCCCACAGGGGAGCCCTGCAAGCTGAGCACCTGGGGAGGGCCTCTCTGGGTTTAATGGAGAGGACGGGGGGAGATGGGACTCCTCACCCCAGTCTTGGAGTTCTGTATGTCATACAGGGGAGCACTGTGAGCTGAGTACCCGGGGGGGGCGCTGCACCCCAGGGGTCTGCCGGAATGGGGGCACCTGCCTGAACCTGCTGGTGGGGGGATTCCGGTGCCAGTGCCCCCCTGGGCACTATGAGAAGCCCTTCTGCACCATGAGCACCCGCAGCTTCCCCCCGCGCTCCTTCCTCACTTTTCGTGGGCTCCGCCAGCGCTTCCACTTCACCCTTGGCCTCACGTGAGCTTGGGGAAACTGGGGCGGTGGGGGGTGATGTGTGCCTCTGTGGGTGTCGTGTGGGGTGTAGGGTAGATGGTGATGGTTGCCCCATTGGCGTGAGATGAGGTGATGGGGTGTGAGGTGATGGATGTCTTGTGGGTACTGGGTGGGTAGGTGGGTGCCCCCATTGGCATAATTTGGGGTGTGGAGTGGTGGGTCTCTCAAAGGCATCAGATGGGCTGTGGAGTGATTGAGTGTGGGGTGATGGGCACCCTGAAGGCACAGGGTGGGAGCAAAGGGTGTGGGTTACCACTTGGCATGGGGGGCAATGGGGTGGGGGGCACCTTGTGGGGGCAGGGGCTGATGGGTACACAGTATCTCACAGTGGGTACAAGGTCATGGGGCAGGGCGTGAGGGGTGTGCCTCAGGGGCACAGCAGGGTCAGGGGGTGTTGGGGATTGCCAGGGAGGCACAGTGCGACTGGGGAGTATTGGGGCACTCCTGGCACTTGTGTTCCTCAGGTTTGCCACACAGGAGCGGGACGGGCTCCTGCTGTATAACGGGCGCTTCAATGAGCGGCATGACTTCGTGGCACTGGAGATTGTGGATGAGCAGCTGCAGCTCACCTTCTCAGCAGGTACACACTGCCCCTGCCACACCCTGGCACTGCACCCTGGCACCCTTGTGGGCACTATATTCTTCACTGCATCCCTCACTTTATCCCAGACATCCCATTCTGATGCTGCCTGGCACTGCATCTCTCATTGCATTCCTCACTGCATTCCTCATTGCATCCCTGGCCTGTCAATTCTTGGCGCTGCCTGAAACTGTATCCCCAGCATCCCATCCCTGACACTGCATCCCTGGCACTGCATCTTGGACATCCCATTGCTGGCACTGCATCCACTGCATCATGTCCCCAACACTGCATCCCCAACACTGCATCCCTGGCACTGCATCCTGGGCATCCCATCTTGACACTGCCACCTCTCCTTGCCTCTGGCTGTGTTGCCATGACGCTGTGCCCATAGGTGAGACCACCACCATGGTGTCACCCTTCGTGCCAGGAGGTGTCAGCGATGGGCAGTGGCATCGAGTGCAGCTGCACTACTACAACAAGGTGGGGGAATGGGGGACATGGTGGGGCACAGTGGGTGGGGAGTGTTTGGGGCAGACAGAGGGAGGGAAGATGGAGGGGAAGGGTGGGGGAATGGAGAGATGGGGGGATCGGGTAGGGGGTTTGGGGCACCTAAAGGACTCCTATGAGATGTGCCCACCCATGGGGGTCCCAAGGGATGGGAGATGGAAGAAGAGGAAGGAGTGGAGGGGAAGAGGGTGTTGTAGGGATCAGGAGAATAGAGAGGAGATTTGTGGGACACCAAGGGACTCTCAAGAGCTGCCCCCATCCATGAAGACCCCAAGGGACCCTCACCCACTTCCTCAGCCATTGGCCCCACAAGGAACCCCACCTCCCTTCCTCACCTGTGGGGACTCCTAAGGAATTGGGATGGGGGAATGGAGGAAGAGGTGGTCAAAGGGATGGGGGCTTGAGGGAAATGAAGGGGACCATTGAGGGGTTTAAGGGGGGCTGAAGGGATGGAGGGGAGTGGGGGGGGGGGGGATCTGAAGGGTGGGGGACTGGTGGGCTGGAGGGGCATGGGAATGTGGTGAGGGTTGAGGGGCCAGAGGGCAGTGGGAGGATGAGAAGCAGGACAAAGGCTGCAGGATGGGGGTCCTGGGCCCCCCCACCTGATATGGAGTCTCCCAGCCGGTTGTGGGGCGCTCGGGGGTCCCACAGGGCCCCTCAGAGCAGAAGGTGGCTGTGGTGACTGTGGATGACTGTGACACAGCCATGGCCCTGCGCTTTGGGCCCCGTCTCGGCAACTACTCCTGCGCTGCCCAGGGCACCCAGACTGGCAGCAAGAAGTGAGGAGGGCCTGGGGATGTCAGGGGTGGGGGTCCCTTGGGGTGCCCATAGAGGGGTCCCTTGGAGGTGAACGGTCCCTGTGGGTGCGGTATCTTTGGAGTCCTCACTGGTGAGCGGTCCGTGGGGAATCATGGATCCCTAGAGATGGGGGGGTCACTGAAGGTCCCCATTGGTTTGGGGGGGTTCTCTTGGGGTCTCCATGCATTGGGCGGGGTGGGGAGTCCCTTGGAGGGGGTCTGTTGAGTTCCCTATGGGTGAAAACCCCTTGGGTGGTCCCTCAGGTCCGCAGAAGTTTTGTGGTGAGTAGGTGTTCTTTGGGCTTCCCTTGTGACTCGTGTGGAATGGGCTGCGTGTCCCTTGGGGTTCCCTCGGGGTCCCTATGGGTTGTGGGGATCTCTTGAGTCCCCGAGGTGATGGTGGGCTCTGCAGATCGCTGGACCTGACGGGGCCACTGCTGCTGGGGGGGGTCCCAACGCTGCCCGAGAGTTTCCCAATCCGCAGCCGGCACTTTGTGGGGTGCATGCGGCACCTCCATGTTGACCAGCGCCCCGTGGACATGGCAGCCTTCATTGCTAACAATGGCACCCTGCCTGGTGGGCTCCAGGGCTGGGAGACTGGGCAGGGTCTGGGGGGGCTGTGGTCCTTTGAGCAGAGAGAGATAGGATGTGGGGTTAAGGGGTACCTGAGCAGTGGGGCTGTGTCCTCTGAATGGTGGGAGGGCATTCCAGGGCTGGAGGGATGGATGGGAGTCCAGGGGGCATGGGGGATGATGTGCCCCCTGGGTGTGGGATGGGAATTTAGGGAGTGCAGGTGTGGGTTCAGGGGTACCAGGGCCATGGGACTGTGCCCCCTGGATGCGGGGAGGGGGTGCCAGGGTAATGGGGCTGGATGGGGCTCCAGGGAGACGGTGGTAGGCCATTCTGTGTCCCCTGGTTGTGGGGTGGGGGGCAGGGGGCTGCCAGGGCCATCGAGCTGGAGTGGGTGGCACAGACAAGGCTGTGTCCCCTGGGGGTGGGGTGGGGAGATGCCAGGGCTGGGGATCTGGATTGGGTTATATCCCCTTTGGGGTGTGGGGTCAGGGGGTACTAGGATTGTGGGGTTGGATAAGGGTTCAAGGATGTCTGGTTGTCTGTGCCCCATGGGGCCAGGGATCCCAGGTCATGTGTGGCATGTGACTCCTATGTCCCCTCCCAGGTTGTCCCCCCAAGAAGACCCTGTGTGACACCAATACGTGCCACAACGGTGGCACCTGTGTGCATGAGTGGGGGGGCTTCAGCTGCCGCTGCCCGCTGGGCTTTGGGGGCAAAACCTGCCAGGAGGGTACTGAGGGTCCTGGGGGGATGGTGTGGTGGAGCTTTGTGGGGTCCATAGGCTTGTTGCGGGTCCGTGGGAGACATGGGGAGGGTCTCTGAGTGGGTGTGAGGGGTGTGGGAAGGGAGTGAGGGGAGTCGCCGCATGTGTTTGGGGGTCTGTGGAGTAGTTGTGGGTTTGTGAGGGTGTACAGAAGATCGGTGGGTGGGTGCAGGAGGTCTGTGGGAGGATGTGTTGGCATCTGTGGGATGTGCATGGGGTCCTCGGGTGGTTGCTGGGGATCTGAGTGTGGGTATGTGAGGCCATGTGGGGTTTTGGGGGATCCTGGATGGAGTGTGAGGGTGGGCAGGTATGAGTGGTCTGTACGGGGGAACGCACGGCCACCTCATGGCATGGAGGTCCCTGAGTGGGCTTGGGGGTTCTGTGGGAGTTGCCCCCCGTCCCATGTGCATCCCCCGCAGAGATGGCAGGCCCGCAGCGGTTCGTGGGCAGCAGCTGTGTGGCATGGAACAGGCTGTCGCTGCCCCTCTCCCTGCCCTGGCCAGTCCGCATCATGTTCCGCACCCGTCACCCCCGTGGGGTTCTGCTGTGGGCAGGGGCCGGAGGTCGTCTAACCCTCATCCTGCAGGTGGGCACGGGAGAGGCATGGGGAGGGCACAGGGGAGTCGAACAGGGGAGTTTTCCTGAGGAAAGTGCTGGGGACAGGGGGTGGTTCCCCTGGGGGGGTTATTGATTTGGGTGGGGGTCATTGCGACAGGAAGTATTGGTTTTGGTGTCATTGGCATAGGGGGCATTGCCCTGGGAGGCTATTGACTTGAGTGGGAATATAGGGGGGTTGGTACTGGGGCAGTGCCAGGGGTTATTGCTCTGAGGGTGGGGGGAGATTATTGGCATTCTTAGCATTGGGGAGTTGTTGGCACAAGGTTTATTACACTGGGGGGTCATTGCCCTGGGGGGGGTCGTTGGAGTGGGAGGTATTGCCTGGGGGGTATATATGGCCACGGGGAAGAAGTGGCAAGGGGGTTGGAATAGGGAAGTTAACTTCAGAGAAGTGCCAGGGGAGCGTTGCCCTGTAGGTGGTCTGTTGGCATCAGACGTATTTCTATGGGGGGGTGTATTGCTGGGGGGACAGGGAACAGTGTGCAAGGCGGTGTCACTCCTTGAGGGGGCATTATCTGGGGGGTTGTCTTGTTGTCTCGGGGGAAATTGTATTTCCCGGTGGGCAGTGCCTGGTGCTCACCAGGTTTTTGGGGTCCTTGACGTGTCTACCCCTCACAGCTGAGCGAGGGTCAGGTGGAAGCTGGTGCCTGGCAACGGGGGGACCGTTTGGCTACCCTGCGTCTGCCCCAGGCCAAAGTCAATGACGGTGCCTGGCACCACGTTGAGCTGGAGCTGCGGGGGGGCCCCGGGCACAACCCCTCCGCCACCCTCCTCCTCCTTTCCCTTGACTATGGCCGCCACCAGGTAGGGAGTGACTGCGGCACAGGGAGGCATCCACTCCGATGATCCCTGGGTGCCACCATGGCACTCCCTGTGGCTCCCCAAGGCACCCACGGGAGTCCCTGTGCCCCCCAGGCAGTGGATGATGTCCCTGGTGAGCTGCAGGGACTGCAACTGCACACGCTGAGCCTCGGGGGATTGCTGGGGGACAGTGGCACCGTGGAGGAGGGGTTCCAGGGGTGCCTGCAGGTACAGAGGCACGGGCTTGGAGGGTGTGGGGAGCATGGGGTGGTAGGTGTAGGGGTGGAAGGTGGGCTTGGGGATGTGGAAGAGGGGGTAAGGACATGGTCACAATGGGATGGCAGCACATGGTCACGGGGACATGGCATGGGGCTTGAGGAAATGGGCACAGGGATGTGGATACAGATGTTGGAGATGTGGCACAGGGTGAGGACAGGGCACAATGAAGCAGGGCTTTGCCTTGGGGGTGAGGACATGGGCACAATGAAGAGGGGCACAGGGACATGGGTACAGTGCTTGGGGGCCTGGCACAGAGCTTGGGGACATGGGCCCAGGGCTTGGGGGTGTAGCATGGATTGGGGACAGGGAACAATGAAGTCAGGCACAGGGCTTAGTGACATGGGTATGATAAAGAGGTGCACAGGGACATTGGGACGTGCACAGGGGTTGAGGACATGGGCACAATTGGAGGGAGCGCAGGGACATGGGCACAGAGCTTGGGGGCATGGCATGGGGAGTGGGGATGTGAGCATGATGAAGGGCAGCACAGGGACATTGGGGCATAGGCACAGGGATGGGGCATGGAGTTTGGGAACGTGACACAGAGAAGTGGGGACATGCGCGGAATGGGTGGGAGGCACAGGGACGTGTCATTGGGTTTGGGGATGTGAAGTGGGGGCGTAGCACGGGACATGGGAACATGGGCAGGATGGACAAGAGCACAGGGATGTGGTTACAGGCAGCTGGCACAGGACAAGGAGACATAGGCTGTATGGGCAGGGGGACATTGGGGTTGTGCTGGGTACTCAAGGGCATAGTGACATAGGGTGCAAGGACATCACCCCAAGGCCTGGGCAGCATGGGGACATGGCTTTGGGGACACTGGTGTGACTGAGGAGGTTATGGGTGGTACAGGGGGTACTGGCTGGTGTTGGGGCCACTGAAGCACTGAGAGGTGATATGACTGGGGAGGGGGGCTGGTGTGACACAGCAGGTCTTGGTGTGGGGTTCGGGGTGCCACATGTTGTGGGGACAGACTGAATGGGATGACACAAAAGGTCCTGGGTGGTAGTGAGGGGCACTGGGGCAGGAGGGGTCATGGTGGCTGGGGGGATCACTGGGAAGTTGGAGTGGGGTGGGGGCGTGTCCCAGGTCAATGAGGGGTTACTGACACAGGGGTGTCACCAGCTGGTGCTGAGGTACAATGACAGGTGACAGAATGCAGAGGGTTCAGGGTGCCACAGTGGGTCTGGTGTCATGGTGGGGGAAACTGAGAAGGGGGTGACACTGCAGGGTGGTCCAGGTTGTCCTGGGGTGTCTTGTGTTGTGGCAAGGGACACTGAGGTAGGGATGACAGTTGGGCAGGGGGTTTTGGGGTGACGTGGTGGGTCCCATGTGATGGTGAGATCACACTGATGGTGACACTGTGCAGGGAGTTCTTGTGGGGTCTTGAGGGAATGGTGAGAGAAACTGAGGCATGGAGTGGAGTGTGTTGGAGGGTCCAGGGTGGCTCGGGGTGGGTCTCAATGAGGACACTGATGGGTGACCCTGCAGGGCCTGCGTGTTGGGGACCCTGTGGTGACTGCGGGTGCCCTGAGCCTGGCACAGGCAGTGCAGGTGAACGTGGAGGTGGGCTGTGCCCTGCCTGATCCCTGCGACTCGGGGCCCTGCCCCCCCCACAGCTACTGCAGTGACGACTGGGACAGTTTCTCATGCCGCTGCCACCCGGGTGAGCAGGGACCCCACAGACCCCTGACATCTCCATAACATATCCCAGACATCCCTCAATAGCCCTGGACACTGACAGTCCTGTGACGCCCCCCTCTGCCACCCCAGTGAACGGGGACCCCCTGAGACTCCTGAAACCCCCCAGCAGCCCCCTAACACTCCCCGACACCCTTCTGACACAGCCCAACACCCCCAGGATGCTGACACCCTGTGACACCCCTCATTTCTACACCATTGAATGGAGACCCCCTGACAACCCCTGACATCCCCTGACACCCTGTGGGACACTGACACCACGGAGACACCCCTGTGACACCCCCTGTGACACCCCCTACTGCTGCCCTGGTGAGCAGAGACTCCCTGAAACCCCTGACAAGTCCCAACAGCCCCCGAGACACTGCCAGTCCCTGTGATACCCCCCACTGCCACCCCCATGAGTGGAGACCCCCCAGCACCTCCTGACAACCTTGAGACACTGCTATCCCCAGCACTGCCACCCTGTGACGTATTGCCCCAACAACGCTATCCTTTCTGGGCACCACCACTCCATCCCTGCCACCAGGGCAGTGCCACCACCCTGTCCCTGTCACCTGGACACTGCTACCCCTGTCAGTGTTCCTAAGGGACTGCCACCCTCCCTGGGCACTGCCAGCCTTGTACCCAGGTACTGCCTACCCTGTTCCCTAAGCACTGCCACTGTTCCCTCCTCTCACTGTCCTCGGGGCACTTGCACCCTCCCTTGTCACTGCCACTCCTTTTCACTGTCACCCCTGGGCACTGCCCCTCACCCCCCTATCCCTGTCCTCCATCACTGTCCCCTGTTTTTGTCCCCAACACTGTCTTGTGCCCAGGGTACTTCGGTGACAGCTGTGTCAGTGCCTGTGCCCTGGACCCCTGCGAGCCTCCGGGCACCTGTGCCCACCGCCCAGGCATAGCCCCTGGCTATGCCTGTCACTGTCCCCCGGGCACCTTCGGGACCCTCTGCCAGCACCGGTTGGTGACATTGTGGGGCACATGCGTTTGCCTGGGGGGGCACAGAGCACCCGGGAAGAGGGGGATGCTGTGAGGAACACAGGAGGCAGTGGGTGGGGTGAGGAGGGTGGGCATATGAGGCAGGGTGGCTGTGCAGGGGGCATAGTGCATGTGCAAGAGCTGTGGTGGGTGTGCAAATGGCACGGGGAGCGTGGAAAGGACACAGCGGCTGTGCAAGAGCTGTGGTGAGTATGCAGGGATCACTGTGGATGAAAGTGGTAATGTGGGAGTAGAAGTGGAACAGTGGGGGAACAAGGGGCACTGGGGGGGTACAGGTGGTACTGTGAGGGTACAAGTGGCCATGTGAATATGCAAGGGACAGTGTGGGTGTACAGGAGCCGTGTGAGTGTACAAGTGGCATTGTGGGGTTATCCTGGCATGGTGCCCGAGTGCCAGCTCCAGTGTCCCCAGGGAGGCACAGCCATGCCCACGGGGGTGGTGGGGACACCCCACGTGCGGCCCCTGCAGCTGCAATGTCACCCACGGCTTCGACCCAGACTGCAACAAGACCACGGGCGAGTGTCACTGCAAGGTGGGACCTGCCAGCCCTTGTTCACTTCCCCTCCCAACCCCTGCCATCCTCCTGTGACCCCTCTGTTGCCCCCTTCCACCCCACTGTCATCCTGTCACCTCCCTGTCACCCCCCATCATGCCCCTGACAACCCCCCAGTCACCTCCCTGTCACCCCCTATGAGCCCCCTGTCACCCCATCCCCATGCCTGCTGTGACCCTGTGTCCTCCCAGGACAACCACTACCGCCCACCAGGAGGGGACACATGCCACCCCTGTGAGTGTTACCCCACTGGGTCACTGTCACGCCGCTGTGATGCCAACACTGGACAGTGTCCCTGCAAAGCTGGGGTCATCGGCCGCCACTGTGACCGCTGTGACAACCCCTTCGCTGAGGTGACAGCCAGCGGCTGCGAAGGTGGGGGTCTGTCAACTTGTGTCACCCTGTGCCACCCTGAGTGCCCACCATCACCCTGCTGTCATCCTTCATTACTCTCTGTCACCTTGTGTCACCTTGTGCCACGTTGTGTCATCCTGTGTCACCCTGAGTGCCATGACTGGATACTACTGTCACTCTGCTGTCACTCTACTGACCTCATTGTGACATTGTGTGACCTTGTGTCACCCCACTGTCACTCTGTGTCACACTGGTGTCATCCTTCTGTCATCCTGTGCCACTCTACACCACCCTGTGCCGTCCTGATGTCCCCTTGCTCTGCCACAGCTGTCACCTTGGATGCCAGTGAGTGCCATTGTCACCCTGTATCACCCTGTGTCACCCTACTCTGCCCTGTTGCAACCCTGTGTCGCTCCAAGTGCCAGTGACTGGGTGCTACTGTCACCCTGCTGTCACCCTGTGCTACCCTGCATCACTGCATTGTCACCTTGTGTCACCTGCTGTCACCTTGCTGTCACCCTGGCTGTGGCAACTGAGTTCTGCCAACACCTTGGTTGTTGGTGTAATCCCATTGACACCTTGTGTCACCCCACTATCATCCTGTCTCACACTGCTATCACTCTGTTCCACTATGTCACCCTACTTCCACCCTGTGTTTGTCACCCTGCTCTGCCTCTCCTGTCACCCTGCTGTTAGCCTGTGTCACCCTGTGTCACCCTGGGTTCCAGTGACTAGGTGTCACTGCCACCCTGCTGTCACACTGTGCCACCCTTCATCCCCCATTTTGATGGCCTGTTGTGTCCCGCAGTGAACTACGACAGCTGTCCCCGGGCCATTGAGGCTGGCATCTGGTGGCCTCGCACTCGGTTTGGGCTACCAGCTGCAGCCCCCTGCCCCAAGGGCTCTGTTGGTACGTGGGGACATGGGCGGGGGTGTCCCTGGGCACGCTGTCAGAATGGGGCTGGGGGGGATGCTGACATCACTTGGATGGGGCTGGGAGGGGTTGACATCATGGCATTGCTTGGGTGGTACAGAGAGGTGACACCGTGATTGCACTCATGAGACATGGTGAGGAGAGAGGACACCATGGTGTCACTTCAGGGTGTTGCACTGCTGGGATGGCATGTTGACACCAGTGAAACTGGGCTGGGGTGTGTCATTTTGGTGGCACCAGTTGGATGGAGCTGGGATGGGGTGGAACCATGGGCATCACTGGGACAGGGCAGGGGAGTGATACTGTAGTGGCATTGGGTTGGTACAGGGAGGTGACACTGTGGTGGCACTGATAGGATGGGTTAGGGGTGGTGACACCTTGGTACTACCAAGATGGAGTAGGGCTGACACAAGTGTAGACTTGCTGAGATGAGGCTGGGGCTGCCACTGTGGTGTTACTGCGGAGTGTGACACTGGTGGCGTCGCTGGGGAAGGACTGGTGGCTGTCATAGTGGTGTCACTGGGGGGGGGGTGACACGGGAGTGTGACATTGTGGTGGCAACAGCTGGGACAGGGCATGGCACCACTGGGACAAGGCTGGGGGCACCACTCTGGTGTCACTGCAAGGGTAGAGCAGGAGTGTGACACTAGTGGCACTGCTGGCATGCTGTGAGGTGAGGCTGCCCCATTATCCCCATGGTGCACTCAATGTCCCCCTCCCACAGGCACGGCACTGCGCCACTGTGATGAGCACAAGGGCTGGCTGCCCCCCAACCTCTTCAACTGCAGCGCTCTGGCCTTTGCTGCCCTTCGCCCGTGGGTGAGCTGGGGGAACACCAGCAACAGCCATGCGACCGTGGCACTGGGGCTCCCCTGACTGTGTGTGTCCCCCTCAAGGCGGAGCAGCTGGTGGGCAATGAGTCATGGTGGGATGCAGGGCAGTCACGGCGTGTAGCTCTGGCACTGCGTGAAGCGATGCGTGAGGCCCGCGGGTACTTCGGCAGTGACGTGCACCTAGCATACCGGCTGGCAGGGGCCCTGCTGCACCATGAGAGCCGCCAGCACGGCTTCCACCTCGCTGCCACTCAGGACGTGCACTTCACCGAGGTGGGCATGAGGTCACAGGCATGGGGACATGCCCAGAGGGGAAATGGGCCAAGGAAAAAAGAGGTTGCGATGATGAGCACCCCCATGGGGAAGGATGTGGATGCAGGAGCCCACACACCAGAGTGATGGACACCCTTGTGGGAAGGGATACTGGGGCAGGAGAGCAGATACCTGGGTGATGGGCACTGGGGAGGGAGGTTAAGGGAGAAGGAAAAGAGGTGGGAGTTATGGGGATCCTTGTGGGGAGGGTCATATTGGGGCAGAAGGGCAAATCCTGGGGCGATGGGCACCTTCATGGGGAGGGGGAAGGTGTTGGTGCAGGAACCTGGCTGCCAGGGTGTATGGCACCCACCTCAGAAGGATATTTGTGAGGGAGCCCATGCACCAGGGTGATGGGCATCCACTTAGAGAGGAATGCTGGTGTAGGAGGTCTGATGCCAGGGCAGTGGGCATCCCTGAGCAGCATGTGTTGGTGTGGCTATGGGTGCACCCTCAGCTTTGTGGGGGTGCAGCACTCCCATTCCCCACTGTCAGTGCCAGTGCCCCAGCAATAGATTCCTGCAGGGGAGGTTAGGGACCCCCTGCCCAGACCCTAGAGTGCCAGCTTCCAGTGCCACTACTGCTGCCTTTCCCCCAGAACCTGCTGCGGGTGGGCAGTGCGCTGCTGGACATGGGGAACAAGCGGCACTGGGAGCTGATCCAGCAGACGGAGGGTGGCACAGCCCAGCTGCTGCGGCACTTTGAGGAGTATGCACGAGCCCTGGCACGGAATATGCCCCAGACTTACCTCAGCCCCTTCACCATTGTCACCCCTAACATTGGTCAGTGGGGACATGCATGGCTGGAGGGCTGTGAGGGGGGTATCTGCCTGGAACATAGGCATGCCGGGAACATGTATGCCTGGGGACACGCATGTGCCCTTGGTGTGGTGTTGGGGACATGGGCATGGATATGCCTGGGGGATGTATGTGCTGGGGACATGGACATATGTGCGCTTGAGGCATGTGTGAGCTCAGGGGATGTGTGTATGTTGGGGACATAGACACATGTCTGGGAACACAGACGAATATACCTGGAGTATGTGTGTGCACAAGGATGTGTGAGCTGGGGATGTATGTGCACAAGGAGATGTGTGCTAGGAGCATGCATGCATGTGTGATGTGTACTTGGGAACTTGTGCTGCAGACACGGACATTTATGTGGCTGGGAAGTGTCCTGGGGAACGTGGGTGTGCCTAGAGGCATGTGTGTGTCCCTGAGGACATGGGCTGTGGTCTGTGTGTCCAGGGGTCAGTGGGTACTGGATACAGAGGGTGTTGTGTTCTGTGTATCCTGGGATTGGTGGGTTTTAGGGTGAGTGGATGTCAGGATCCATGGCCCCTGTGGTCAGTGGGTGTTGGGGTCCATGTGCCTGAAGGTTGGTGGCTGCTGGTGTCTGTGGGTCTATGGATTCATTACTCTGGGGTTGTTGGATGTCAGGGTCAGTGGGTGCTGGGCTCAGTGGGTGCTGGAGTCTGTGTGCCACAGGGTTGCTGGGTGCTGGGATCTATGGTCCCGGGATCTGCATGCCCCAGGATCTGTGGCTCTGTGGTTCATGGGTGCCAGGGTTGGTGAGTGCTGATGTGGGTGTCCCTCAGGGTCGGTGGGTGCTGGAGTTGGTTTGTGCCAGGATTGGTGTGCCCCAGGATTAGTGAATGCAGAGGTTGGTGTGCCCTGGGGTCAGTGGGTGCCAAGGTCTGTGTTCCCCAGGGTCAGTGGGTGCCAGGATTGTTGGGTTCCGGCATTGGTATGTCTGGGCTTGGTGTGCCCTGGGATCAGTGAGTGCTGGGGTCGGTATGCCGTGAGGTTGGTGGGTGCTGGGGTCTGTGGGCCTCAGGGTTGGTGGGTGCCATGTCATGCCGTGCAGTGGGTGACATGATGCCACAGTGGTGTCGGTGGTGCGGCTGGACAAGAGCAGCTTTGCGGGTGCCCATCTGCCACGGTATGAGGCGCTGCGGGGGGAGAAACTTCCAGACCTGGAGACAACCGTCATCCTGCCTGACAGCATCTTCCAGTCCCCCAAGGACAGGCGTGAGTCCAGGGCATAGGGGGGACAGGGGGCAGGGTTGGAGACCGACTTGTATCCATAGGGCTGGCAGGGCTTGGGGAGCACCCCATTTGTCCATGGGGACATGGCACAGCTGGGGACCCTGGCTGGGGGCTGGCAGGAGTGGGGGAACCCCTGAATGCCCATGGGCTGACAGAGTTGGGAATCCCCACGGGAACCCCAGTGCCACCATGGGGACCACAGTGTGGCCATGAGTCTGGCAGGTTTGGGACCTCAGGATGGTACTGGCATGGCTGGGGACCCTGGTAAGGATGCAATGACCAGGGACCCCAGGGTGGCATCAGAGATCCTGGTGTGGCCATGGCAGTTGGCAGGGTTGGGGACACAAGTGTGACCATGGGGACCTCATGGTCATGGAGCTGACAGGGTTGGGGACCCCAGTGTGGACATAGGGACCCCTGGAGCTGGAAGTGTTGGGGGAACCTTATTGTGGTCATGGGACTGGCAGTGCTGGGGACTCAGGGTGGCCATGGGAACCCCAATGAGGTCTCAGAGCACCATGCCACTCCCTGCCCATGGCCCCCAGGCACCTCAGCTGGGCATGGGCAGGCACC
Organism: Chamaea fasciata; assembly: GCF_029207755.1. Lineage (NCBI taxonomy): Eukaryota > Metazoa > Chordata > Aves > Passeriformes > Sylviidae > Chamaea > Chamaea fasciata. The sequence continues at coordinate 6,860,726 of NW_027094110.1, forward strand.
ACAGGGCACAGGTGGGCAGGAGGAGGAGGAGGAGGATGAAGCAGGCAAAGAGAAGAAGGAGGAGGAAGAGGAGGCAGGGATGACTGTGGTGACCCGGCACAAGCGCCAGCCATCCCTGGGTGAGGGCCAGGCCATCGCCAGCATCATCATCTACCGCACCCTGGCCGATCTCCTGCCCCAGCACTTCGACACCGACAAGCGCAGCCTCCGGTGCCACTGGGGATGGGGGCTTGGGGGGCTGGGGGTGGCGCATGGGGTGTCAGGGCAAAGCCAAGCATCTGGGGGGTATAGGGAGATGGGGACAGGGGTGTCCGGAGGGATGTCAGGGGAGGGATGGAAAAGGGTACACATGGGGTGCCCAAGGGTGGGGGGGACAGAGAGTGCCTGACGATGGGGGGCAGAGGGTTGGGGAGGTGGCTCAAGGGATCTCCAAGAATGGTGCCTATGGGGTGCCCTAAAAGGGGGGGCACAGGGGAGAACGGGGTTCCCTCACAGTGTCTGTGTGGTGCAAGGGCACTCTGTGGCACCAAGGTGGGTTTTGGGGTGCTCTGAGTGGGCTCCCTGAACCCCGTGCCTCCCAGAGTGCCCAAGCGCCCTGTCATCAACACACCGGTGCTGAGCATCAGCGTGCACACCGGGGGCACGGTTGGCGTGGGGGGCATGGGGACCCCCCAGCTGCTGGCCAAGCCTGTCACCCTCCAGTTCCGGCTGTTGGAGACCCAGGAACGCTCCAAGCCCATCTGTGTCTTCTGGAACCACTCTTTGCGGTGAGGGTGGGACAGAGGACACCCCATGGGTGACAGGGGACACCCTGGGGGCACAGGGACATCCCGGAACAATGGGATTGGGGATGGAAGCACCTTGGGGAAGATGGAAACACTCCAGAGGGATAAGGGATCTCCCCACGGAGACAGGGGACGTGGGAATAAGGACACCCAGGGGATCAAGGGATATCCCAGGGAACACCGTGGGGGGATGGGGACATCTTGGGGAGTCAGGGGCAACATAGGGTGACAGACATGTTGTGGTAACAGGGGACGTGGCACACAACAGGGGAACCGGAAATACCCTGGGGGGAAAAGAGCCATGGAAATAGGGACACCCCAGGGAGATGGGGACACTCTGGAGGGACAGGGAGCATGGGGATGGGGGCATCCCATGGAGGCAGGGGACGTAGTAACAGGGGATAGGGACACCTTGAGGCGACAGGGGGCATGGGAATAGGGACACCTTAAGAGGACAGAGGACATCCTAAGGGGACAGGGAACATGGGGACAGGGCAGGATGGATGCCCCAGTGTCCCTGCGGGTCATGGGTGACTAACATGGGAACAAGACATGAGGGGACAGCTCTGACCCTTGTGGGTGTCAGGGATAGGATAGGGGGCTGTCTCCAAATGGAGGGGTGTTCCCGGGTGAGTGTCCCTGGTGGGTGAGTGGCCCCAGGTGGCAGTGGTTGTCTCTTCTGGGTGGATGGATGTCTCATTGGGTGGGTGTGTGTTGCCTGGGGATGTACCTGGTGGGTGTGTGTCCCTCTGGGAGGGTGATGCCAGTGGGTGTCCCCAGTGCATGTGTCCCTGGTGGGTGTCCAAGTGTTTGACCTCTTGGATGGGTGTCCTGGCTCAGGTGCATGTCCCTGGGTGGGGTGGATGTTCCCAATGGGTGTCCCTGGTGAGTGTCCTCAGCGGGTGTGTGTGTGTTCGTCCCTGGTGGGTGCACTGGCGGGTTTCCCAGCTTATGTCACCTTGTGGTGCTGTGCAGGGCGGGCAGTGTAGGTGGCTGGTCAGCACGAGGCTGCGAAGTCGCCTTCCGCAACCACAGTCATGTCAGCTGCCAGTGCCACCATCTGACCAGCTTTGCCGTCCTCATGGACATCTCCCGCCGAGAGGTGGGGACATAGGAGGACACGGAGGGGTGCATGGGGACAGAGGGGGACTGATGTGACTCAGGGGATGTGGAGGACCACAGTGACCCTGGGGCATGGAATGACTCAGGGTGAGGGCCCTGGTGGGGACATGGTGGTGGGGGGGTGGGATGGAGACACATGCAGAAATAGGGCACCAGGTGGTGCCAGGCACAGGGGTGGCACTTTAGGGACAGGGGCAGGGCTTTTGATAAAAGAGGCGGGACAGGGATAGGAGGGGGTTGGCAGAATGGGCGGGGCATAGAGGGGCAGGGTCAGAGTGGAGGAGTGGGTGCTCATGAAGGCGGGGCTGAGAATAGTGGGGGGGGCTTAAGTGGGGTGGTGCTAAATCCAAGGGGTACGGCTAAATCCAATGGGTAGGGCTCTATTGGGGCAGAATAGGGTGGGCCGGGGCTACGTCAGATCTGTCAGAACTCCCCCAGGGGCGGGTCCAGTCAGGATGAGTGGGATTCCAGTGGATGCAGCTGAGCAGGCTGGGCCGGTCGGTCTCCAAGGGGCAGAGTTGGTGTGGGTGGGGTTACAAGAGGGGTGGCTGAGTGATGCAGGTGTGTTTTCAGGGGCTGTGGTTAAATGCTATGGGCAGGGTTTCCTGGGGCAGGGTTGAAAACTGTGGGTGGAATATAAAGAGGTGTGGTCATTGCTGTGGGTGTGGTTTCAGGGGCCAGGGTCGAGTTCAGAAGGTGGGGTTGAAAGGGGCAGGGCTGAGTGATGTGGGATTTTGAGGGCTGGGGCTTAGTGGTATGGGAGAAGTTTAAAGGGGTGGAGCTACACAACGTGGGTGGGGTTTTGAGGGGCATGGTCGAAGGGCTGTGACTGGCGGTTTCATAAGGTGGGGTTACCAGGGCCAAGGCTGAACAATGTGAGCCGGCCTTCCTATTAGGCTATGCATTGTGGGCAGGACTTCCCAAGCCCAGGGACTGATTGCTTTGTAATGTCTGTTGATGGGGATATCTGGGGGGCATGCCCGCTGAGCACATGCCTGACATATGCCTATCCTGGTACTGCAGAACGGGGAGGTGCTGCCGCTGGCAGCACTCACCTACGGCTCACTGGGCGTGGGGCTGGCGGGGCTGGCGCTGGTGGTCGTGTCCCTAGGGACCCTCAGTCGGCTGCGCTCCAACCGCCACAGCATCCGCCGGCATGGCTCAGCTGCACTGCTCCTTGCTCAGCTTGTCTTCCTGCTTGGCATCAACCAGGCTGATGTCCCGGTGTGTGGGAAAAGGGGGCTGGGAAAGGAGGGAAGGAGTGGGGTTCACTGGAAAGGGCTGGTTTGCTCAGGGGGTCTGCTGCCTTTGAAGTGTTTGGGTTGGTGGGGCTAAGGAGTGGGCGCACCATGGTGGGCTGGGCCTAAGGGGTGGCATCTAAAAGATGTGAGGACAATAATCGGTGGGGGTCTATCAAAGGGGTGATGATCTCAAGGGGTGGAGTCTGTGTAAAGGGGTGGGGCTTCCAAAGCAGTGAGGCTGATAAACGGGTGAGGCTCTCTAAGGGGTAGATCTCATCAAAGGGGTTGGCTCTCATGGGGGTGGGCCACTCAAGGGGTGAGGCTTATAAAAGCAGTGGGACCTTTTAGAGGAGTGTGACTTCAACCGGGAATGACCTCTCAAAAGGGGTGGAGCTGGGGGTTGTGCATATAGTTGGATGGGTGGAGCTAGTGGACGGGGCTGTGGGCTGGCAGTGACGAGGCGGGTGCAGCTGGCGTGCACGGTGGTGGCCATCCTGCTGCAGTTCCTGTACCTGAGTGCGGTAGGCTGGGCACTGCTGGAGGCGCTGCACCTCTACCGGCGCCGCATTGAGCCCCGTCATGTCGACCGTGGTCCCATGCGCTTCTACCATGTGCTGGGCTGGGGACTGCCTGCTTTCATCACCGGTAAGCCCTGCTGTGAAACCCTGCTCTCATTCTGACCTCACTCCCTGGTCCACCAGCTGCCCACCTCCATCTGGGTCAATGCCTTCTGTTGGCTACACACCCTCTTCTAGGCTATGGCCCTGTCGCCTGAATCCCTCCCCCCAATCAATTTGATGCATGGTGGGGTCCTATTTCCATGTGTAACCCCACCCCCAGAATATAGGCCCACCCCCAAATGCATCTTTACCAGCATAGCCACACCCGTGGATATAACCCTGCCTCCAACAGGATAGCCACGCCCAATCCAAAACAGCCCCACCCCAAGAGTTTAGCTCCACCCTTAACCACCATAGCCTCACCCTGATAGTTTTAATACAGACCCAGAGTCATAGCTTTGCCCTCATCAATCAAACCAAATCCCCAAGATTTTAGACAGGCCACTGGGTCCATAATCCTACTCTCATCCACCACAGCTCTGACCCCAAACTGTCAGACACATCCCCAGAGTCATAGCCCCGTCCCAAAGCATATAACCCTGGCCCAACATTTTATCCCCACCCTAGGAGTTTAGCCCCACCCTCATCCATCATATCTCCACCCCCAAAAGCATCTTTCCCAACCTCTTCAATATGGCACCAGGGCCATAGCCCTTCTCCATCAATCATAGTCAGATACACCCCCAGGATCTTAGCCCCGCCCTTATCTGCATAATCCCACCCCGAGAGAATAGACCTGTAATAACCTCTCAGACAAGTCCCCAGTGGCATATCCCTGCTGTCATCAACACTGCCACATGCCAAGAACTTAGACATACTTCATTTGCATAGTGCTGTCTCTACCCAGTGTAGCCTCACCCCCAAGAGCAGCACCTTCTCACCAACCCCGTGCCATCCACGAACCATTCCATGCCCCGTCCTGCCATAGCTTCACCTTGTTTAGCCCCACCCCTCCCACCTTAGCCCCCTGTCTCCTCTTATAGCTCCGCCCACTGAATTGGCCCTGCCCTATATATCTTTGCAGGGCTGGCGGTGGGGCTGGACCCTGAGGGCTACGGGAACCCTGACTTCTGCTGGCTGGCCCTGCACGACAGCCTGGTGTGGAGCCTGGCTGGGCCCTGCGGTGCCGCCCTCGCTGTGTGTACAGGGCTGAGGGCTGGGGGCTGGGAAGGGCAGGGGATCCCCTATCACCCTGCTCACTCCCTGCACCCCCAGGTTGGCATCTTGTTCCTGGTGCTGGCGGCCAGGGCCACGTGTGCCACCCCCCAGGGCTTCCAGAAAAAGGGCTCAGCGTGAGTCACCCAGGCAGTACAGGGGGTTGGAACCAATGGGGAGCATGAGAGGTTGGGGCAACTGTGGAGGGCAGGGGGACACAGGAGGGACCAGGACACCCATGGTGGGTAGGGGGATATAGAGTCTTGGGGCACCTGTGGAGGGCAGGGGGCATCGAGGGCAGAGCCCCACTGGGGGCTGGGGGGATCAGGGGAGATTGGGGCATCTAGGGGGGCAGGAGGGCACAGAGCACCCATGGGGAGGCAGAAGGGCATTGGGGGCAAGGGCACAGGGAGTTGGGGTTAGGCTGGGCCCATGGGGAACTGGGGAGCTCAGGGGGGATGGAGCACCCAAGGATGGCAGTGTGTCAGGTTGGGGCATCTAGGGGGAAAGGGGGCCATGAGGGGCTGGGGCAATCCTGGGGGGCAGAAGTACAGAGGGCTGTGACATGAGATGTCATTGGGATGACACTGGGGTGCCATTGGGGTGCCCAGGTCTGGGGTGCGCACATCTGCAGTCCTGCTGGCCATGCCCAGCCTGGCCTGGCTTCTGGCTCTGCTCTCAGTCAACAGTGACATGTTGCTCTGTCACTACCTGTTCGCCGCCTCCAACTGCCTCCAGGTCAGTGGGGACCACCTGAGACCCTACCCCTGAGACCCCTGAAACACACACCCCTGGGACCTCCAGAGCCACTGCCCCTGGCACCACCAAAGACTCCAGAACCCCAAAGCCTCCACCTCTGGGATCCCCAGTGACCACCACCCCTGGGACTCTCAGAGACCCCAAAGTCCCCTGAAGCTCACACCCTTGGAAACTCCAGAGTCCCACACCTATTTGTGGAGCACCCAGTGGGCACAGAGGGATCCTTTGCCATATCCAAGGCACTAACGCGAGGTACCCAGTATGTATGGGGACACCTCAGTCACTCCACAGTGCCCATGGGGGGCACTCACTGCATATCGGGGTCCCTCATGCTGTCTGAACTGTCAGTGGGGAGCACCTTGTGGGTATAGGGGGACACTCGTTCTCTTTGAGGTGCCAGTGGGATGCACCCAATCTGGATGGTGACCCCTTGACCTGTCTGGGGTGCTGCTGGGGTCCTCCCAGGCTGTGCACACCCTTCCTTGTCTCCCCTGCCCCCTCTCTGCCCAGGGCCCCCTCATCTTCCTGTCCTGTGTGGTGCTGAGCAAGGAAGTGCGGAGGAGCCTCCGCCTGAGCTGTGCCCGCTGCCACCACTCACCACTGGCCACCAAAGCCACCCTGACCCCCGTGAGTGCTTGGGGACACAGGGTATCAGGTAGTGAAGGGCAGCCTGTGCCATGGCTACGACGTCTCTGTGCCCTTGGCAGGCCTATGGCAGGGACAGCACATACGTGGCAGGGCGGCTGTACCCCTCCCCAGGTGGTGGGTCCTCGGGGTCCCTGCACAGCACCACACGCTCGGGCAAGAGCCACCACAGCTACATCCCCTTCATGCGGCGGTACTGGGCACAGGAGGGGCCAGGGCATGGGTTTTTGTGGGGTCTTGGGCTGGTGTGGCACTGGGACGGCAAGATGGAATGGTGATGGGATGGTGGGATAGCAGGGTGCTGGGGTGGTTGGATGGCATGGCATAGCATGGGGGTATTGGGGTGGGTGGATGTTGGGTGATGGAGTGACATGGTTGTGAGGGTGTTGGAATGGCTGGATGATGGGGCAATGGCATGGTGGCATGGCAGTACAGTGGCAGGGTGGTGGGGTGGTGGCAGGGTGGGGGGTTGTCAGGAGTAGGTGTCAGGATGATGGATATCAGGGTGGTGGGCGTCAGTGGATATTGGAGTGTCAGTGGGCATTGGGTGTCAGTGGGTGATATTGTGTCAGTGGGTTGGTGTCACTCAGTGGGTGACAGTGGATGGTAGATGTTCATGAATGGGGGTCAGATGCTGATGAGTACTGTGTCCCCACAGGGAGGACTCAGGGCTGGCAGGCAGCCCAGGGCCAGTGCTGCTGCCTGAGCCCGGGGGGCTCTTCCTTGATGCCCAGGACCAGCCCGAGGGTACAGCATCACCCATAGGGCAAGTGCGCCCAGCCTCGGCCCAGGGGGCAGGAGGTGTATCTGGACAGCCCCTGACCCATGACCCCCCAGAGCACGACACAGACTCGGACAGTGACCTGTCCCTGGATGACCCAAGTGGCTCCTATGGCTCCACACATTCCTCTGACAGCGAGGACGAGGCCCCCCGCGGCTGGGACCCCCTGCCCAGGGCTCCCCCGGGTCCCCCCGGCCCTGGTAACACTCCCAGGGGGCACCCCGTGGAGATGGGGGACCTTCAACATGGCTGGGTGCTGATGGGGGGGGCTCCCAATGGGTAGGGGGCGGTGCCTTGCCTTATCCAAGATGCTGCTGGGCAGCACCTGGTGGGGATAGGAGTCCCTTGTCCAGTCTGGAGTAGTGATGGGGCCATTGAATGGATTTGGGGTGGGGGGGGGGGGGCTGGGGGGATTCTCATCTTGGCTGGATCCTGATGCAGGGGGCACAGAGTGGACAAGGGATCCCTTGTCCAGCCTGGTGTTCTGATAGAGACGTATAGTGGGTATGGGGGAGAGGGTCCCTTGTCCAGTCTGGGGTGGTGATACCTACCTTCCCCCCCCCTTCCCCCAGTGTGGGGGTCCCTCAGGCAGTCAGAGGTGCTGATGGGGGGCACCCAGGGGGGAAGGATTGCCCTTTGTCCAGTCTGGGGTGTGGATGGGACTGACACAATAGGTTTGGGTGCATCCCTCACACCATGTGCTGATGGGGGCACCCAGTGAGAACGGGGTGGGGTGTCCCTCATCCTGCCTGTCTAAGCTTCCTTCCTTCCTCACAGGTGACCCCCTGGTGCCCCCGGGGTGCCCGTACTGGCCAGGGGAGTTTGTGACAACAGCGAGCGAGAGCGAGGGACCAGGAGGTAGTGAGAGGCTTCGAGTGCAGCCAGCCGGGGGCCAGGGACACCCCTGGGGCGACCCGCCCCGGCCCAACGGCGAGGCACTCCCCAGGGACCCCCTGCTGTTGCCCTTGCCCCACCACCACAAAGGTAATGGGCTACCATGGCAGGGGTGGGCCCTCCAAATCTGGCCTCCCCACCCATGGGTGATGTTGCCCCTGCAGGGATCCTGAAGAAGTGCCTGCCCCCTATCAGTGAGCGGGGCAGTGCCCAGTGCCCTGGGCTGCTCCCTCCACCTCCCGCTTGCACAGCTGCCTCCTCGGGCAGCGATGGGGGGGTCCACCCAGTCCCCCGGCCTCGGCAGAGCCTCCAGGAGCAGCTCAGCGGCCTCACCCCCATTGCCATGAGCATCCGCACAGGCACTGCTGATGAGGACTCCTCTGGCTCTGAGTGAGTGCCCACCACATTCAAGGGGTACTCACTGGGAGTTCTTTGGGTGCCGGGGTTCCCACCATTGGTTTTGAGGGTGCCCTTGGGGTGGCCAGGGTCCCTGCTGGGTGGACAAGCAGTCAAACACTACTTGTTGGGTACCCTTTGGGTGCCTATCAGGTGCAAGGATGGCTGGGCAAAACGGTGCAAAGGTTCCAATTGCATTCTCACTTGGTGCCAGGGTTTTTCTCAGGTGTTCACTGGGCACCCATTGGGTCTGTCACTGCTTGTTGGCTACCCATCAGGTGTCACACGACTGACTGGACATCCACTTGGTGCAACATTACTTTTGGGGTATCCATCAGGTTCCATGGTTTCCTTTGGGTGTCCAGTGGGTGCCAGGGTGCCTAGCAGGTGTAAAGGTGTTTGCTGGGTGTCAGTAGGGTGCCAGGATTCCTCTTGGAATCCTGGGTGCCCATGGGGTGCAAACGTGGCTGTTGGGTGCCCACTGGGTGCCCATTGAGTGTTGGGATACCCATTGAGTACCCACTGGATGCCCACTGAGTAGTCACTGGGTGTCCATCAGGTCTAACTGCACCTGTTGGATGCCAATTGACTGTCCATGGGTGCCCATTGACCAATGGATGCCCACTGTGCATCCATTGAACACTGTGAATCCATTTGGTGCCTACTGAATGTCCACTGGGTGCCTAATGACCTCTGGGTGCAAACTACATGCCCATCAGGTATAACAGCACCTGTTGGGTGCTCACTGACCTTTGGGTCACCCACTGATGGCCCATCAAGCCTAACAGCACTCATTGGGTGCATGTTAACTGTTCATGAGTGTCCACTGACCACTGGGTGTCCCTTGGTTCTAACAGTGCCCATTGGGTGTTGGAGTGCATGTTGGGTGGCCATTGACTGTCCAAACATGCCTGTTGACCACTGGGTGCCCACTGGGTGTTGGGGTGCACGTTGGATCCTGGGGTGCCCACTGGGTACCCTCTGGACCACCCACAGATGCCCAGGGCAGAGCTGGCACAGCAGCACTAACCCTATTCTTCTCTCCCCCTCTACCCCCCAGATTTCTGTTTTTTAATTTTCTCCATTAACCCAGGGGGGTTGAGGGGCTCCCCCCAACCCCCACCCTTCCATCTCCCCCCATGGGTGGGTGCTGGGTGCTGGGGGGCACAGAGGGCACCCTGGCACCCACCTCCCCCATCACGCATCTGTCTTGTTTTTTATTATCCCCACCTCCCACTTTGTATCCACTCCCCCTGCCGTCTGTCCATCCCCCCCACCAGGAGCGACGAGACCTCGATCTAATGGGGACCCACCCAGCGGGCAGCCCACCCACTGTGCCAGGGACACCCGGACAGGGAGGGCACCGGGTTGGCAGGGGGACGGGGGGGGGGGGCACACACGGATTGGTGGGGCACAAGGACTGAGAGGACAGGAGGGGGCAGGGAGCCACAAGCCACCCCAGTGCACTTTGTATCCTTGCAGGGATTGGCACCTTGGGGGGGTGGCACAGGGTACCTCTGTTGCCCCCCCATGATCACCCCCAGCCCCTTTGCCCAGCAGTCTCTTATTTAAAAAATACATGAAAATACAAAAAAAGGAATTTATAACCAACTTCCCCCATTGTGCCCACCCCCCTTGCCCCGCAAGGTGCCAACCCCCCTGAAGATGCCACCCATCCCACGGTACCAACTCCCTGAGGTGGGGGGAACAGTTGGGGGTTACAGGGATGTCTGGGACCCCGCCGCCCAGGGGTGAGGCTCAGGTGGGGGAACCCAGGAATGGGTGTTGGGGGGTGAGTGACCCCTGGATACTGGGGGACATAGGACATTTCCTACTCTTGATGGGACCTTTTGTAATTAAAGTAAAACCCAATGAGTGCCTCGGTTCATCCCTGGGGAGGCCGCTGGCTCTGCCACCCCAACCTCAGCTTGTCCCTGGGGGTTCCAGCTCTGCCTCACAGCCTGACAACTGAACGGGTTCCTTGGCTGCTCCCTGGGGGCCCTTGGCACTGCCTGCCTCCTTCCAAAACCCAGTGGATGCCTCAGCTCATCCCTGGGGTGGCTTGGCTCTGCCCGCCCCCAGCCTAGGTACCTTGGCTGGCACCTAGGGGGGGTCTGGGTGCCACCAGGGCCTCTGGGTAGGTGCGGGGTGGTTTGGGCGTGTCACCTCGGGGTGCTGCTCACCGCCGTCTTGCGGGGGGGCCGCAGGCGGGCAGGGGGGGGTCCTGGTTTGCACCCCAAGGCAGCAGCTGGGGGTGCTGCCCGTGCTGCACCTGCAAAGGGGAGAGAACCCATAAGGACACTGAAGCACAGGGAGGGGGCATCCCCTGTGCCAACCCTAACCCTACTACATCCTTACCTCTGGCTGTGGGGGTCCTCCCACCCACTGCTGGAGTCCGAGGGGACACCTTGGGGAGGGCAGTGGGTGCCAGAGAACAGCTGGAGGGGACAGGAGTGGTGGTGGTCCTCACGTGGGGCTGGCGGGTGGAGGGGGGGCAGGGGACTGTGCCCCCCCTCACCTTAGGCTGGCCTGGGGAGAGAGGAGAGCATTGGGGTGCAGCCCAGGAACCCCCATGGCCATGGTGTCCCCACCCCCTTGCCATCACTACCTGCTGTCCCCCCTCGGGAGGGCTCTGACCTGCCCCGGACACCAGCCCCCTGCCTCTGGGGAGGGCATGGCTGGGGGGGACCAACGCGGCTAGGGGGAGGCTCCCTGCCCCCGGAGGGTCCTTTTGCTGCTGCTGTGGAACTACGGCTGGAGGGTGCCTGAAAACAGAGGAGGGGGACATGGGGACATCACTCAGTGAGTGCCCCCCACCCACAGGGCTGGGGAGGTTCATGATGAGCCTTGGAGACAGGGGGGCACTCACTACCCCCATCTAGGATGGGTTTGAGGGAGCATCTGGGTGTTCAGCCCGGGAAGGACATGGCTACACTGGGACTCCTACTCCCAGGTTTCACCTACCTTGGGGACAGTGGTGGCAGCAGAGGCCCCCCGGGGCTTGGCGGGGAGGTGCGGAATGGAGGCAGGTCCCTGCGAATCCACGGTGGGGAGGAGCGCCCGCACCGGGCTGTCCTTCACCACGAAGGTCTGGCGGCGGGGACTGCGGGGGGTGCCGGGGGGCGTGGCGGCGGGTCCCGAGGGGTTTCCGGCGGCGGGAGGGGGCAGGTGACACCCCTCCAACTGTGCCGCCAGGCGCGTGGCCTCCCGCACCATCTCTTCCAGACGGGCCCCGCGCAGGGGACTCCAGCGCCCGTTGCCACCCCCGTGCCGGCACCCCCCACCCGCCCTATCCTCATCCTCCTCTTCCTCCTGGCTGCGAATGAAGCGGGGAGAGGGAGAAAGGTGGTGGCAGCCCCCAGCACCACTGCCAAGAAGTGGCAGGAACCCCCCACCCCATGCCGGCCATTCATTGGGTGACACATCCTCCAGGACCCCCACAACCACATCCATGAGGAGGGCATGACCACAGGACCCCCACGACCCTGTTCATGGGGTGACATATCGCCAAGGACCCCATCTTTGGGGTGTGATGTCCCTCAGGCCCCCAGGACCCCAACTATGAGTTGCCACATCCCCCACAACCCCATCCATCGGGTGACACATTTCCTAGGACATTGACAATGAGGTGCTATCTCCCTCTATCTTCTATGTCCATCCTTTTCCTCCTGTTCCCAACTATAAGGTGCCCTGTCCCTCCTGTTCCCACACACGGGGTACCCTGTCCCCACTACGCCCCCATACCTGTCAGATGGGGATAGCACACCAAAGTCGAAGCTCTCCTCGGTGACAAATCGAATATCTGGGGGGACACTGGGGGTCAGTCCCGGCCTCCCCCGCCCCAGGGGGGAAACACTGGGGACACGCAGCATTGGTGCTGCCGTACCTCGGTCCTCGGCCATCGCCTCGGCGCACCGGGGCCACCTGCGGGAGCTGGGGGGGTCACCACCAACCCCATCGGGGTCTCCCACGCGCGCCCCTACCCGCCCCCCATGTCCCCAACCCCTCGCGGGGGCCCGGTGGCATCGGTCAGCACCGGGTGACACGGCCGGTACCAGGCGCCGCCGGGCTCGATGCCACCGGGATGGGGACAGGATGGCTCCGCCGGCACCAGTAGGCGGGGGTGATACCGGCTACCCCCACCCGGGGAACCCACAGCCCCAGCCCGGGTGTACTCAGTACCACAATGGGAGGTCCCAGCCCTGCACCCTGATCCCTGTGAGTCCCCAGTGCCACAATGGTGGTTCCCAGCCCCTATCGGGGAACCCCAGGCCAAGAATAAGGGGGTCCAACGCCGCTGGGATGTCGCAGCCCCACACCCAGGGGAACTCCCGTCCAATACCCAGAGGATCCGGCCCAGCCCCACACCCATACCCTGATCCCGGGTGGTCCCCAGCCTCACATTTTGATTCCTGGGGGATCACAGCCCAACAGCCTGGGGCCCCAGCCCCACATCCCGATCCCGGGGGACTCCCAACCCCACACCCCGATCCCAGGGGACCTCCAGCCCCACATCCTGATCCTCAGGGGGTCCCCGTCCCACACTGGGAGACTCCATTCCCGTACCTAGTGGTCCCAGCCCTTCACCCCAATCCCTTGGGGATCCCAGCCCACACTGAGGGGTCCTAGTCCTGTATCGCGATCCCGAGGGGGTCCCATTCACATTCCTAGGCCTCCCACCTCCCACGTGGGAGGTCTCAGCCCCAAATCCCAATTCTGGAGGTCCCATGCCCACTCCCGGGCCTCCCAGCCTCACACTGAGGGGTCTTAACCCCATAATAGGGGATCCCTCCCCCACACCTGGGGAATCTCCCAGCCACGCACCCCCAGCCCGGGAGACCCCAATCCCATATTGGGGGCCCCCAGCTCCAGACCAAGAGGCTTCCAGCCCCACCGACGAGTCCCAGCCCCGCACCCCAATCCCACGTCACCCCATCTCCGCATGGGCTGGTTTACCCCTCGCTCCGCGGCCCCCCCCGATCACCCCGCAGGCTTCCCCTCTACCCGGGGGTCCCGGTCTGCCCCTTGTCCCCCTTCTTCCCCCCCACCTCACCGCCCCCGGCTCCCGCTCGTCGCGCGCGCCGAGGAGGCGTGGCCTAACGAAAGGGGCGGAGTCTCGTTCGAATTCCCCCTCCCCTTGCAGCTCAATCGCGGCGCGCCCGCCCCGGGCTCCGATTGGTCTGCTTACTTTAAGCTTCCACTCTGATTGGCCTATCTCCTCGCCTTCCGCCTCACTCATTGGCTCTTCCCTCCCCCTCCCCGCGCTCCACCCCCAGCCCCCTGGGGGCGCGTCCCGGAAGCGCGGCGTCTGAAGGTCCTTCCGCCACCGGTGCCGTCGCAGCATGGCCGTCGTGCCGCCCGACTCCTGGCAGCCGCCCACCGTTTCCATGGAGACCACGTAAGGGGCGGGGCCTCGTCCCGGTACCGGCACCGGCACGGGAAGCCTCGCCCACCCCGGTCCCCGCCCCCTCCCGCAGCGCTGGGGGTAAATCGGTGTCCGCTCCCTGCCACCCCGGCTTCCATGTAGCCCTGGTGTTCCTGAGTCCCCAGTCCTCCCGGTACGAGGCAGACCGGTACGGTCCGACTCCCCCCCAGTATCAACCAGTCCTGGTTTCTGCCCTGGTACTAGAGAACCCCTGGTCCCCGCCCTCCGTGTCCCCCATGGTGTTCCTAACTCCCAGGCCCCTCGGTACCGGGCCGATCCCAGTGATGCCGTGGTGGTCCGTTAGTCCCAGTGTCTCCCGGTACTGCACAGAACCAGCCAGTCCTGGTTGCTTCCCCTGGTACCAAGAGCCATCCATGTCCTCCTGGGGTCCCAGTACCTGCAGCCGCCATTGCCCCCCATCCTCTCTCATCCCTGTGTTCCCTGTCTGACTGCCCTTGGGGGATGGGGGGAGGTCACGTTTAGGTGTTTCCTGATACCCTTCCCATTCCTGTTCCCATTCCCAGTATTTCCATTTCCCATTCCCTGAATGGGTCTGCTGGTGCTGGAGCTATACTAACAGCACAGCCCCCTGACTTTGTTCTGAAACTGGGGTTGGGGGTCACAGCTGGGATGACCCTGCCCTTCAGCTGCAAGAATTTACCCTGTAGATGAAGGAGTTCACAGCAAGGTGACTCCATCTCCTGTTTCCATTCCTGGTGCTGTTCCCGATTTCCAGTGTCATTCCTGTTCCTGGTTTTCTCGTTCCCAGGATGGGCCTTCCCGTGCGGGAGTTGTACTGGCAGACAAAGCCCCTAGCTTTGGTCTGAAACTGGCTGTGGGAGTCACATTGTGATGACCCTGTCTCCAGTTCTTATTCCTGGTGATGTTCCCGTTCCCATTCCTGCTGTTGCCATTCACAGAATGAGCCTGCTGGTGCTGGAGCTGCGCTAGCAACACAGCCCCTGGCTTTGGTTTAAAGCTGGGGATATGGGTATCACTTTGGCATGACTCCATTTCCTTTTCCCATTCCCATTACTGTTCCCCATTCCTGGTGCCTTTCCTGTTCCCATTCCCTTTGTTCCCATCCCAGGATGGGCTCACTTGTGCTGGAACTGTACTGGCAACATGCCCCCCGCACCTGCAAGAACTTTGCTGAGCTGAGCCGCCGCGGGTACTACAATGGCACCAAGTTCCACCGCATCATCAAGGACTTCATGGTGCAGGGAGGGGACCCCACGGGTACTGGTGAGCGCAGGCCTCTGAAATCACCCTGGGACCCTCCCTGGTTTCAGGGGTACCTGCTGACCCCCAAATCCCCCTGCAGGTCGTGGTGGTGCCTCTATCTATGGGAAACAATTTGAGGATGAGCTGCACCCTGACCTGAAGTTCACTGGTGAGCAGAGCCAACACTGGGAGAACACTGGAGGGGCATCCCAGGGACGCAAGGACCCCACCTATAGGGGGGCAGGACCCTTGAGAACACACCTGTGGAATGGGATGTCCCCTGTGTCCTTATTCGTGGGGTGACTTGACTCCCAGGACTCCAGTCATGGGGTGGCATGTCTCAAGGGGGCTGGTCATGTGGTATGTCCTCTGGATCCTGACCATGAAGGTGGCATGTCTCCCTGTCCCCCAGACCCCGTCTATAGGGTGACAAGTCCTCTGTGTCCCTCAAAACCCCATCCATGGAGTGACATCTCCCCCAGGAGCTTTGCCATGGGATGCCCAGTCCTCTGTTTTCCCATTCCTGGTGTGATGTGTCCCTGTGTCCCACAAACACCAGGATCTTGGCAATGGCCAGCATGGAGCTGGACACCAACAGGAGCCAATTCTTCCTTATATCCCCTAAGACCTTTCCATTGGGCGACATTTTCCCCATGACACCAGGACCCCAGCCACAGGATGACATGTCCCTGAGACCCCATCCATGGGGTGGCATGTCCTCCATATCCCCCAGGGCCTCCTCCCTGGAGTGGCATGTCCCCCAAAACCCTGGCCATAGCATGGCATGTCCCTCAGGGTGCCAGGACCCTTAGCCCCTGTCCCGCAGGCACTGGGATCCTGGTGATGGCCAGTATGAGGCTGGACACCAGTGGGAGCAAGTTGTTACTGATGTCCACTAAGACCCCTCCATCTGGTGACATGTTCCCATGTTCACGGGATGACAAGTCCCAAGGCTCGCAGCCATAGTTTGACACCCTTGAGGATCCCAGTCTTGGGGTGACATGTTTCCTGTGATACCAGGATCTTGGCCATGAGATGACATCCCCTATGGGGTGACATGTCCCTAATCATGGTGGAACTTTGGCTGTGGGGTGGCATCTTCCCTGTATCTCCATCCATGAGGTAACATGTCCCCATGTCTCACAGGTGCCGGGATCCTGGCAATGGCCAATGCAGGGCCGGACACCAATGGAAGCCAATTTTTCCTGACACTGGGCCCAGCACAGTGGCTGGATGGGAAGCACAGCATTTTTGGGAGGGTATCCCAAGGAATGGGGGTGCTGGGGCGCCTAGCCATGGTGGAGACAAACTCCCAGGACCGACCCCTCGATGATGTCAAGGTCATCAAGGCATATCCCTCAGGGTAGGGGTGTGGGGTGCTTTCCCTCCAAATTGTACTGCTCGTTTGTAATAAAAGAGGTTGGATGTGGTGGGCTGCAGAGTGGTGGTTTTAGGGGTAGGTGGGGGAAGTGTCTTTGGTGTGATGGGGGTCTGGGAGGTTCTGAGCCCCCCCAAAAGGGGTTTGTGGATGCCCTTGGAGGGGTGGGTGTCTCCCCCTGGGGACATGGAGCTGCCAGTGGCCCCAGTTCCTGGGGATGTAGAGTGGGTGCCAGAGACCCAAATTTACCCCTACTGTATTGTGTCTATGTGTCCTCAAAGTTTCCTGGGACCCCCCAGAGTGTCCCCCCACCATCAACCCATTGGATCACTGAGCTTTGGGTGGAAAGGGAGGGGGTTATGCTGTCCCCCCAGAATGGGCTCCTCACACAGCACTGGGCACCCCTGAACTGGCAGTGAGGTCCACATGCCAGCACCCACTGGGTTTCCTCCTGGCACTGGGTAACCCCCCAGCAATGGGTGTCCCCCCGGCTCTCAAAGTCACCCCCTGGCTCCCAGGGCAGGATCTGGGACAGTACTGGGAGCTGCTGGGTGTTACGAGGAATGGTGTGGGGGTGATACTGGGAGCTACTGGGGGGATTGCAGAGGACTGGGGGACTCTGCATCTGCAGAGGACTGTGGGGATACTGGGAAGGTTCTGATTAAGGGGGAACTAGGAGGATTGGGGGCTCATCCTGGGGAGTGGGTGGTATCGAGAGTGTCACCATGGCACAGGGGGGCGCACTCGGAGTATCGGAGGAGTGATGGGGCTACCGGAGAGGGAGCACCGGGGGTCTGGTCTGGGGGTTATCCAGGGGGCAATACCAATGGACCGTGGTGTACCGGCATGTGGAGACAGCCTCGGGGGCAGTCCCGGGGCAGTATCGGTGGTCTCGGGGCGATCCCGGGGCTGATCCTTGGTACCCGTGTCCGGGGGGCACTGGGGATGGGGAGGCGGCATGGGGGCCGATGCGGAGGGCGGCACCGGACGAGTGAGAGTGATGCCGGGGATCTGAGGGCTATCCCGGGGACAGTATAGGGGGTCCGGTACCGGGAATGGGGAGGCGGCCCGCGGGCGATGCGGGAGAGGTGTCGGTGGTCAGGGGAGGTACTAGGGATTTGGCGTTGATCCCGGAGCGATCCCGGGAATCTGGGGGAGATCCCAGGGACTGTACCGGGCTTCCGGGGGGAACAGGGCTATGGAGGCTTCTCTGGGGATGATGCGGAGGCCATCCCAGAGATCTGGAGGCGATTCGGAGGCGGAGCCGGAGCGGGCCCGGGAGGTAACGGGGATTTGGAAGCAGCCCCGGAGGCGGTGCGGGGGTAGATCCCAGGAACCTGGGGGTGATCCCGAAAGTTTCGGGGCGATCCCGAGGGTACTATCGGGGGTCTGTGGCGGTACCGGGGAAGGGGAGGCGGCCCAGGGGGCGGTCCCGGAGATCTGGGGGCGATCCCAGGGGCGGTCCCGAGCCGGTCTCGGTCACCCCGCTGCGGGTCCCGAAGAAGACCCCGGGGCAGTCACTCGGTGCGCAGCCGGGGCCGGTGCCAGGAGCCCCGCGCGGTGCCAAAGGTGGTCCCGGTCTCCCGGCGGGCGGTCCCGAAGAAGACCCTGGGGCAGGCCCTCGGTGCGGCGCCGGAGCCGCTGCTGGGATCCCCGGGCAGTGGCAAGGGCGGTCCCGGGGCGGAGCCGATCCCGATTGCGATCGCGGTGTCGGTGTCGGGGCATCGACGGAGCTCGGGGCATGGCGGGCCTGGGTTCCCCAGAATCGGGCACCGGTCCCGCTCCCATCCCGGCCACTCGCGTGGAGCTCACGGTGTCCTGCAGGTAGTGGGGCCGCGGCGGGAGCCGGCACCGGCCGGCGGGGGTGCGGGGAGACGCTGGGAGGCACTGGGGAACAGGGGCAGCTGGCGTTGGAAGGTGCTGGGATGCAGAGACAGGCACTGGGAAGCACTGGGGAGCGGCGTTGGAGGGTGCTGAGGTGCCCTGGGAGGCACTGAGATCCCCTGGGATGCGCTGGGAAGCATTGGAGAGTTGGGAGCAGCTGGCGTTGTAGGGCACTGGGTTGCCCTGGAACGCAATGAGATGCACTGGGAGGCACTGGAGTGCCACAGCAGCTGGCGTCGAAGGGTGCTGGAGTGTACTGTGATGCACTGAGATCCCCTGGGGTGCACTGGGAGACCCTGGAATGCACCGGAGAGTGGGAGCAGTTGGTGGTGTGTATTGCTGGGATGTACCGGAATGCACTGAGATGCCCTGGAAGGTACCGGGAGACACTAGGGAACGGGGCGTAGTCGGCATTGTAGAGCACTGGGAGGCACGGGGAGACACTGGGTAGCAAGGCAGCTGGCTTTGGAGGCCCTGAAATGCATTGGGAGGCACTGGGATTAACTGGGAGACATTGGAATGTGCTGGGAGGCATTGGGGAGAATCGGAGCACAGGGAGGTTGGGTATGGGGACGGACGGGCACTGGGTTAGCCAAGGGTGCTGAGGGTGCAGGGCACTGAGGGGAGTGGGGGACGGGGGGGGGGGCATTTTGGGAGTCTCTGGGACTAGGGTGCAGGGAGGTCAGGTTTGAGGGATTCTAGGGATGCAGGGGGGTCAGATTGGACCCTGTATCCCCTGCACCCCTATATCCCTTGCCCACCCTGAAACTCCTGAATTCCTGGGCCTCACTGCATCATCTGCATCCCGTGTCCCCTGCCCACCCTGCAGCCCCCGTACCCTCCCTCTGCAACCTGAGGTCTTTCTTTGGTGTCCTGACACATAGTTGTGCCCCTGACACATGGCACTCTTACATGTCATGCTGTGCACCCTGTGCAGATGTGTCTGTGCACCCCAACATGTTTTGTGGGGCACATCTGGCAGTGCACCCCAACACCCAACCATGCTCACCAATACCTGGCTGTGCTCACCAACACCCTGCTGTGCACCCTGATACATGGTTGAGCCCCCCAGCACATGGCCCCCAACATGTGTCAGACATGCTTTGCACCCCAGTCCATGTCCTGGGGCACACCTGGGTATGCACACCCTGCCATGCACCCTGTCACAAAACTGTGCACAACCCATGTGGCTGTGCACCTCAGTGTATGTTCTGGGGCACATCTGACAGCGTAAGGGGTACATACAGGCACAACCAGGTGCTCACACTCACATTCACACACACAAACTCACACACACACACACTCATGCACACTCACACTCACTCCCCCCTGCCCCCCCAGGCAGCTCCTGGACAGGGACACCTTCTCCAAGTCGGACCCAGGTGAGTGGGGGAGAGGGGATGGGGTGTATTTTAGGGTCTCTGGGGGTGTTTTGGTTCTTAGGTGTTTTGGGTAGTCTTTGGGGGGCCTGGGGTTTTGGAGGGTTTTGGGGTCACTGGAAGGTGTTGGGGGCTCAGGAGTTGTTTAGATCTCTGGGGGTTTGGGGGTCTCTGGGAGATTGGGGGGTTCTCTGAGGTATTTTTTTTAGGTATCTGAGGGTTTTGGGGGGTCTCTGGGAGTGTCAGTGTCTCTGGGGAATGTTGTGATCTATGGGGGTTTTTGGGATTTCAGAGGTGTTTTGGGAAGTCTCTGGGATTGTTGTGGTTCTGTGAGGTTTTGGGGGTTTCAAGGACATTTTGGAGGATTCTGGGTGTGTTGGGAGCTCTGGGGAGTATTGGGGTCTCTGGGGGTTTTGCATGGTGTTTGGGGGGTTTTGGTGGTCTCTCGGGGATTTGGGGAGCCTCTGAGGTGGGGAGGTGTTTTGGAGGTGTCTGGGGGATCTCAGGGGGTCTTGGGGGGTTCGGGAGTCTCTGAGGTGTTTTGGTGGGTCTCTGGGGAGTTTTGGGAGTCTCTGGGAATGTTGGTGTCTCTAAGAGTTTTGGGGTCTCTGGGGTGTTTTGGTGGGTCTCTGGGGGTGCCTGCCCCCCTGACGCCTCCCCCTGCAGTCTGTGTGCTGTACACGCAATGCCCTGGCAGTCACCAATGGCGGGAGGTGAGTGACCTGGTTGGTGGGGGGGCAGCCAATCAACATGTTGGGCTGTGCTCAGCTGGCCAATTGGCATGTTAGGGTGCACTCAGTCAGCCAACCAGAATATTGGGGTGCTAGCTGGCCAACCAATCATCAGCATATTGGGGCAATGACCAATCAACATGTGTGTGTGCCAACCACATGGCTAATCAGCATGTCAGAGGTAACAGCAGCCAGCCAGCCAAGCAGCATGTAAGATTCTGGCCTATCAGCATGGAGGGGTAATGGCCAACTGGCCAATCAGATTATTGAGGTGCTGGGCAGGTGACCAATCAGCAAGTCAAATTCTGGCCAATGAGTTGGGGGGCTGACCAATGAGCATGTTGGGGTGTTGGCCAGATGGCCAATCAGTGTGCTGGGGTGCCAACCAGTTGGCCAGTCACAAGTGAGCTATCAGCATCTTCGGGTGCAGCACCTGAACAATGAGCATTCTGGAATGCAGCAGCCATCCAATCAATGTTAGGGTCAGAGTGATCAGCCAACCAGCATCCTGGGGATCTGGGGAGCATGTCGAGGTCCTGGGCAGCGAGCCAATCAGCTGTCGGCATGCAGCCAGGCCCCGCCCCCCTGTAATTAACAGAGTGTTAATTGCAGGGTAATGAACGAGGGGGTGGGGAGGGGTGTGGTGGTGGCACTGCTGCACAAAACAGCACCTGGGCCCGCCCTGCCCCTGCCCGCCCCTTTCCCATGCATGTCTCCACATGTGCCCCGGCCTGGGCCCGCTGCCCGCCCTTGCCCCGCCTCCTCTGCCCACAGGTGCCCCATGTTCCCAATCTCATGTTCACATGTTCTCATGACCCTGTGTCCCCAAGTTGCTGTGTCCCCATATCCTCATGTTCCAACGTCCTCAACCCCATGTCCACATATTCTTATGTCCCTGTGTCTCCATGTCGCTGTGTCCCCATACCTGTATGTCCCCATGTCCACATTCTCATGTCCCACTGCCCCCATCCCCATGCCCCCAACCTCATTCCCATGCCCCTGTTTTCCTGTCCTGTGTTCAAATGTCCCTGTGTTTCCATGTCATCATATCCTCGTGTCTCCATCCCTATGCCCCCATGTCTCTGCACCTCCATGTCCCCATACGCCTCTGCCCACACCACCACATTCCCATGTGCCCATGTCCCTGTGTCTGTGTCCCCATATCCCTGTATCCCCATCCCCCATGCCCATGTTCTCGTGTTCCCATGTCCTGTGTTCTCATGTTCCCATCCCTATGCCCCCATGACTCAGCATCTGTATGTCCCCATGTCCCTGTGTCCACATCACCACATCCCCATGTCCCCATGTCCCTGTGTCTTCATGTCCCTGTGCCCACTTCATGTTTTCCTGTCACCCCATTATCCCCACTGTCCTCACATCCCCCAGTTTGGCCGGACCGAGGTCATCGACAATTCCCTGAATCCTGACTTCCTGCACAAGTTTGTCCTTGATTATTGCTTTGAGGAGCGGCAGAACCTGCGCTTTGACCTGTGAGTGGCCCCTGTGGCCTCCGTGTCACTCCCCATGTAACCCCCCATGTCACCCCCTGTCTCCCAGGGTCACCCCCTGGCCACCCTGGCACAGCCTCCCCAGAGTATCCTTGTCCCCATCCCTGTTCTGTCACCATTCCTGGACAATCACCACCCTTTTTCACATCTCTGTCCCCACACTTGTCCCATCCCATTGTCATCCCTATCCTATCCAATCTCCATTCTGTCCCTATCCCATCGTGTCCCTGTCCACATCCCATTCCTGTCCATTCTGTTGTGTCCCTATCCCATCCCATCCTGTTCCTGTACCCATCCCATCCCATCCCATCCCATCCCATCCCATCCCATGCCAGTCCCCATCCCTGTCACATCTAAGGCCCCCCCTTCCCATTCTGTGCTCACATGTCCCCTCTGTCACCAGGTATGATGTGGACTCCAAGAGCCCTGACCTCTCCAAGCATGTAAGTGCAGGATTAGCCCTGCTCCCTTGGCCTCCCTGGGATGGGCATCCCCTTGGTGACACCCGATGTTCCCAATCCTGCAGGATTTCCTGGGCCAGGCATTCTGCACCCTGGGGGAGATTGTGGGCTCAGCTGGCAGCCGCCTGGAGAAGCCTCTGACGTGAGCCCCTGTCGCCCTTTGCCCCAGTGTCCCTATGTCCCCTGTGTCCCCATGTCTCCATGTCCTACCCCAGTGAAGCGCCTGATGTGAGCCCCTCTTGTGCCCCAGTGCGCCCATGTTCCTCCTAGAGAAGCCTCTGACATGAACCCCTCCAGCCCTGGTGTCTCCAAGTCCCAACCCCCCACCCGGAGAAACCTCTTGTGTGAGCCTCCACTGTGGTCCAGTGTCCCCGAAGTCCCCAGAGTTCCCATGCCCCCCACTGGAGAAACCCCTGATGGTAGCCCCCCTCAGCCTCAGTGTCCTAGGGTCCCCATGTCTCTGCTCCCAGTGTGAGCCACCTCCCCCACTGATCCCAATGTCCCCATGTCCTCTCCCATGGAGAAGCTCCTGACATGAGTCCTGCCTGCGCCCCAGTGGCTTTTGGAAGGAATGTGGGTTTGGGGGATCTGGCTTTGAGGGATCTGGCTTTTGGGGGGTCTGGCTTTAGGAGGAGCCATATGATTTTGGAGTTGGCTTTTTCAGGGGCAGTTTGTTTTGTGGGGATTGACTTTTTGGGGAGCTGAATGTCTTTTGGGGACTGGCCTTTTTGAGGGGAGAAACAGCTTCTTTTTAGGGTGCTGGAATCTGGGGTAGATGGGTTTTTTTTTTATAGATTTCCTCTTTTTGGGTGGGGGGGCTTTTTCTTGGGCGGGGATCCCTTTCATCACCCTTCAGCATGTGTCCCTGCAGGATGGGGACAGCCACTATGCACACCCGGGGCAGGAGACGCACCCTAGCCGCCTCCAATGGGTAAGTCCTGGGGTGCCCAGTGCGCGGGGGTCACCCCCAGGACACCATGTGTGCCTCCACCATGTTCACATCCCATTCTGGCAGTGGCGTTCCGGGGAAGAAGTGCGGCACCATCATACTCCTCGCTGAAGAGTTGGGAAACTGCCGGGTGAGCTGTGGCAGGGCAGGGGAGGGGGCATAGCCTGGGGACCCTGCAATATCAGGGGTGGCTAAGACACACTAGCCCACACCCCAAAGGTAAGGGTAAGGGCTGTCTATCCCCACGCTTCATCCTGCCTGTCCTGGATCCCTCCTTCCCTCATGGAGCAGCCGCCCTGCAGGATCCCACCCCTGAGAGGGGGGTGCAGGGTGGATGACCCCCGCGATTCCACCCCTCAGGACGTGGCCACACTCCAGTTCTCCGCCAACAAACTGGATAAGAAGGATTTTTTCGGAAAATCTGACCCCTTCATGGTCTTCTACCGCAGCAATGAAGACGGGACGTGAGCAACCCCCCCTCAAAACTGCAGTGACCCTCCCACACCTCATGGGAGGGCTCAGCCTTAGCACAGGACACCCCTATGTCCCCATGGACTAGAAGTGGTGGGGGTGTCCAGAAATCCTCACTGCGCTGTGGGGGTGAAGGACTCGGGGGATGCTGGGATGGGGGAGTGACCCCCTTGTCCCCTCCTTGTCGTCCTCCCAGTTTCACCATCTGCCACAAGACAGAAGTGGTGCGGAATACGCTGAACCCCGTCTGGGCAGCCTTTGCCATTCCTGTCCGTGCCCTCTGCAATGGGGACCATGACCGGTGAGTACCAAGGGACTGGGACCCCCTGCACCCCTTCTTTGGCCCCAAAGACCTCCTTCTCACTCTTCCCCCCATCTCTAGGGTCCACCAGGACTTCTGAACCCCCTTCCCCCATCTGTCATACCTGGGAACACCCTGCACTCTCATCTCTGTGGTCCTCTGAGACGCCCTGAGCCCCCTTCCCCCCCACCCATGGTGCCCCAGGGATGCTGTGCACCCCCGTCTCCTGTCTCTCTGATCCTCCAGGACCCCCTTTCCCGTGTCCGCCTGTCTCTGTGGGCACCCAGGGCTCCCTTTTCCTTTTTTCCCCCCATCTCCCAGATCTTCCAGGAATCCCTGCACCCCATGTCCCCATCTCTGCAGTACCTCTGGACACCCAGAGCTGCCCTCACTCCATGTCTGTGGCACCCCAGGACCTCCTTCCTCTCTCTCTGTGATCCCTCAGAATCTCTTCCCCTCTGTCTGTAGTACCCCAGGACCTTCTTTATCTCCTTCCCCCCATCTCTGTGGTTTCAAAGACCCCTGCATCTCCTTCCCCATTTCTGTGGTACCTTAGAACCCCCTGCAGCCCGTCCACCCTCTCTGTGGTCCTCTGAGATCCCCAGAACCCCCACCCCTGTCTCCGTGGTATCAGTAGCACCGACTCCTGTCCTGCCCCCCCCCCCCCCCCCCCCCCCCCAAATGTTACCTGCTTTTGCCTCAGTTTACCCATCTGGGCAATGGGCATCACAGCTGTCACTGAGCCGTCTCGCCCCACCCCATCCCAAATAAGTGTCACCAGCTGCTGTCCTGGCAAACAGCTCCTCACGCCGCTTTAGCCCCGTGTTGGACGTTGCTGTGGCAACGATGGATAAAAATATCCCAATGAGGAGGAGAAGGAAGCAGGAAAAAGCCCACAGAGGCGTCAAAACAAATCCCCCAGAGAGTGGGGGGTGGCAGGTGCCCGGGGAAGGGGGGTGATGGGATTTGGGGGTGAGAGGGGGTGCTGGTGACCTCTCCCCCTCCCCCTGCCTTGCAGAGCCATCAAGGTGGAGGTATATGACTGGGACCGTGATGGCAGGTGAGCTGTGTGTGGTCCTGGGGATCCCCCACACCCTGGACCTGCCCCACCCCGGGTGACAGGGACCCTCCAGGCAATGGAGACCCCCCCACCCCTGCATCCTAGGGGAAATGGAACCCCCTCCCCGGGTGATGGGGACCACCCGAGTGATGGGAATCCCCCCATGCTATTTGGGATTCCCTGGCTGATGGAAAACTTCCTGGGCAATGGGAAACCTCTCAGCCTCACAGCCCCGAGTGATGGGGACCCCCCGGGTAACGGGAACCTCCCTAACCTGACTGATGGAGAACCACTGGCCTTGCAGTCACGACTTCATTGGGGAGTTCACCACCAGCTACCGGGAGTTGGCACGAGGCCAGAGCCATTTCAACGTGTATGAGGTGAGGGGTGGGGGGGATACATGGGCAGGGGGATCCTGCAACTCCCCGTGAGGCGTGCGGTCCCTCTGCTGCACCCCCAGGGGTTATAGTCCCCGGGGTCCCTCTCTCTGCTGCACCTCTGGATGCCAGGGTCCCTGTGTGGGTGCTACATCCCCTACGGTCCCCATGATACAATTCTGGGGTGGTGTTATGGTCCCCAGGGTCCCTTCCAACACTGCACTCTGGTGTGTCATGTACCCAAGGGTTGCCCTCCTGCACTGTGAGGTGTCATGGTGCCCAGGGTGCTCATGCTGCAGCCACAGAGGTTTATAGTTCCCAGGATTCCCTGTGCTACAGCCAGGAGTGTTGGGGTCCTGGTGTGTTATGGTTCCCATGCTGCACCCTGGGGTGCAGCACCCACAGCTGCTCCCTTGAGGGTCTCCAGCCCCTGCCATGGATCTCCAGCTGCACTACAATCCCCAGGGTCCCCACATGCACTCCTCAGTGTCACAGCCCATGCTGTGGGCCATATGCTCCTCAAGGTCTCTCTCTGCACCCCAGCACAGTGCTCCCACTGCTGCCCCCCAGTATACTCTGTGCTCCCTTGTCCCCTAGGATGTGACAGTCCCTTGCACTGCTCCCTGGGGCCTCATGTCCTTGTGAGAAGCAGCCCCCTTCCCTC
Source organism: Chamaea fasciata (assembly GCF_029207755.1). Taxonomy (NCBI): domain Eukaryota; kingdom Metazoa; phylum Chordata; class Aves; order Passeriformes; family Sylviidae; genus Chamaea; species Chamaea fasciata. Next base: position 6,886,936 of record NW_027094110.1, read on the forward strand.
CCCTCCCATCTCTGCAGGTGGTGAACCCTCGGAAGAAGATGAAGAAGAAGAAGTACCTGAACTCGGGGACAGTGAGAATGGGGATGTGCAGAGGTGGGGAACACAGGCGGTGTGGGCACTTTCTCCCCTGAGCCCCATGTCCCCACAGGTGACACTGCTATCCTTCGCTGTCGAGGCCGAGCACACGTTCCTGGACTACATCAGGGGCGGGTGAGCAGGGGGTCCCCAGCACCTCCAGCTGCACTTTTGATGGTTCCAAACACCCCCATTTCCTTCCTTGAGGGTATCCAGCACACTGAGCTGCTCCCTCAAGGGCAGGGAGTCCCCAACACCTCCTACTTCACTGTAGGGGAGTCTGCAGTACCCACTGTTGCTCCCTTAGGGATGGAAGGCAGGAGTTCCTGCTATTCCCAACTCCTCCCTGTGGGATCCCCAATACCTCCCAGTTGCTCCACTGGGGGTCCTCAGCACACCTAGCTCCTCCACTGGAGGCTCAGCACCCCCACCCAGATGCCTCCTTGGGGGCAGGCTGTCCCCATCACCCACAGCTGATTCAGTGGTAGTCCCCAGAACCCACAATTGCTTCCTCTGGAAGTCTCCAGCACTTCCAACAGCTCCCTTTGGGGTCCCAAATACCCACAGCTGCTCCTCTGGGGAAAGAGTGTCCCCACCACCCCTATCTTCTCCACTGGGGGTCCTCAACACTCCCACACAGATGCTATCTCATGGGCAGGGGCTCCCCAGCACCCTAAATTGGTAATTTGGGGGTCCCCAGCACCCCCAGCTGCTCCCTTAGGTGCAGCATGGTGACACCTCAGTGCAGGTACACTTGGAGGTGCTCTGAATTGGGGGATGGGTACACCCAGTCCAACTTGTGGCCCCAGGGGTATCCCTACGCCAAACTTGCAGCTGACCCCCTGTGTCACCTCAAGGCCACTTTACCCCCCAGGACCCAACTCAACTTCACAGTGGCCATTGACTTCACGGCATCCAATGGTGAGTGGGAACTGTGTTCCCCCAGGGGGATTTATCTGGGGCAGTTGTAATGAGTTTGATGTCATGATGGTGTCATCCTTGTCACCAATTTGGGGACATGATGTTGTCCTTGTAGTTGTGTTGAGGGCATGGTCATGTCTCCCTTGTCACTGGGTTGGGGACCCAGTGGCATCTCCCTTGTCACTGGGTTGGGGTCATGATGGTTTTGTCCTTGTCACGGGTTTGAGCCCATGGTGATGTTATTTTTGTCACTGTGTTGGTACTATGGTGGTGTCATACTTATCACCAGCTGCCACTGGGTTGGGGATTAGGTGTCATCATCACTGAATTTGGGACAGTGGTGCCACTCTTGTCACTGAGTTGGGGTCATGGCAGTGTCACCTTTGTCACTGCATTGGGGACACGGTAGTGTCATCCTTGCCATTGTGTTGGTTCCATGGTGGTGTCATCCTTGTCACCAGCTGTCACCAGATTGGGGATGTGGTGGCATCACCCTTGTCACCAAGTTGGGAATGTGAAGGTGTCACCCTTGTCACTGTGTTGGGGACGTGGTGGCACTTGGAGACATGGTGGGATTTATCCTTGTCCTGGTCACTGTGTTGGGGATAAGATGACATCATCCTTGCCACTGGGTTGGGGCCATAGTGGTGCCGTGGTTGTGGGGATGCTAGGGGTGTTTTGGGGGTGCTGGGGGGGATTATGACAGTGCTGGGGGGCCTGTGGAGGTGCTGAATCCCATACCCGTGCAGGGAACCCCTCGCAGCCCACGTCCCTGCACTACCTGAGCCCCTTCCAGCTGAATGCCTACAGCCTGGCACTGCGCGCCGTGGGGGACATCATCCAGGACTACGACAGTGACAAGATGTTCCCAGCCCTTGGCTTTGGCGCCAAGATCCCCCCAGATGGGCACGTGTCCCATGAATTCCCACTGGTGAGGGGCCAAGGAGGGACAGGACTGCGGAGGAAGGGTGGTGTCCTTGTCACCCAGTCGGGGATATGGTGAAATCATCTTGTCACATTGTTTGGGACATGGAGGATCATGCTTATGCTTGGATTGGGGCCATGGCAGTGTCATCCTTGTCATCATATTAGGAAGGGGCTTGGTGTTGTCACCAGTTTGGGGTCATAGTGGTCTCATCCTTGATCACCGAGTTGGATACATGGTGTGTTTGGGTTGGATCTGGACTGGGGATGTGGTAGTGTCATCCTTATCTTTGGACTGCGAACACAGTGGCATCATCATTTTGTGACTGGTTTGGGGTCATGGCTGTGTCACCAGGTTGGAGACATAGTAGCATCATCCTCATCAGCAGGTTCAGGATGTGGTGGTGTGGACTCTGTGCTGGGCATATAATGGTGTGTTCTCGCCACCCATTCTCACTGTGTAGTGGACATGGTGGTATCATTCTTGTCACTGGGCTGGGTATGTGGTGGCAATTTCCTTGTCACTGGGGATGTAGTGGTGTCATCCTTGTCTTGGGTTGGGAACATAGTGGCATCATCATTTTGTCACTGGGTTGGGGCCATGGCAGTATCATCCCTGACACTGGTTTGGCAACATGTTGGTGTCTTCCTTGTCACTGCATTGTGGACATGGTGGGATCATCCTTGTTAGCATCCGGGGGCCACAGCAGTGCCATCCTTGTTTGTGGGTGGGGTCTGTAGTGTCACCCTGTCCGTGGGTGGGGACCGTGGTGTCACCATGGTCCTGGTGACTTTGTGGCAGAATGGGGATGCATCAAACCCGGCATGCCATGGCATTGCGGGGGTGCTGGAGGCGTATCAGTGCAGCCTGCGCCGTGTTCAGCTCTACGGCCCCACCAACTTTGCCCCTGTCGTCAACCATGTTGCCCGGTAAGAGGGGCCCCATGCCCCGGGGTGGGGTCCCTGTGTCCCCTGGCGTCATGCAGGGTCCCCCCAGCTCAGCGGCCACAGTGCTGGACGGGTCCCAGTACTTTGTTCTCCTCATCATCACCGATGGTGTCATCTCTGACATGGCTCAGACCAAGGAGGCCATCGTCAATGTGAGACCCTTGTGGTAGCACTGGGCGGGATGGTGGCACCCCTGAGTGCTAGGGGTGGGGAACCTGGGGCCCTTGGGTGATGGGGCAACCTGGGACTCTTGGGTGATGGGGCAATGAGGAGGGATTGGGACCCTTGAGGGTGGGAAAGGTTGGGGGGTGGAAAGGGGATTGGACCCCTGGGTTCTAAGGGGTTGGGGGTGGCAGCTGGGACCTTTTGGGTGATGGGGTGGGTAAGGAGCTGGGACCCTGAAGCTTAGAGGGAGGGGGTGGGTTGGGACCCTTGCATGCTGGAGGGGTGGGGAAGGGGCTGGGAGCCCTGGGTGCTTGGGGGGGGGGCGGTGTGGACCTGCGTGCTAGAGGCAGTGAGGAGGGACTGGGACCTTTGAGAGGTGGGAAAGGGCTTGGACCCCTGGAGTTGAGAAGGGGCTGGGACTCCCAGGGTTTGGGGTGTATGGGTGTCTGGAACCCCTGGGTGCTGCAAGGGGGCTAGGAAATTTCTGGAACCCCCCCAGTGCCGGTGGGGAGGTCTGAGATCCTTGGGTGATGGGGAATGGTGAGGGACTGGAATCCTTACGGGAGAGGGTATTGGCACCCCTGGGTGCTGTGGGAAAGGGGGGACGACTCATTTGGTGACAGCATCATTAAATTTCATGGGACTCCCTTCACCCCCTGGCTCCCTCAGGCTGCCAAATTGCCCATGTCCATCATCATCGTGGGAGTTGGCCAGGCAGAGTTTGATGGTAAGATCTGGGGGCTGGGGGCATCTAATGGAAGGCTGAGGAGATCAGGGGGGGTCCCTTGACCACTGGAATTATGAGTTAAATGTGTCAGCATATGAATGGGCTCAGCATACTCCAGCGAGGGGGTTTGGGGGTTCTAGTTGTGAGGTTGAGAGGGACATAATGGGATCCCACCCTGGGGTGGAGGGCACTGGGGTGCTGCTGACCTCTGCCCACATTGCCCCCAGCCATGGTGGAGCTGGATGGGGACGACATCCGCATCTCTTCCCGTGGGAAAGTGGCTGAGCGTGATATTGTCCAGGTACCTCACCAATGAGGGATTTGGGGACTCCCAGCCCACCCAGCAGGGTGGTAGGGGATTCCCTGGGGACCTCAAATCAGCCCCATCACTCCTGGGATGCAATGGGTTGGACTGGTGTGCAGGGATGGTAAAATGGACTGGGACATGGGGCAGCACTGGTGTTTGCCGGGGCACTGGGACGTGAGAGGGATGCACTGGGACTAGGGGTTGCAATGGGTTTGGGATGCACCTGGATGGAGGGACAGACTGGGATTTGGGTGTGCACTGGGACATGGTGAGGGGGCTTCACTGGGAAAAGAGGGTGCCCTGGGACTTTGGATGTACCTTGGAAGGAGGATGCAGTGGGACATGGAAGTGTATTAAGATATGGGGGGCACTGAGACATGAAGGAGACAATAGGACGTGAAAGGAGGTTTACTGGGAAATGGTGGGGGGGTTTAGCATGTCAGGGGTGTGCTGGGACATAGGAGTGGTGCACTGTGACATGGGAGGGATGCACTGGGAAAAAGGAGTGCACTGGACCTTGGAATGTATTTCAGTGTGACACTGAAACACTGACACTGGGACATTGGGTGCACTGGGTACATGGTGGGGGCCTTCACTGGGAAAAGTGGGTGTACTGAGATTTGGGATGAACTGTGGAATGGAGGTGCAGTGGGACATTGGGGTAATTAGGATATGGGGGGCACTTTGGCATGAAGGGGGTTGATACTGGGAAATGGGGGGCACTGGGATGTGGGGGGCACTGGGGCATGGAGGGGCAGGTACTGGGATATGGAGTTGCACTGTGACATGAAGAGGGAGTGTACTAAGATATTTGAGGGGGTTGTGCTGTGAAAAGGGGCTGGAATGAGACTTAGGATCTCTGTTGGGAGATTCTGGGGGGAGCCTGGGACATTAGCAGGCACTGGGACATGGGGGAACATTGGGACATTGGAGATGGGCACTGGGATATGGGATGTACCTGGATTTGGGGAGCACTGGGACATGAAGGGGGAAGGTATTGGGGAAGAGGGGTGCACTAGGAAATGAGGGGGGCAGTCAGATATGGGGGCACTGGGACATGAGGAGGGTGTGCTGGCAAATGAAGGGGGCATTGGGGCACCAGGATGGACCTTGATGGGGGGCAGTGGGACATGGGGGTGTACTGGGAAATAGGAGAGGCCACTGGGATGTGGAGGCTGTGGGAAATGGGAGGCACTGGGAAATGGAAGGGCATTGAGGCTTGGCATGCACGTGGATGTAGGGATGCCCTGGGGCATGAAGAGTGGTGTACTGGGAAATGGGGAACACTGGGATATGGGAGTACATTAGGACATGGCTGGGGTACCAGGATATGGGGAGGCGCTGGGTCTTAATATGTACCTGGATGTGAGGGACACTGGGACATCAGGAATGGGGAGGAGACACTGGAACTGCTGTGTGTGGGGCACACAGTTCCAGAGGCTTCCCGGCCCTGGACACCCTCAACCACTCTGCCCCCCTGTGCCCCTCCAGTTTGTTCCATTTCGTGACTACATGTCGGGGGGTCCCGGCGCGGGACTGAGCATGGCAGGGCTGGCGCGGGAAGTCCTAGCTGAGATTCCCGACCAGCTCCTCTCTTACATGAAGGCACGGGGCATAAAACCACCCCCCATACCTCCCATGTCCCCTGAAATCCCCCCACCCTGACTGCCTACCCCCAACACACCACGTCCCCTCATTCTGCCCCAGGACCCTCTATCCAAGGACCAAAGGCAGCCATACTCTGCCAGGGACCTGGGACTGGGGGTCCCTGTCCTCTCTTCCACAACCTTGGGGTCCCCCCCTGATCTGGGGTCCCCTCCCCAATCCGGGTTCCCACCACACCCATAAACCATCTTTTGGGTTTCCCAGGGGATTGGTATGGTGTTGCCTGAGCATTCTTGGCTCCTATACCCATTCAGGACTATCCCGCCCCCACAAAAAAAGAGGCAGGGGGTCTTCACCCTCCTGACCAGAAAACCGGGGTGTGCAGGAGCCTCCACCAAACATGGAGTGTCCCCCTAGGGTGATGCATGACCCCTCCTCACCTCACCAGCTTCCCCAAATCCACGGTCTCCCCAAATTTCCTGGGCTGATCCCAATGGGGTCCCCAGTGTTTTTTGTGTTCCCCCTTGCCGTGTCGCATGTGTCCATGTGGGTTTGTATTGAGTTGCCTTAAATCACAATAAATTATTGTGGCTTTAATTACAGCCCCCTCCCCTGGGACGTCCCAGCATCTCCCCTAAAAGGGACCCCACCCTGGTTGTATGTGTAACTCCCCTGTGTGTGACCCTCTCCAGCTGTGTGACACCTCCTGGGACTGTGACAACACCCCTGCTGCCCTGTGTGACTCTCCCTCTCCCCCGCAGTTCTGCCCCCTCCCCATCTGTGATACCCTCCAAGCTGTGATGCCCTCCCGCTGTGTCACCCCCTCAACCTGTGCTCTCCCCCAGCTGTGACACCCCCAGCTCTGACCCTTCCCCAGAGTCAGATCCCCACATACTGTGTGGATCCCCTCAAATATATGACCTACCTGGCTGTGTGTGACCCTCCCCCCAGCTCTGACACCCCCCAACTGTGTGATGGCCCCCATGTCTGATATTTCCTGGCTGTGATGCCCCCACACAATGTAACCCCCCCCCCCCCAGGCTGTGGCATCTGCCCCAGCTCTGATCCCCCACCAGCTGTGTATAACACCCCACCACTGTGTGACACCTCAAACTGTGTGACCCCGACCTCACTGTGTGACCCTCAGAATTGCAAATACACAGAAACCACTTGGGGGAGGGGAGAGTTGGGTTATTTACAGGATTCTGCACCCCCCACACCCCAAACCTGCTTGAAGGGGGCCATGGTAGGTTGGGGGGGGGTGGTGCTCATAGAGACTCCACACCCCAATTGAGAGGTGTCATAAAGTCCCTGAAACCCAACGGGGGGCGGTCACAGAGACTCCACATCCTACTGGGCGGTTCACAAAGTATCCACACCCCAGTTAGGAGGGTCACAAAGCCCTCACATTTCACTTTCATAGGGTAACAAAGCACCCCTCAACTGTGTCTGTGGGGTCTCATAAAGCCTCCCCCTCCAGCTTGGGAGGGGCAGGTCACAAAGTGCCCACACTCCAACCTGGTGTGCAGGGGGTTTATAACTGTCCTTTCATAACTGCCCTTTTATAATTTATAAATTGAGGGGGTCACAGATACCCCACATCCCAGCTCAATGAGGTCACAAAACGCCCATCCTCCAGTTTGGGGGTCACAAAGCCCCAGCACTCTAATGGTGGGAGAGTGAAAAAGCTTCCTGTCCCCTGGCTGGGAGGTGGGAGTTGTTTTAGGCCCCTGTCTCCCCCCCAAAAGAAGTGGCTTTCCAGTGTAAGGGGACTGCACCCATGCTAAGACCAAACCTGTCAATGGATACTGGGTGGGAAATCCCATGTTTGGGTGGCTGCTCTCACCCCCCCTTCTTGCACCCCTCCAGGCTGTGGGGGCCCTCCAGATCCCAAATTTGCTTCAAGATTCCATTCTTTATTCCTGCATTTTCCTTGGCCAAGGTCGGCCCTGGGGGAAAGCAGCACAGATCCCAGGGGGCACAGACCTGAACTGGCACACCAAAACACAGGGAGCCTCCCTTAGATCAGGCAGTGTGAGGGGGCCTCATGTTGCTGTGGAGAGCAAATGGTGGGAAAAAAGCCCCTGAGACCCCCCATAACAGGACTGCCACCAGGGGTGCCATCTTTCGCTGGGGGCGGGTGTCAGGGGTTGCTCCCAAAAATAAAACACTCCACATAAAGAGAGAAGAGGGGCAGATGAAACCCTGCATGCATATCCCCCTGCAGAAGAGTACGGAGAGGGTCCTTGACTGTTTGGGGCCAACCTTGTTTTGTGGGGGGTGGGGGGCTGTCAGTTTGGAGGGGTTCTTTGCCTGTTTAGGAGGACACACTGTGTGCGTGTGTGGGGGGGTGGGTCCAGCAAGACATCTCCAGAGGCTGCTACTCCAGGAAATCCTGAGGAGACATGGAATTGTCACACACCGGCATCCCTCCACATTTATCCATTGGGCCTCTCCCAAACACTCACCTCTTTAGAATCACTGTGGAAAAAAAGCTTGGGTTAGGGTTTGGGTTGGGGGTTAGAGTTGGGGCTCAGGGTTAGGATTAGGATTGGGGGTTAAGGTTGGGGATTAGGGTTAGTGTTAGGGTTAATTTTCCATCCAGATTTCTGCCTAGAGCTTACCCAGAAATGTTCCATTGGGGGCGGTCTGTTTTCTCCAGTCACACACCATACTCGGATTGGGGGTGGGATGTGTGCCTGAGCAAGGTCTGCAGCAAACCCCTTCCTCCTAAATGTCCACAGAATCCTAAAATCTCTCCTCAAGGCCATGTCTGCTGATGAACTCCTGAAAGCCAAAATGTGTGCTTCATCTCGGCTGAGAATCTAAGAGATGGCAAACTCATGCCACAAAGCCCAGCCCCGTTCAATCACCTGACAGCCATCCCCGTGCCGCCCTCATGCCCTGCCCAATGCCTTCACGCACTGCCTCCCTACCATTCCTGCACCTGCCGCCAGTGCTGCACCCGTGTGCAGCTCTGAAACTGCTGCAATCTCCACCCTGAGCAGTGACAGCAGGCTGCTCATGTCAACACTTGGAAGGGACTTTACATGTCTGCCCGCCCCTTGGCCCCCTGACCCTACTCTTGGCCCCATGCCAACCCCACCCTGCTCCCGGGCCCTGTGGCACCGCCCCACTGCCTGGCCTTCTCCTCCCTGCTGCTTTTGCATTGGCCCAAGGCTGCCAGAGCTCCAGGAGCCTTTGAACACCGCTCCCAGGGATGACCAGGCTGAGCGTGTCTGTTACACCAGTGTTCCTCTCTCTGTGACACCAGAGTGGTGGCAGCCCCAGCATTCCCTCCCTGGAGATGCTCTAAGGGAAGCATCCAGAGCTTCACTGGCCAGGAACTGACCAGCCACTGACCACCTCAGCCTGGGCTGATGTGGATTCCTCTGCGGACAGCTTGGAGAAGGTCCCCCTGGCTACCTACACAGTGCCACAGGCAAGTGTCAGATAGAGTTACAGAGCTCTGCACAGAGCCGCCAGGGGGAGTTGATTAAAAACAGACAAACAAAAACAAAAAAAAAAAGGGGGGGGGAACCCCAAAACAATGAAACAAAAAATACCCCAAATGAAAGAACTCCCCCACAGTAGACCTGTTCCATACTTCAGTTATTAAACCTGCACGGACAAAGGACCTAAAAATGCAAAAAATGAGGATACACTGAGCACATTTGCAGGAAAAGTAGTTTGAGGACAGGCTCTCAAGTAGGACTGTTCTCAGCTGAAAGAAAAAGGCAGCTTTGGCAGCTGCAGGGCCATAAGGAAATGGAAAGTGCCAGATGCTCATTCCATGAGGGAGGAAAGGGCTCTGAATTGCCCGCCCCTGGCACATAAACCCTGCTACCAGGCTGCTTCCCACACAGGATTCTTCGGGAAGACTCCAGAAAGCTGAGAGTCAGCTCTGGCTTCTCCATCTTCCATGTCCTAAGGCTGCCTGGGAGAAAAAATTTAGGATCAGCTCCTGTGACACAATCCATCCTGGCCCAGGGTACAGTGCCAGGAAGGTTTTTGCATGCCAAGGCTTTGCTGCAGCCAAGGAAATCTCTTGGCTCAGGGTCAGCTTTCCTGCTCATCCAGACAACCTCAGTGCTCTATCAGCAGGAAATTGGGTGGTACTGGTACCTGGGTAGTACTGGTACCTGGGTGGTACCAGTGGTACCAGTGATGGCAAACACCACACCAGGGCAGTGCCAGCCCTGGCAATTTGCTGGATCTGGAGTCCTGGCACCAGCAAATTACCAGATCTAGTTGGCGCTGGTGGTGGCACTGGGAAATTTCGAGATCTGGGCACTGGCAGTGCCAGCAAACACCAGCTTTCAGGCTCCAGGTGCGGGTAAGGACTGGATCTGGACTCCTTCCTGCCTTCCTGTCTTCCTTCCACATAGTGCCCTCACCCTCCCAAAATGCCTGGCACATAACCTCAGCCTTCCACAGCTCAGAACCTTTACCTCAGCCTTCCCAATTTAACTGCAACTGCCCAGAAGACAATTCTAGGACCCAAAATTACTAAAAGCAGCAACACCATCTGTCTTGGTTTAGATAGACAGGTATCTGCCAGGGAAGACTGGAGTCTCCCTTGGAATGTAAGCCCCCCCTCCCCCTTTCCAAATTATAATAAATTTGCAATTAAAAGGCTGTCAGGCAAAGATTTTGGGAATAGGTATAGCAGTTATTTTCTAGGGATATAAAAAATACAAATGTTGTAGTATGGAAGAATAAGCAAGCAAACAAACAAGAAATCCTAGAAAACCCTGACAGAGTCAGAAATACAACCTGACACCCTGTTGGTCAGTGTGTTGGAAACAGTCCAAAAGTAAGCCCTCCTGGAGTGGCAGATGTAGTCGTGTTGGAAGCAGTGATGGTGCTGTGGAGAAAAGGGTCCAGAGATGGATCCAGTGTTCCTTTGGGAGTCCCGTGGGAACACTGGATGTCTGGTGATACTTGTGGCTCCTTTTTATCTAGGAGGAAATGGTTTGGCTCCTCCTCCCTAGGTAGAGCATCTCACAATGGGATGATGTAATGTGTCATGTCATTGGTGAGCTTTAACGGCCCATGGAAGATATCCCCATGGGGGTAGTGGAAGACTGAGCAGAGATAAGAAACAGTGCCCCACCCAGTTTTCACAGCTGGTTTGTTATCAGAGAAGGCAGTTACCCTCTCCCTTCTGGAGTTACAACAGATAAAGAAAAGAAAAACATCTTCCCAACTGGTTTCAACAGATGGAATAGAATAAACTTTTTTTTTTACAAAACTCAAGACACCATCTCTAAAAGTGCCCGCTGCTGTCCTTCCCTCTAGTGCCCTGCTCCAAAAGCCCAAACCACCCCATCCCCCTCTTCCAATCCCCCACCCCTCAAAGATTTCATCCCACCCCCACAGTTCCATCCCCAATGTACACTGCCCCACCCTTTCCCATCACACCCCATCCCTTCCCATCCCTTCCCTTCCCTTCCCTTCCCTTCCCTTCCCTTCCCTTCCCTTCCCTTCCCTTCCCTTCCCTTCCCTTCCCTTCCCTTCCCTTCCCTTCCCTTCCCTTCCCTTCCCTTCCCTTCCCTTCCCTTCCCTTCCCTTCCCTTCCCTTCCCTTCCCTTCCCTTCCCTTCCCTTCCCTTCCCTTCCCTTCCCTTCCCTTCCCTTCCCTTCCCTTCCCTTCCCTTCCCTTCCCTTCCCTTCCCTTCCCTTCCCTTCCCTTCCCTTCCCATCCCATCCCATCCCATCCCACCCCACTCCTCCTGGGCAGGAAGCCACATCCAACCGGGCCTTGGACACTTCCAGGGATTCCAGGGCAGCCACAGCTTCTTGGACCAACCTGGGCCATGGCCCAACCGCCCTCCCAAGGTACAAGTCCATCCCCACATCCCATCTCACCCTTGCCCCAGGCAGCGTGAAGCCATTCCCTGTGTCGTCTCCCTGCAGGCCCTTGGAAAGAGTCTCTCTTAGCCAGCAATTGCTGCTCCTCCCTGTTGTGGGGTAGAAGCTGCAAGTTGATTTTCTCCCTGTGGCACTGGCTCAGCCCTGAGCCACGGGCAGGACCTTTCCACGGAGCTCTGCGGGCACTGAGTTGCTCTGGCTGCAGCCCAGCAGACAGAACTCCGAGCTCCCCGGCGGCTGTGGCTCCTCCCAAGGGACAGTGCAGGGGCAGCTACAATTTCTGCCCCAGGGGGAGCAGGGACAGCAGCCGAGGAAACAGCCGGGGCTGGGCCAGGCCAGCTCTGGGCTGGAGATCAGCAAAAGCTTATTCCCCTACAGGGAGTTCAGCCACTGACCAGGCTCTCCAGGGAACGGTCACAGCCTTGAGGCTGCTGCAAGTCCAGGAGCTTTTGGACACCAATCCCAGGGATGCCCAGGCTGAGATTGCCTGGACTCCATGATTCTACTAGGTCTCTCCCAGCTCAGCCCCTTCTGCAGCTCTCACCCTTTGGCTCAGCATTTCTGTCCACTCCAGGCATTGGCAGAGCTGTTGGGGGCAGGGAAGGAGCAGGGCAGCCCCAGCATTCTCCTCTCTGTGACACCAGAGTGGTTGCAGCCCCAGCTTTTCCCCCATCTGTGAGAGACATACCACAGTAGTGGCATGTTGTGGTACTCTTCTTTGTGGGGGTGAGATGTTCTCCCAGGGCCCTGTGTGTCCCAGGCAGTCACCGGCAGATCTGTGTAAAAGATGCAAGATGGGCCTAGCTTGCAACTCTGAGATTTGTTTATTATAAAACCATAACATAAAACGACCTAACCTGAACACATAGCAGAGGCTAGGACCTAAAATCTCTAAACGAAAAGTGAAAGCAAGAGGTCTAACTAAAAGAGAAAATGAAAGCAAAAACTCTTAGTAAGTCTGCGCCCTCTCAGGACAAGAGAGGGAAAGGATCCGATAGGGAGAAGGAAACAAGGTGGGGATTGCAATACTAAAACCAATAAAGAAGCATAACAATATGAAAAACTAATAAGGCATTGAAGCTTAGGAGATTGAAAGGGAACAGTCTGGAAGAAAACACAGGGTTTAGGAAGGATTGACAGCTACATAGGTGAATGCAATCTAGACAATACTAACAGTAGAGAGATGGAGGGGGTACAGCTTGTATTCTACATCCTTCCCCAGCTCCCTTGTCCTTCTCTGCACACGCTCCAGCCCCTCCATGGCTTTCTGCTTCTCAGCAGCAAGAACTGTCCTCTCTGCAAAATGGAGCTTTTAGTTCTTGACAGTTCTGACTTGGAAAAGTAGCAAAGAGCCAGCAATGCCTTTGCTCTTGCTGGTGCAGACATGGAAAACTCCAGCTGTATCAGAATCTCATCCAGTGCTGGAAATGGTAGAAAAGTTGGTGCAGTAGCATATTTGCTTGTTGCAAAAAGAGAGAACGAATCCTGCTTCTGTAACTAAGCAAACTGACAAAAGAAGAGACTGCCACCTGCTGCAGTGTCTACAGCACTCCCCTGAAGCCAGGGTATGTTTGGCAGGGAAACAGCCCTTGTGCTCAGCACTGTCCTGTAGGGGTTTCTGGAAGTCTGCCTCAATGTCCCTCACGAGCCTGCAGTTTTCCTGGCTAAAGCACCCTCAGCACTTCCTCACCCCGGGCTTGTCTCCCGCATTCTCCCCCATCTCCCTTGTACCTTCCCTGCACCATGCTCCAGCCTCTCCATGACTTTCTCCTTCCAAGTGACAAGCACTTTTCTCTCTGCAAAACAGGGCTTTTAGTGGTTTACAACTCTGACATGAAAAAGTAGCAAAGAGCCAGCAAGGCTTTTGCTTTAGCTGCTGCACATATGGAAAACTCAGACTGTAGCAGAATCTCATCCAGTGCTGGAAAAGGCAGGAGAGTTGGTGCAGTAGCATCTTTGCTTGCGAGGAAAAGAGAGAACGGATCCTGCTTCTGTAACCAAGCAAACTGACAAGCACAAACACATAAACCAAAAGAGAATGCTGCCAGCTACTGCAGTGTCTGAAGCACTTGTGTTGCATCATGCAACTGCGTGTCCCTGAGAGCGACCTGCGATTCAGGGGCCTGCAGCACTCTGCTAATAAAGAGCTGACCCCTAGAATGAGGAGAAGTGGTCCCATTTGGAAAGCCAAGGGCTGTTTCTTGTTGGTGCTTAGATCATGGCTACAGCCTTGAACGTGTTCCAGGGACCAGAGCCGAAAGGCCTCCGAGGGCACAGAGTTATAAATGGGACAACTAGGCTGGGTCTTGAGGTCAGGCTCGAATAAGAATAGGAAAAAGTGGTGCAAAGGGTAAATATGAACTGAGAGGACTAATGAGGTCCCAGGGTCAGAACACTGCTCGCTGAGAAAAGAGAATGAATCCTTCATCTGTAACTGAGCAAGCCGACAAGCACAAGCACACAAACCAAGACAGGCAAGGGTCCGCCCCCTGCTGCAGTGTCTACAGCATTCCCCTGCAGCCAGGGCATGTTTGGCAGGGAAACAGCCCTTGTGCACAGCACTGTCCTGTAGCGGTTTCTGGAGGTCTCCCTAAATGTCACTGAGGAGCCAGCAGATTTCCTAGTAAAGATACCTACTCCCCTGGGCTTGTCTTCCACATCGTCCCCCATCTCCCTTCTACCTTCACTGCACAGACTCCAGGACCTATGTGTCCTTCTGCACCTGAGCAAAAATGAAGTGTTCTCTTGGCAAAAAAGAGCTTACAGTTATTGAGAGCTCTGCCAGGGAAAAGAAGCAACCAGGCAGCAAGGCCTTTGTTCTAGCTGTGGCAGACACGGGAAAACACCAAGTGTAGCAGAATGTATTCCAAGGCTGGAAGAGGCACGAGTGGCACTACACTAGCTTTGCTGCCTGCTGGTAGCACAGAAAACACACTGGGCCTCAAACAGACGGAAACCCCACTGAGGTCACAACCTGCGTGCAGCATGCTCTCTGAAAAAGAGAGCTTAGAGATGCTGACAGCTCTGCCATGGAAAAGAAACAACTAGGCAGAAGGGCCTTACTTCTGGCTGCTGCAGGCACATAAAAAATCCAAGTGCAGCAGAATGTCTTCCAGAGAAGGAAAATACACGAGCAGTGCTGCACTAGCTTCTCTGCTTGTAAAGAGCACAGGAAACACACAGGGCTCCTGCTCCAAACAAAACCACAAAATCCCCCACCGAGACCATAAGCTCTGCGTGCAGTGTTCTGCCTGCAAAACAGAGCTTGGAGCTGCTGACAGCTCTGCCATGGAAAAGAAGCAACTAGGCAGCAGAGCCTTGCTTCTTGCTGCTGCAGACACAGGAAAACAGCAGAATGTCTTGATGGACTTGAAAACGCACTAGCGGGACTGCACTAGTTTCTCTGCTTGTGGAGAGCACAGAAAACATACAGGGCTCCTGCTCCAAGCAAACCCACAAAACCCCCCTCTGAGGCCACTAGATCTGTGTGCAGCATCCTCTCTATTCCTAGCCTGGCAGGAGCACGAGCATTGTTACACAAGCTTCTCTGCTTGTGGAGAGCACAGAAAACACACAGGGCTGCTGCTCCAAGCAAACCCACAGAAACGCCCTCAGAAGCCACTAGATCTGCGCGCAGCGTTCTCATTGTTCCAGGAGTGGGAGAGGCATGAGCGATGCTACATTACCTTCTCTGCTTTTGGAGAGCACAGAAAACACACAGGGCTCCTGCTCCAAGCAAAGCCACAGAAACCCCCTCTTTGAGGCCTCTAGATCTGTGTGCAGCATATTATTTGGAAATATCTAAATGTCTGATGCTGGGGGGTTTTTTTGTGGCTTCCAGTACAAAGCAGAGCATGAATGGATGCTCAGATTTCTTGGGGAAGGGCTGTGTAACAAACATTGTTGTGAGTTTCATGACTACCAGAGGATATTCCAGGTCATTCTTTCCTTTTAGAACAATCCTTTGTGTAATGAGGGCTCCCAGGTAAGAATTTAAAAAGAAAGTACCAAAAACCCCAAACCACAGAAGTTTCCATGGCTTTGAGTTCTCAAGTACAAAGCAGAAAGGAGCAGTTGACTCTGTCTTTGCCTTCTTGAAAATCTGTTCCCTGCTGATTTTGTGTATGTGTGGAGGGGGAAATAATTGCTTATGTCTAAACCAGTCACATCCTTATCCCCTGTAACTCGAACAGGTTGCTGCCAACACAGAGCCTCACGTTCGTACCATGGTTTTGGTCCTACAGTCAGGGCCTTTTCTTTTTTGGGGGCCTCCATTCCCTAGCCAGCATCTTTGTTATCTGAACAGCGCTTCAGCAGAAGGGAAACTCATGTGCCAGGAGCTCTCAGGTTTGGGAGCATCCATCCTGAGTATTTCAGGTATCAAAACCTTGGATAAAAAGATAAAATAGTCTTGCTACCTGATGACTTCTTGTAAGAGTAGCACCTGTGGTATGAAGCTTTGAACAGAGAATGTCTTTCCTTCCCTGGAGTTTCTGAGAGCAGGTGGTGTCCATTTCACCTTGAAGTTGACCAGATACCAGTCAAATTGCTAATTTTAAGTTAGATAATTAGATCTTAACTGTAAAAGAACAAGTTATATTTTCTGTTTCAGAGTTGTATGCTGGAGATATTACAAAGTGCTGCCCGTGACACCAGAGCTACCTATGAGCTGATCCAGGATCACGGACTCCCCACGTGGGTCCTGCACAGCTTAGAGAAAAGGTAAGCAGAGAAGTACAGTAGAGATGGGAACAAGTTTACTGCCCACAGTAGAATAATTATGTGACTGAGTATGAAAACAAGGGTGACAGGCAGGGAGCCGGGGGCACCAATGGCTGTACTGTCAGAACTTGCTGAACTCTGAGGTGTCCTGTGTGTTTTTGAAAACAGAATCGAGATGCTTTCAGGTTGTGGTAGGAGGGATGGTGGTGAGGGGGCTTCATTATTTGGAAAACACTTCCTTGAAAAACTGAGAAAGCAAACTGGCACTTTGTTTTGGTGTCTTTACCTTTTAACTTTCAAACACCCTCAGTTCACATCCTGTAACAGGACCAGCATGCTGCACAGGAAGTGGCACAGTAATGGCTTTGAGCTGTCTAGAACATTCCCTCCTCCACTAGCCTCTCCCTCACATATATTTACATACACAAAAAAATCTCTGCTGCTCAGAGCACCCTGACAAGTTCAGGCAAGTGCGCCAAAAATGCACTAGAATATGGTCCCCTGTAGGTGATGGATCTTCCTTCCAAATGTGGTTTACTGTTTTGTTTTGTTGTTGTCTGGTTGGTTGGTTTTGTTTGTTTGGTTTGTTTTTCAAGTTTCTGGAAAGCAAGGTGATAAATAAAATTATTTACTTACTCCATGCTCTGTGGCTAAAAAATTTAGGATATGAGAGAAAACAAGAATCAATTCCAAGAGAAGAGGAAACTGTAGGAGATGAGCTGTACTTGAATCATCCAGACTGAGCAATATGCTAGGCCTCTAGGCCGTGGCACTGAGGCCTGTGAGGTTGTGGCGCAGACAGAAATTAGTGCCAAGAGTGTGTCATATGTAGAAATATTCACTTAAGGTGTTGCAAGGGTCAAAGGGTTTCATAGTAGTTAACAAGTATAGTAATTGGTATGAACATAGTAGCTACCTTAAACAGTTTATAAAACAATAGGTGTTTGCATTCTTTCCTGTGCCATGTACCAATGAGAATGTATCTAAAAGTGTAAACAATATAGAGTGTATAAAATCTGCCATCTTACATAGAATAAAGGAGAAACGTAGTAGTAATCATATTGGTTGGGCCTGCGTTTGCTCTGCCGACTCCTTTTATTATTTCGGGGTTTCCCCTGCGACTTCGGGAAACTTCTTTCTATTCAGCTTGTAAATGAATTTCTGTATGTTTTAGCCACAATAATCAAACATATTTGGTAAGTCCTGCCTTTTGGTTTTTGTTTTAGTCAGTTTGCATTTCATCTTCTGTCCAATT
The DNA here is from genome assembly GCF_029207755.1 of Chamaea fasciata. Lineage (NCBI taxonomy): Eukaryota > Metazoa > Chordata > Aves > Passeriformes > Sylviidae > Chamaea > Chamaea fasciata. Next base: position 6,904,458 of record NW_027094110.1, read on the forward strand.
TGAACTTTATTAAGGCCAGGAGGATTTCTTTATCTCTGGTAGATGAATGGCTTTTTTCACCTTCAGTTTGTGTGTTGAGTGGTGAATTTGGATGAGATTTCTCTGACAGGAGGATTTAGGTATTTGAATACATGGGGAATAAAGTAAGGCTTCAGGAGCTTCTCTCATCTCCAGGCTGGGGGATCCAGTTTGGAATAGGGTTCCAGCCTGGAGTCCCTGGGAGCTCCCAGAGCCCCTTGGAACAGTGTAGACTCCATAAGGCTGCTAAACGAGGCTGGTACTTGCCATTGTAACAACTGAACCAACACAGGAGAGCACCTTACTTGCACAATTTTGTACCAGGAAAATCCTTAGGAGTCTCTGATGTTTGTTTTGATGGTGGTTTTCTTCTTACAGAAAATACTAAAGACAAGAACAAACCTCAAGCCTCATCTCATCTGTATCGACACACTTGGAAAAAGAACAAGGTGGAAGAAGATGACACTGCTGCAGACATGGAAGTATCTGAGCTGGAGAAATGCAGAGAACACCTGAATTTCATACTTGCCCTTTGTGACCCTGTTTTCCTAGCACCACCCTCCACACAGGGAGGGGAGACCCTCAGAGCCAGTGAACCTGGGGGCGAGGCAGTGGCTGTCACCTGTGTGTCCACTCACGTGGTCACTTAAATGGCTGCTGAGGTCCCTGGCCAGGCAGAGCCTCCTCAGGGAGCAGGACGTGTCCCCAGCGCTGAGGTGGCTGCGGAACCGCATTCTGCCACACCTGCTGGCCACGCGGGAGATGCTCAGGGATGAGACACTGAGGAACGACCTCTTCAGGCTTTACACCCGGCTCAGCCAGGCCAGCAGCGCCTCAGCTGGGCTCTCCAGGGAGCTCGGAGTGCTCAGTTCCATCGTGCTGCAGCTGCTGGAGGAGCTGGGCCTGGCCAGCACCTTCCACAAGCCTGGGAAATCCCTGTGCCTGTCACCAGCGACGGAAGAGGATGCGGACCAGACAGGTGCCTTGTCTTGTTCTTATCACTCATGTTACGAGGCAGTGGTGGGAGGAACTAGGAAATTTCATGGCTTTTTAAATCCAGTTTTAAACTAGTTTACCCATATCCACCCAGGCTCATGGCTTCCCACAGCAGAAGCTGTGTCTTTGTTGGGATGGAGGAAGGGGTGGGTAGCACGGAGCATGGTTACTCTGGGAGGTTTTCTGACACTACAACACTCACACTCCCTCTAAGAAGCTTCCCTTTCAAGGACTAAACTGGAACAAAAAGGTATAAAAAAAAATGTAATTCCAAGAGGGAAAACAGTCTGCAAAAAACAGGTCCGTGTGGACCTGGATGCTGATTCCTGTTGCTGGTCAATGATAGCAGCTGACGGGTCAGATTTAAAACTATTTTATTTAACAGGAATCTGGTTTGTTCCCACTTGTGGGCAGGATCATTGGCTTGGCATGGGCAAAGTCACTCCAGATTTTCCATCTAGGAAAACTAGTTAGGGAACTATTTTAACAGGTAGGTTTAACAGGAGGTAAACAGCTTGGCTGTTTTTTATTACTGTGTGGAAAGAGAAGAATATCTGTTCTGATTTTTCTCTCATCTTTCTTCCACAGCTGTTTTTGTATTCCTGACTTCCGTTTACAATGGAGGCACGTGGCTTGGAGCCCAGGAGCCGGATATGTTACTTACCCATGTCAGATGGGTCTGCACTGGTGCAGGTTATGAATTACAGGATTACTCAGAAACTCAGAAACAAGAAGAAGCTATTATGTCTCTCTGCAAAAAAATTTGGCTACATCAGGGCATTAATTCTGGAACTAACACTTCATCTTTAACGTTCTCTGCTCTGCCATCATCACTGTGTGCCATGGAAGCCTCCTGAGCTGCTCTCATAAAGACCTGACTTGTTTGGTAAAAAAATCAGTATTTTATTACTGTGTGCAAACTTAGGGGAAAGATTTTATTCAGTATCTGTCAGTGGAGCATTAAAGCTCCTATTTCTCTTTTCTTGAACAGTCTGAGATAGAATATTACTTATATCATTTTTATTACTGACATTTTTAACTTTTTGTAGAACCAGAGAGACTGTTTGTGGACGTGTGTGTCATTAATATTCATCCTCTCTCCAATATGGGATGGGGAAAAAAAGGCTGCAGAGCTTCCCTCAATGGGCTGTAAGTGCAAATGACAAGGAGCCAGAGGTTTAGTCATGACAATTTACTATTTCTTGAAGAATCTGTTTGATTTCATGATACCAAAACCAGTATGAATAGAAGGCTGAACTCAGGAATCATGATGGTCTTCTTGGGTTTAAAAAACTTTAGTGGCTTTGAAAGACATTGATATCAGACCTGGTTTATTTTTATTACCCTTTTTTTTTTTTTAAATTAAAAAAAGCCCTCATCCATCACTGCTGCTGTGATGTGCAACAAAAGCCTATCTTCCCTCCACTTGGAACAGGTGAGAGATGGAACTAAACCCCAAAGGATTTTCTGCTTATTGAGTAAGTGTGCAAAATCTGATAAGTTGTTCTTGAATGTGGCCATGAGGGTAGTTGAACATGCCACCCCACATCTGTAAACATGCAGTGCCAGAACAAGAACCTGTGAAAAGTAAACCAGGATTTATTCAATTGACTCATGACTGCATCCTGTGCCCAGGTCCTTTGTACCAAATACTGTACAGGGAAAAACCAGAACTGCACATTCCTTCTGATGTGCATTGAATTTCTGGGGAAGGGGTAAATAAAAATGAGATGCAAATAAGGGAATTGCGTCCACATGTAAATATTCTTGTCCTAAAGGAGCCATCGGCTCTGCACCAAGACTTGAGTTTAAATTTTTATTTCTTTAAAAACCCCCAAGCCCTTTAAAGGCTACAGTTTGTGTCACGTAGAATTACTAGCGGCCGACATGAGGAAATCTGTGAGCCAAATTTAGCTGAGCTTAGCTAAGTTCAACCAAATCTAGCCAAGTTCAGCCGAACCGAGCCAAGTTTAAGTGAACTGGGCAGCGTGCAGCCGAACTGAGCTGAGCGGCACCGAGCTCAGCCGAGCCCAGCTGCCTGCTCTCATGCCCATTAATTAGCGCGAGTGCAGTCACTGCATGGTGAGGTGCTGCTGGACCCTGTGCCCCTGTTCGTGTCCGTGCGCCGGCTTGCGGGACTCGGCAGCCGGAAAACACCGAGCTCTGCGTGTTTAACGTGAGGCAGCTCCGCTTCCCCGTGCGGCGCCTCGGCCCGGCCCACGCCACCCCCAGGCAGCCGAGCCGAGATTGGCCGAATGCAGCAAGCGGCACCGAGTTCAGCCGACCGAGCCGAGCCACGCCGAACACATAGAGCGGCACCGAGTGCAGCCGAACCGAGCCAAGCTCCGCAGAATGCAGCATCCCGGACAGGGCGGGGTCCGGGCCGGGCTTGGGACAGGGCCGGGGCTCTGTGAGGCACACCCTGGAGGCGGCCGGGGGCAGGGCCGGGCGGTACCAGGGACGCAGCTTCAGGGGCGGGTCCCGGGCTCGGATCAGGTGCGCGGGGCCGGGACGAAGTGATTTAATCTATGGAAATCGCTTTGCCAGCCCTTTGCTCACTCTGAGCACGTTGGAGACAGGAGCCCACTGTCCGGGCTCACAGCCTGGGACAGGACGGGATTCGGCTTCCCCTCCTGTTCCCCCTTCTACCCTTCCTTCCTCTTCCCCTTATTCCCCTTCTTTCTCTCCCTTTCCCCCCTTTCCCTCTCCTCCCCAAAGCCTTTCCCTCCCATTCTGGCCTGCCCTCCTGTCCCCCCTTCTAACCTTCCTTCCTTCTCCCTGTATTCCTGTTCTTTGTCCCCGAAACACTCCCCTCCTCTCCCCCCCCCCCCCCAAACCTGACCCCCCACTCCTTCCTCTCCTGTCCCTGCCCCACTACCCACTTCTATTACCCCTCTCCCCCATCCACCCGCCTTCTTCCCCCCCACCCTTCTTTTCCCTTCCCCTCCTGCTTCCCTACACACCCTGACCCCCCTCCCTACCCCTTCTCATCCCTGCCAGCCCTCCTCTCTTCCCATCGTCCCCTTTCTCGCTTCCTCCCGCATCCGTGGGTCTCGGGGCACGGGAGACTAAAGCCCAGAGGGCTGGAGCCCCCACACGGGGCCGGCCTGCTCTGCGGCTGTCCCCCCATGCAGTTAAAAACACGGCCTGACACACCCGGGGATCTGACTTTCCCCACATCACACTGGGGTGCCCCTGGGGGAGTTGGGGCTGGGGTTAGGGGGGCCCCTTCCTTAGAGAATGGGGGTCCCACGGTGGGGGGGCTGAGTGTTAGGGAGGGCCCCTCCTTAGGAGGGGGTCCTGGGCTAGGGGGTTAGGAAGGGCTCCCTCCGGAGGGGGGGTTCCTGGGTGAGCCCCCTTGGGGGGAGGGGGGTGGGAGAGAGAGGGGACTTTTTATCCCCTTCAGTCCCAGCCCCTTCCCCTGGGCCCTCTCCTCCGATCGGGGTTCGCCCCGGCCTCCTCCTCAGGACCCCCTTATCCGGTCCGGGGGTGGGAGCAGGGGAAAGCAGAGGGGATCATGTCACTTCTGCAGTGTGAACAGACAAAGTGTCAGCCAAACAACTGAACCCTCCCATCCTGTCCCACTGTCCTGGGTTGAAGTATATTCTATCACCATCTTCAAGAACTGTTGAAACCAGGTGAGGCAGCGCTCCCTGCCTCCTCCACTCTGGCTTATCTTCTGTTAATGGGCCATCAGCGCCTTTGCTACACAGCTTACAGATAGCCCCCTCCTGGACTACCTCCTGTTAATGGGCCCATCAGGCCTTATCACATGACTCACCATCCCATTGTGAGATGCTCCGCCCAGAGGGAGAAACCAAGCATTCCAGCCTGGATATAAGCTGAGACTCTGAACACCAGAGGGGCGCTTACCCACTGGATTCCCAGAGGACCCGAGCTACCAGACCTTTCTACAGGATCACTGCTTCAGGAAGACCACCTCATCTGGACTGCTTCCATCACTACGCTCAGGTTGTATTCTGACTCTGTCAGTGGTCTTTTGTATTATTGCATCTATTTTATTTTACTTTCTTTCCTTTTTTTTTCCTATTAAATTGTATCTCTGACTTGGAGCCTCTCATTTGTTTTGTCTTCAAACTACTACATTTTTTGGCGCCCAACGTGGGGCACAAGACACTGAGAAAAGTCAGAATTACAATTTTGTATTGAAGAAGACACCTGTTCGCTATGATGCTCAACATGCTTACATGTGTCTTATACCTATCTCTCTATATTTTTCCACAACTGGGGTACTATCTGCCAGTCTTAATGCTCCTGCATAGACCAGGGTATGGTACTAAAATTGCTTTAGTGGTCTATTATGTCCATTGCTTGATAAACTCCGAGGCAATGAACATTATTCAGAATATACACCCACTTTTGTTTTCTTGTTCTGGTCTAGGATGCTACATCTGGGGCCTCAACAATCTCACCCAGCCCCTGTGGGGAGGGGTGAAGAATGATTTTTTCCAGCTTTTCAGGCATGACACAGCAGTTTTTGAAAATATGGAATACCCTCTGGATGCCAAGGACAGCATGATGTTGTTGTTAGTCCTGCTTTGTCTTCTCTGCACGGCCCGCACCATGCTTAGAATCAAAAGACTACATGGTGTGATACAGCGTGTTCTGAAGGAAGAGGAAGAGGGAAAAAGAAGCAGAGCAACAATATCAGTGTCTACACAGAGTGTCACAGAGGCGAAAGGAACCAAAGGCAAGGCAGCAGTGTCCTCATCTACGCAGACCGTCACAGAGGAGAAAGAAGCCAAAAGTGAGGCAACAGTGTCCACATCTACGCAGACTGTCACAGAGGAGAAAGGGACTAAGGGTGCCATCAGCATCTCCACACAAACCATCACCGAACCGGAACAGCCTAAACCAGTAGCAGTTGCCCCGGTTCAGAAGAAGAAATCAAGGACCAAATCAGTCCGCATAGTGACTGATGAGGGTGCAGCAGGACCTTCACAATCAGCAGAAGAGACAGAGCCAGAAATCATCACTCGCTCTCTATCTCTGGGTGAGCTGCGTGACCTGCGAAGGGAATTCACCCGCCAGACCAATGAGTCCATCCTGACCTGGCTGCTCCGCATCTGGGACGCTGCAGCCAATGACACCATTCTGGATGGAAGTGAGGCCAGGCAACTGGGATCGTTGTCCCGGGATGTGGTCATTGACCAGGGGATTGGGAAAAGCCAAGAACCTCTCAGCCTCTGGCAGCGACTGCTAACAAGTGTGAAGGATAGATACCTTTGTAAAGAAGACCTCCAAGTGCACCAAGGAAAATGGAACACAATAGAACAAGGTATCCGATGCCTGAGGGAATTGGCTGTGTTGGAAATCCTTTTTTCAGAAGATGAGAGATTTCCTAAAAACCCAGATGGTGTCCAGTGCACATCACGGATGTGGTTGAGATTTGCACGGCTTGGACCCGAGATGTACTCACGTTACCTGGCAACACTGCAATGGAGGGAAGGTGAGGACAGGGTAGGTGTCTTGGCTAATAAACTAAGAATTTACGAGGACACTGTCACTGCTCCAGTTCGTACCCATGTCTCGTCTGTGGAAACAAGACTGGCTGAGCAAGTCCGGAACTTGATTGAAGAAGGCCATCAGAAACTGAAAAAAGAACTTAAGGAAGAAATTTACCATATCCAGCCAGAGCCAATGAGAGTCTCTGCCATTAGGAGCAGGCGCACCCCAGCCAGGGAGAGAGGATACACACCATGAGGTAACCTCTGGTCTTTTCTTCGGGAGCATGGAGAAGACATGAGGAAGTGGGATGGAAAACCCACCTCCTCCTTAGCAGCCCGGGTACGTGAACTGAAAAGAGAAACACCTACCACAAAGAGCCCATCTAGAATCAATGTTGCTCCGGTCTCTCGTGCACAGAACTCCAGACGGTACAGGAATGACGATATGACTGATCCTCTTGAAGGAACCTCAGAAACATATTTACAAGAAGAGAGCAATGTATGCCATGACCAGGAATAGGGGGGCCCTGCCTCTAGCCAGGTAGAGGAAAGGGACAATCGGATCTACTGGACTGTGTGGATTCAATGGCCTGGAACATCTGACCCACAAAGATATACGGCTCTGGTTGATACCGGTGCTCAGTGTACTCTGATGCCATCAAGGTACGTGGGAGCAGAACCCATTTCCATTTCTGGGGTGACAGGAGGATCCCAGGAGCTGACTGTACTGGAAGCTGAAGTAAGTCTAACTGGGAAAGAATGGCAGAAACACCCCATTGTGACTGGTCCAGAGGCCCCATGCATTTTGGGCATAGACTATCTCAGAAATGGGTATTTCAAAGACCCAAGAGGATACCGCTGGGTTTTTGGCATAGCTGCTCTAGAGACAGAAGGCATCAGACAACTGAGTACCTTGCCTGGACTCTCAGACAACCCCTCTGCTGTCGGACTACTGAAAGTTGAAGAACAACAGGTGCCGATCGCCCGAGCAACAGTGCACCGTCGGCAATATCGCACCGACAGAGACTCTGTGGTCCCCATCCATAAGATGATTCGTGAGCTGGAGAGCCAAGGGGTGGTAAGCAAGGCTCGTTCACCCTTTAATAGCCCTATATGGCCCGTGCGTAAGTCCAGCGGAGAATGGAGACTGACAGTGGATTGTCAGTGGCCTGAATGAAGTCACACCACCACTGAGCGCTGCTGTACCAGACATGTTGGAGCTTCAGTATGAGCTGGAATCCAAGGCAGCAAAATGGTATGCGACCATTGATATTGCAAATGCCTTTTTCTCCATTCCTCTGGCAGCAGAATGCAGGCCTCAGTTTGCCTTCACCTGGAGGGGCGTGCAGTACACCTGGAACCGACTGCCCCAGGGGTGGAAGCACAGTCCCACCATTTGCCATGGACTGATCCAGACTGCACTGGAAAAGGGTGAGGCTCCAGAACACCTGCAATACATTGACGACATTATCGTGTGGGGAAACACTGGAACAGAAGTCTTTGAGAAGGGAGAGAAGATCATTCAGATTCTCCTGAAGGCCGGCTTCGCCATCAAGAGGAGCAAAGTCAAGGGACCTGCTCGAGAGATCCAGTTTCTGGGAGTGAAGTGGCAAGATGGACGGCGTCAGATTCCCACCGAAGTCATCAATAAGATCACTGCAATGTCTCCACCGACCAACAAGAAGGAAACACAAGCTTTCCTAGGTGCCATAGGCTTCTGGAGGATGCACATTCCCGAGTATAGCCAAATCGTGAGCCCTCTCTACCTGATTACCCGCAAGAAGAACGATTTCCACTGGGGCCCAGAACAGCAGGAAGCTTTCGCCCAGATCAAGCAGGAAATCGCTCATGCGGTAGCCCTTGGCCCAGTCAGGACGGGATCAGAGGTGAAGAATGTGCTTTACTCTGCAGCCGGGAGCCACGGTCTGTCATGGAGCCTTTGGCAGAAGGTGCCGGGTGAGACTCGGGGACGACCACTGGGATTCTGGAGCCGAAGCTACAGAGGATCCGAAGCCAACTACACTCCCACAGAGAAGGAAATCTTAGCCGCCTATGAAGGAGTCCAAGCTGCCTCAGAGGTGATTGGTACTGAAGCACAGCTGCTTCTGGCACCTCGACTACCGGTGCTGGGGTGGATGTTCAAGGGAAAGGTTCCTACCACACATCACGCCACCGACACCACGTGGAGCAAATGGATCGCCCTGATCACGCAGCGCGCCCGTATTGGAAACCTGAATCGCCCTGGGATTCTGGAAATTATAACAAACTGGCCTGAAGGTGAGACCTTTGGATTATCCTCTGAAGAAGAGGAGGAGCAAGTGACACGGGCCGAGGAAGCCCCACCATATAACGAGCTACCAGAGAGTGAGAGACGATATGCCCTTTTCACCGACGGTTCCTGCCGAATTGTAGGTACTAACCGGAAGTGGAAAGCTGCTGTATGGAGCCCCACACGACGAGTTGCACAAGCTACCGAGGGAGAAGGTGGATCGAGTCAGGTCGCAGAGCTTAAAGCTGTCCAGCTGGCTTTGGATATTGCTGAACGAGAGAAGTGGCCAAGGCTCTATCTCTACACTGACTCATGGATGGTAGCTAATGCTCTGTGGGGATGGCTGGACCGCTGGAGAAAGGCCAACTGGCAGCGCCGAGGGAAACCCATCTGGGCTGCTGAGATTTGGCAGGACATCGCCACCCGAGTAGAAAGGCTGACCGTGAAGGTTTGACACGTGGATGCGCACGTACCCAAGAGTCGGGCTAATGAAGAACATCACAACAACGAGCAGGTGGATCGAGCTGCCAAGGTGAAAGTATCTCAGGTTGATCTAGACTGGCAGCACAAAGGAGAATTATTCCTAGCTCGTTGGGCTCATGATGCCTCTGGTCATCAAGGGAGAGATGCAACATATCGATGGGCTCGTGACCGAGGGGTGGACATTACTATGGACAGCATCTCCCAGGCTATCCATGACTGCGAGACCTGTGCTGCGATCAAACAGGCCAAGCGAGTGAAGCCTCTGTGGTATGGCGGACGATGGTCAAAGTATAGGTATGGGGAAGCCTGGCAAATTGACTACATCACCCTTCCCCAAACCCGCCAAGGCAAGCGCTACGTGCTCACCATGGTGGAAGCAACCACTGGATGGCTGGAGACCTACCCTGTGCCTCATGCTACTGCCCGGAACACCATCTTGGGCCTGGAAAAGCAGGTCCTGTGGAGACATGGCACCCCTGAGAGAATTGAGTCAGACAACGGGACTCATTTCAAGAATGGCCTCATAAGCACTTGGGCCACAGAACACGGAATCGAATGGATATACCATATCCCATACCATGCACCAGCTGCTGGGAAGGTGGAACGCTGCAATGGACTGCTTAAAACTACCCTTAAGGCACTTGGTGGAGGAACCTTCAAAAATTGGGAACAGAACTTAGCGAAGGCCACCTGGATGGTCAATACCCGAGGGTCCATCAATCGAGCTGGTCCTGCCCAGTCTGAATCCTTGCATACAGTGGATGGAGATAGGGTCCCTGTGGTACACATGAGAGGTATGTTAGGAAAGACTGTTTGGATTAATCCCACCTCGGGCAAGGGCAAACCCATCCGTGGGGTTGTCTTTGCACAAGGACCTGGTTACACTTGGTGGGTGATGCAAAAGGATGGGGACACCCACTGTGTACCACAAGGAGACCTTATTTTAAGTGAGAACTGTGTGTAGGATTTCATTATATATATATGTGTGTGTGTGTGTAGTTTAAGGAAGGTATTGATTTGGGATGATGTAGATGGTAATAGAATAAGGGGTGGATAATGTCCTGGGTTGAAGTATATTCTATCACCATCTTCATGAACTGTTGAAACCAGGTGAGGCAGTGCTCCCTGCCTCCTCCACTCTAGCTTATCTTCTGTTAATGGGCCATCAGCACCTTTGCTACACAGCTCACAGATAACCCCCTCCTGGACTACCTCCTGTTAATGGGCCCATCAGGCCTTATCACATGACTCACCATCCCATTGTGGGATGCTCCACCCAGAGGGAGAAACCAAGCATTCCAGCCTGGATATAAGCTGAGACTCTGAACACCAGAGGGGCGCTTACCCACTGGATTCCCAGAGGACCCGAGCTACCAGACCTCTCTACAGGATCACTGCTTCAGGAAGACCACCTCATCTGGACTGCTTCCATCACTACGCTCAGGTTGTATTCTGACTCTGTCAGTGGTCTTTTGTATTATTGCATCGATTTTATTTTACTTTCTTTCTTTTTTTTTTTTCCCTATTAAATTGTATCTCTGACTGGGAGCCTCTCATTTGTTTTGCCTTCAAACTACTACAGCATCGTAGTGCTAAGTTGTGAGGAACATCACCTGTGTAAGACAAATCCTAGGAAAAAACCCCAAACAAAACAACCGGGTCTGCCTTTTGTATGAGAAATTGCATTCCAGCCAAGAAAGTATCACGGGGCCCAGGGCACAGGAGGATTCCTTCCCATTTGATGGGAAGAACACACAAACCAAGCACCGAACGGGCCTGGGTGGAGCCTGTTAGGGGTCAGCATTAGCAGCGGGAAGGGTGGCCAGAGGGGCTCAGGCAGGACTTGGCCTGGGTCTGACCTGTAGTGGCCACATGTGCTCCGTCCTTGCTAAGGTGGGCAAAGGCAAATCTGACAACTGAATGTGTGCTTAAGACTCTCACTCAGCTGTCTGAGAATCTGTCCAGAAAATAGAAGCGTTCTTGGGTTTAGTTTGGTGTATAGCACTTAAAAGTGGTCCAAAATATTTTTCAATAACTGTATCCTGAATAAGGGCTCCATGCCAGAGTTGTTTGGTGTGAGCATTGTTCTAATAGACGATGGTTGTTCATCTGGACTGGTTTTATTATCTCTGTTTTTTTCTGAAGTTCCCATTTATTTTGCTGTATTGCTGTGGATGTTCACCCTCGTACTCTGGACAGAGGTTTGGGGATTTTTTTTCTTCATTCCACAGCTATAATACTTTTTTTTTTTTTTTCCTATGGCAGTAAAGCAGTAAAATTCTCTAAAGCACTAAGCTGGCTGCAGAATGGCATTTTCTCGGAGAGAGTTATACTGCTTCTCCCAGCCAGTGCTGCACTGTTCTTGATGTCTTGGTGCAATTTTTCAGTGTATCCCTTTGCCCCGGAATCCATGGCTGTCTCTCAGGGTTCTGAAGGAGTGCTGTATTTGGATTTTTGGCTTCAGAGTGGGACGTGCAGGATCTGAACAGTGGCATCTCGGCTCTATTCTAGAAACCCTAGAAAAGTAAGCTCTTATTCATGAGGAACCACGAACTCTTGAAAGTGAAGCTGTCTTGCAAGAGGCGCTGCAAAGGGTGAGATTTAACCTCATATTATTCTTTGTTGAAATCACCTCTGTGAAACTTTAGTAGGCTTCAACAGTTTCTGCAGAACAGCTGATTTCACCCAGAGCAATTCAGTGCATTGTAACATGCACTGGTCCGCTTCATGTATTTGGTATCTTGTGTTATGCAAGATCTTCAGCAACTTTTCCTTCAATTTGCATGGTAATTAGCATTTTGTTTTTATTAAGCACAGCATTAGGTTCCTATTTATGTCTCAGTAATTTGATATGTTATTCCTAGTTAGTTCTGATTCACTTCATCAGATCTTAACTTTGAGTCACGTTTCTTCTGCCTTTTGTGCAAATGGACTTAATGTTTTCCTGTAACTTTGTATTGAAATATCAGTCATAAACTAATCCTGATAAATCAAGCTGATGTTTTGTTCTACTAAAATCTTGTGACTACCTTGGCAGGTAGGAGGAGCTGGGATCAAATAGTGTGAGGAAGTTGACTGTGGAAGCTGCAGGTTTTCCAGCAAAAGCTGAGTGTGTGGCTGTGCCACTTAGCAAGGCTGGAAAGAGTTCCTGCATGGAAAGTGAATGTTAGAGTCAGCTGAGCTTTCAAGGTATGAACGTAGCAAGGAAAGGATCAAATGAAAAGCATTGGTCACGTGAGATTGTATTTGAGCCGTTTCTGACATCCACACATGCTCTTTCTGTTGTCAAATTCTGTGTGTAACCAAGTACAGTAGTTTCCCTGATTATTTTGCAGGTAGATACAATACTCCAAGATCTGGAGACAAGACTGACGACAATTGAGTCACGGGTGGCTGCTCTGCATGGGCAGGTCTGAGAGGAAATACGTATTGAATGGCAGGAGAACGGCGAATGTGAAACTTGGCCCCGTAAGCCTCTGGCATCTGTGGGAACGTTGTGGAGGCCGTGAAAGAGCTGAAAGCCATGGGTGGTCTGTGCTGCAGGGGAGCAGTGCTGACCAAGGCTGTGTCCCAGCCAAGGGGCTCCCCTTGTGTCCCTTGAGAGGGTACTCCAGGGGTTTTGTTCTTAATAAAGACTTCTGAGGAGTCGATCTGTAGACTTCTGGTTTAATGGAAGTATTTATTTAAATTTTTGTCTCTGAAAGCAAAGCATTTATCTCCTGACTTCCCTGCTATTCAGTATCTACTGAACTGGGCGTCCATTTTCCTAAGCTAATGAGAAACCTCCCTGTGATTTTGTAATTTGCAATGGAGCAGCATTAAGTCACTTTTCTTTTTCTTGTCTCCATAGCTTTAGCTTGACTTGTGCTCAAAGACAGGAATGACTCAAGAACTGTATGTGGTGACTTGTTAGTCTGGTGGGGTTTTTTGGGGCTAAAATATGATCTAAGAAAAGGCTGTTTTGCAGCATTAGATAAATGCTTTTGCATGAGGTGTTGAAGATCCGTTGTTTGACAACTTCAAAGGGAGGCAAACCAAACCAGGCTGATGGCCACACTCCTTTAAGGAAGGCTTGGTATATATTTGAGCAATTATTTCAGCAGTTTTTTTGATGTTAATGCTGCTGTTTGGGTGAGTTTGCTTTTCTGTGCATTCAGCTAATTGTCAGTGTTTCTCATACCGATCGAGTGTTCCACCTAGTGTTTTTCAGTAAAAGCAAGCAGTTGTAAAAGGCAAGAATAATTTCAAAAAGGTTTTTGGCTTGGTGGTGTTTTTTTGTTGTGTTTTGTTTTTGTTTTGTTACCCAACTCTACTTAGCTTTGCCACTGTGAGTTTTAAAGTTTTCTCCAAAAACTCAGAATGAATTTGCCCGTTCTGCCTCACTGGTAGGCACTGTATCGCTTAGAAAAGCTTCTCCCCTCCATCTTCACTGCCCTGTCTTGAAGTAGTGCTCCAATTCAGTCTGTAGTGATGGTCTCAGATCCTTTTTTGGTCAGGTAACTAAAACATTTTGTTATTGACATACCTGCAAGCCAGAGGAGCTTACATTACTCCAGTGTAATTTGTGAGGCAGTTTCTGGTCTAACAAGTTTTTGAATGCTCCTTGTCTTGATTTAGATAGACAGGTATTTGCCAGGGAGGGTTGGAGTTTCTTTTAAAATGTAAGCCTCTTTTCTTTTTTTCTAAATTATTATAAATTTGCAATTAAAAGGCTGTCAGGCAAAGATTCTGAAAATAGGTATAGCAGTTCTTTACTAGGGATATAAAAATACAGATGTTAGTACAGAAGAATAAGCAAACAAATGAACAAACAAGAAATCGTAGAAAACCCTGACAGAGTCAGAAATACAACCTGACACCCTGTTGGTCAGGGTGTTGGAAGCAGTCCGAAGTAAGCCCTCCTGGAGTGGTAGATGTGGTTCTGTTGGAGTAGAGATGGTCTCGTTGAAGAAAAAAGGGTCTAGTAATGGTGAGATGGGTCCAGTCTTCTAGGGATCCAGTGGAAAAACTGGATACCTAGTGGGACTGTGGCTTTTTTTAATTTAGGTTAAGATGGTTTGGCTCCTTCTGCCTGTGTGGAGCAGCTTACAATAGTGCACTGTAATGTGTAATGTCATTGATGAGCTTTTAATGGTCTATTAGCAGAAGACATTCTCATGGAAGTAGTGAAAGAATGAAGAGAGATAAGTAGCACTCTACTATCTGATAAGTGACACTGACTTACTTGAGCAAAGATAAGCAATTCTGCTCCACCCAGATGGAGTAGAATAATATGCTCTTTACAAAACTTATGACATTATCTACTTCTTATTCTATTACCATCTGCATCATATTTAACACAATGAACTTTTACACTTAATTTTTACTTAGGATTAGGTTTCTTTGTGGTACACAACTGGTTTTTTCATTTTTTTGCATTACTTACCAAGTGTAACCAGGTTTTTGAGCAAAAACAATCCCACGAATGGTAATAGATCTTATTCTATTACCATCTGCATCATATTTAACACAATGAACTTTTACACTTAATTTTTACTTAGGAATAGGTTTCTTTGTGGTACACAACTGGTTTTTTCATTTTTTTGCATTACTTACCAAGTGTAACCAGGTTTTTGAGCAAAAACAATCCCACAAATGGGTTCACTTTTGCTTGATGTAGGGTTAATCTAAATAGTCTTTTTTAAAATACTTTTCATGTGTACTACAGGGACTTTATTTTTATTCACTGTGTGCAAAGGTTCAGAATGGGCAGGACTAGCTCGATTGACAGATCCTCGAGTGTTGACTATTCATGTGGCTTTTGCTAAGTTCATTTTTCAATTTTTGAAGGTTTTTTCACTAAGTGCTTTCAGGGTAGTCTTTAGTAGTCCATTGCACCGTTCAATTTTTTCGGCAGCCGGTGCATGATAAGGAATGTGATATATTCATTTAATGCCATGCTCTTTAGCTCAGGCGTTGATAAGGCTGTTCTTGAAATGGGTCTCATTGTCTGACTCGATTTTCTTAGGGGTGCCATGTTTTCACAGGACTTGTTTTTTCAGGCCCAGGATGGTGTTCCGGGCAGTAGCGTGAGGCACAGGGTAGGTTTTTATCTAGTGGTGGCTTCCATTATGGTTAGCACATAGCGCTTGCCTTGGTGGGTTTGGGGAAGGGTGATATAGTCAATTTGCCAGGCTTCCCCATACTTGTATTTGGACTACCGCTCACTATACTATAAGGGTTTCACCCGCTTGGCTTGCTTGATTGCAGCACATGTCTCACAGTCATGGATGACTTGAGAAACACTGTTTATGGTTAAATTCACTTTTTGGTCTCGTGCCCACTTATAGGTGGCATCTCTGCCCTGATGACCTGAGGCATCATGGGCCTATCGGGCTAGGAATAACTTTTTCTTGTGTTGCTAATTTAAATTTATTTTTGACACTTCTATCTTTGCAGCTTGATCTACTTGCTCATTGTTTTGGTGCTTCTTATTAGCTCGACTCTTGGGGACACGGGCATTTACATGGCGGACTTTTACAGGCAACTTCTTTACTTGAGTGGTAATGTCTTTCTATTCATCAGCAGCCCAGACTGGTTTTCTTCTACGCTGTCAGTTTGCCTTTTTCTACTTTTCCAGCCAGTGTCACAGAGCATTGGCTACTATCCACGAATCAGCGTAGAGGTAGAGCTTTGGCTACTTTTCTCTTTCAGCAATGTTCAAGGCCAATTGAACAGCTTTGAGCTCAGCAAGTTGACTCGATTTTTCTTCTCCTTCAGTGGCTCGTGTGACCTGTCGTGTGGGGCTCCATACGGCTGCTTTCTACTTGCGGTTCATCTTTACGATGCGACAGGAGCTGTCAGTGAAAAGAGCGTAATGTGTTTCTTTTGCTGGCAGTTGGTTGTACGGAGGAGCTTCTTCAGCTCTTGTCACTTGTTTTTGCTCTTCTACTGTGAGACTAAAGCTTTCACTTTCTGGCCAGTTGGTAATTACTTCTAAAATCTCAGGGCGATTTGGGTTTTTAATGAGGGCGCGCTGTGTGATAAGGGCAATCCATTTGCTTTATGTGGCGTCAGTGGATGGTGGGTAGAGGGAACGTTTCTTTTAAACATCTACTCCAGCACTGGTAGTCGGGGTGTCAGGAGGAGTTGTGCTTTTGTGCTAATTACTTCTGAGGCAACTTGAACTTTTTTATAGGCAGCTAAGATTTTTTTTCTCTGTGGGAGTGTAGTTGGCTTTGGACTCTTTGTAACTTTTGCTCTAGAATCTCAGTGGTCTGCCTCGGGTCTCCCCAGGCACTTTTTGCTAAAGGCTTCAGGACAAACTGTTGTTCTCGGCTGTGGAGTAAAGCACATTTTTCACTTTTGGTTCTGTCTTGACTGGGCCAAGGGCTACTGCGTAAACAATCTCTTGCTTGATCTGAACAAAAGCTAGTTGTTTTTCAGGGCCCCAGTGGAAATTGTTCTTGCGGGTAGCTAGGTAGAGAGGGCTGAAAATATGGCTGTATTCTGGAATGTGCATTCTCTAAAAGCCTATGGCACTTAGGAAAGCTTGTGTTTCTTTTTTGTTGGTCGGTGGAGACATTGCTGTGATCTTGTTGATGACTTCAGTGGGAATCTGCTGCCGTCTATTTTGCTACTTTACTTTCAGGAACTGGATCTTTTGAGTAGGTCTTTTGACTTTGCTTTTTTTGATGGCAAAACCGGCTTCTAGGAGAATCTGGATGATCTTTTTTCGTTTCTCAAATACTTCAGCTGCAGTCTTCTCTCACACAATGATGTCATTAATGTATTGTAGATGTTCCGGAGCCTCACCTTTCTTCAGTGCAGCCTGGATCAGCCTATGGCAGATGGTGGGGCTGTGTTTCCACCCCTGGGGCAGCCGGTTTTAGGTGTACTGCACGCCCCTCTAGGTGAAAGCAAACTGAGGTCTGTATTTTGCAGCCAGAGGAATGGAGAAAAATGCATTGGCAATGTCAATAGTGGCATACTGCTTCGCTGCTTTGGACTCTAGCTCGTACTGAAGTTCTAGCATATTCGGCAGAGCAGCACTCAGCGGTGGAGTCACTTCATTTAATGCACGATAGTCCACAGTCAGTTTTTATTTTCTGTCAGACTTGCGCACAGGCCAGATGGGGCTGTTGAAGGGTGAGTGGGTTTTGCTGACCACCTTTTGGCTCTCCAGCTCACGGATCATCTTGTGGATGGGGATCACGGCATCTTGATTTGTCCGATACTGCCGACGGTGCACCATCGAGGTGGCAACAGGTACTTGTTCTTCTACTTTTAGGAGTCTCACTGCAGAACCCATATCAAAGAACCCACGTTCTTTGATAGTCTTGGCAAGGTGTTTAACTGCTTAATGTTCTTTGTCTTCACAGCAGCTATTCTAAAAGCCCATCTGAGTCCTTTAGGGTCTTTATAATAGCCATTCTTGAGGAAGTCTATGCCCAGAATACACGGAGCCTCTGGGCCGGTCACAATCGGAAGTTTCTGCCACTCCTTTCCGGTCAGGCTCACCTCGGCTTCAACCAGAGTCAATTCCTGTGATCTCCCCGTCACCTCGGCAATGGAAATTGGTTCTGCTCCCACATGTCTCAATGGCATTAGAGTACACTGCAACCTAGTATCTACCAAAGCTTCATATTTTTGTGGCTCTGATGTGCCAGGCTATCGAATCCACACAGCCTAAAAAACCTGATTTTCCCATGTCTCTTCCTGGTTAGAGGCAGGGCCCCTCTAGCACTGGTTATTATTTTCTTCTTGGACATACATGGTAGAGGTTCTTTCAAGGGAATTCGACACAGCATTTTTACCTTTGTAATACCTGGCAGCTTGCTCATGGGAGGCTGAGGCTACCTTCATTCTAGTGGAATTTCCTCTGTTAGTGTTGCTCTCCTTGAGTTCATGTACCTGTGTTACCAGGACAGAAGTGGGTTTCCCATGCCACACTCCCATGTCCTCCCCATGGTCCCGCAGATAAAACCACAGGTCAGCTCGAGGGGTGTACCCTCTCTCTCTCGCTGGGGGATGTTGGGTTCTGATTCTGGGGCCTGTGACTCGCACCGGTGCTACATGGGAACTGTTCTTTCTTATCTCCTCTCTCATTTCTCTCATTTTCTCTTTGAGTTCCTTCACCACCGCAGAGACATGAGCCTGCATTGGGCCACTGATCATACTTTTATAATTTCTGAGCTTGTTGGCAACAGAACCTACTGTCTCTCAGTTATCCTCGGCATTAATTGTTGCGATGAATGTGGTGTATTGAGATGGTCCATGAGTTGCTAGATTACACAACATGTGCCCTGTGCATCTAACCTTGTTGGGGTCATTATCATGCTGTCAAGTCCTCCTAAAAAGTACTTCCAATACTGCCACTTCTCTCAACTGTTGGATTCCTTTCTCAAGGGTTTTTCATCGCATTCTATTGTGCTCTTGCATTCTGTTTTTGTGGACAAATATCTCTCTCACACTCATTAGAAGTCGTTCCCAAAGGGAAAGGGGCCTTTGGTTTCTTACAAATACTTGATTTATACTTGAGTTCTGGGTCAAGGGTCTCAAATTCTTTGCTTCAGCACTATCCAGTTGTACGCCTGTACCCATAAGGTCCCAGACTCGAAGTAGCCAGGCTGTATAAGCCTCACGTTCTCGTCGTACAATATTTTTTTGCAGATTACGTAGACTCTCATACGACAGGGACTCAGTGATGATCTCAACCTGTGGCTCTTCTGTGGATTGTGAGGGCTCTCCTTTCTTATCCTTAATACCAGGATTTGACGATTTCACTTTAGACTTCTTTGTTTCTACAGGGGCGATTGCTGCTGGCTGTGGCTGCCCTTGTGGTTCAGCTGGAACTTTGACAGTTGTAACGTCTGTGGGTTCTACTCCTGCACCATCAGTCTCTGCCTTCTCGGGACAGGGGGAGGGTTTTTCATGAGCTGGGGAAATGTATTCTCTCAGCATCTGGCCCATCTCATGCATCTCTTTTACCAGAACCTCAACCCAACCCGGGTGGGTCCTTTCTGAGGCAGGCTCTGGGGTATCATCCCTAATCTGTGGGGTAGGTATCAGGGTGGTTATCCAGGTCAATCTTCCCTTATCTCTGAATGCTAAATAGAATATGCCTATTAGCAGCACTAGCCATTGTATGATATCATTAGCATTCAGAGAGGATTTAAACCCTTCAAAAACTGGTGGGGCAGACTCAAAGAGACGGGTAAAGGGTTGGGAAAAAAACTCCCCCTGTGTCATTTCCTCACAGTAGGTACCATTGTTAAAGTAACTCCAAAAACACACAGTTAGTGTACGATAGCCCTGAATCCATGTGCCTGCCTTCCAGAGGAAATTTAAAATCTATGAGTTCTTGACTTTATTAAGCCATAGAATAAACTGGATGACAGACAGCTTTAGTTCTGGGGCTCATGTTTAGATAAGGGCTTGCAAATGGCAGAAATACAGCCACAACCATATGCCACCCAAACTAGGGAAAACTGGACCACATGATGCTGTCTAACAAGGTTTCTATACACAAGAACTTAGATCACCAAAGAACTGCTATTCTTTTTTCTTCTCAATGCCCTCTTGCCTCATGTTGGGCGCCAAAATCTGTCTTGATTTAGATAGACAGGTATTTTCCAGGGAGGATTGGAGTCTCCTTTAAAATGTAAGCCCCTCCCCCTCTTTTCCAAATTATCATATATTCGCAATTAAAAGGCTGTCAGGCAAAGATTTTGGGAATAGGTATAGCAGTTCTTTACTAGGGATGTAAAAATACAGATGTTGTAGTACAGACGAATAAGCAAACAAATAAAAAAGAAATCTTAGAAAACCCTGACAGAGTCAGAAATACAACCTGACACCCTGTTGGTCAGGGTGTTGGAAGCAGTCCGAAGTAAGCCCTCCTGGAGTGGCAGATGTGGTTCTGTTGGAGTAGAGATGGTCCCGTTGAAGAAAAAAGGGTCTAGTAATGGTGAGATGGGTCCGGTCTTCTTCCAGGGATCCGGTGGAAAAACTGGATACCTAGTGGGACTGTGGCTCCTTTTTATCTAGGTTAAGATGGTTTGGCTCCTCCTGCGTGCGTGGAGCAGCTTACAATAGTGCACTGTAATGTGTAATGTCATTGATGAGCTCTTAATGGTCCATTAGTAGAAGACATTCCCATGGAAGCAGAGAAACAATGAAGAGAGATAAGTAGCACTCCACCGTCTGATAAGTGACACTGACCCATTTGAGCAAAGATAAGCAATTCTGCTCCACCCAGATGGAATAGAATAATATACTCTTTACAAAACCCATGACAATCCTCAACAGCAATAGACTTCATTCTGGATGTTTGAAGGTGAGAGAAGAGATGGTCACATCCCAGGAGCCTGATTTTGGAATGCTTTTATGGAATTGACCAAGTAGCTTTTACTTCTGGGGTTTCCATAGTCTGCCCATGGCAGGTCCAGCCTGTGCTTGAACTTGGAGCCCTCAGTCCACAGGGAAACGGACCTTTGGGGAAGTTCTTCCAGCTCTACTTAATGCTTAATGAATGATGATGATTTTCTGCAAGTCGGCTGTCCATTCTGACCCATTTTCTTCTCCTTACAGACTGTGCCTGCTGAAAGGTTGAGGTGGGACCAGGATCTGCAAAATCTCTGACTCTCCGTGTCTTCCTGAGGCTGAAGCCATGTTTGTTGTCAACGATGACATAGTGGAAGATGCTAAAGATTGAAACTCTGTTTTTTTTCCCCCTGAATCCCAAGACACTGTCTGCAGCTGTGCCCTGTATACGTCTTAAAAGAGTTTCCGGGCTTACAAAGGTTTTTCCATTCTTCAGTATTCATCTATAACTCAATTTTAAAAGAATCATGCTGTATCAATGTGGTGTTAATTACTCTGAGTTGGTTAATTAAAGCAAATCACTGATAAGGGGTTTGAACAACCCTTGGATGGCCCTTGGAGCTGGCAGCTCTTATTTAATTTCTCTTCATTCCTTTAATGTCTTTCAATTATTTCTTAAGCAATTACTGCAATTAGGATATACAATAAGGACAACAGCATTTCTGTCCTGCTGGATTGGGAAATCTAAGCCCAGTTCCTTGGAGAGATTGAGGGGATGGGGAGCTTAGCCTCGGGCTGGGTTTTGACAGTGGGGATTTGGTGAGGAAGAAAAGAGAGATTCCTCCAGGAAGTGGTTAATGCCAGTTCTGCTGGTTTTGGGTGTTCCTACCCCAAAAAAACCCCATCCTGTTTAAACGGGACTTGGAGAAGCAGCAGGATGTTCCAGGGGACCTGTGCTGGGACCCCCAAACCGTGGTCAGGGATGCTGGGAAATGTCAGCTCCAGAGGAACACAACAGAGGGGCTATGCTGGGACCCCTCAAATTGCAGTCAGAGATACTGGGTACTGCTATACCTTTGGGACACTACTGAGAGGCTCCACTGCCTCATCCAGAGAGTTTTCCCATTTTTTTCTGTCATGCTTAAAATCTGGCAGGTCGTTATAGCCCCACAAGCTGAAAATCCCATCGGATCAGTTGGAGTCCCAGATGATCACACAGAAGCCAATCTGGGGGAGGATGTGAGCTTTTGCATAAATTTATTTTTCCCAATGCATATTGAATTTATACCAGAATCTCTCCTCTCTCCTCAGACCCCATATCCTTGAGTTTTGAGTTTTCTCATAAAGAATTTTCTGCCTACGCTGGAAAACAATTCCTAGGCATCGCAGGGAGCAGCGGGGTTTGGGGGGTCCTGGGGCCGGCACGGGGGTTCCCTGCGCCTCGGCCCGTCCCAGTCAGCACGAAGAAATCATCCCCGCCGCCGTCCTCTCGTGCCCAGAGCCCCGCCAGGAGCCCAGCGCAGCGCCGGCTGCAGGCGGAGCAGGAGCGGCTCGTGCCGTCCGCAGCAATCCCGCTCCTGCTCCTGGCTCCAACGCCGCCCTGACCCTGAGACCCACAGTCCTCCCGCTGCGGGAGAGGCGGCACCGCTCGAGAGCCCCAGCCGACACTGACAGGACCTGAAGCAGAACGCCCGGTTCCTGGCCCCGCCTCAGCGCTCGGGCTCCGCGCAGAGCCAGGAGCGACCTCGGCTCGGCTCCGCTGTGAGGGGCGGGGCCGGCCCAGGGGAGAAGGGCCGCGCAGGGCGCCGGGGCGGGCTCGGGGCGGGGCCGGGGCTCTGTGAGGCGGGGCCCGGAGGCGGCCGGGGCCGGGCAGTACCGGGGCGCGGCTTCAGGGCCGCGGGGCGGGCCCCAGGCCCCCACCGTATTCCTCACCGAGCCCACAGAGCAGCCGCTTTTTCCGGCACCCTTTGGAATCCCTGCCCGGCTCACGATTAGCGGGCTCGCTGAGGCGTTGGCAGGGCTGATTGGATAGCGGGCCCCGGGAACCCCCTCGGCCCCCCGACCTGCGCTCAGGGCCCAGGGGCTCTGCCCCCGGACCGGCCACACCCCAGCCTGGGCTCCGCCCCTCCCTGCCCCGCCCCCCAGGCCCAGCCCCCCAGGCCTGCGTTGTAATCGGTTTCTGTTTGGTTTGTGTCTGAGAAGCGGGATTTGTGCTGGAGAGATGCTGTTGGGAAGAAAGGATGGAGTAAATCTGCTCTGCGGATGTGCAAGGAAGAACTACGTTGCATGGGAGGGCAGTATTTATAAACTGTCTCTATATTTCCCTGTAATTCTGGGTGTTTGGATTAAGCCTGGGCTTGTCAGCTAAGTCATGAACAAGCCAGCTCCTGAACTCTCAATGAATGTTTGAAACACTTCCACAGAAAGACAAGGTAGCAATGATTCAAAAGAAAATATGTAAATAAAGGGTTATGACTGCTGGGGAATTTCCTTAGGAATTATGAACCTCACACATACGCTTTCTTTGGATGTGTGCACAACCAGATACGCTTTCCAACTTCTGAGCAATGGAATCAAGACATTTTCGCCAAAGTGTCCACCAGAGGTCTGGCTGAGAAATCAAATCCCTCACACTCCAAGCAGGGCCTGTTTCTTTTTCCCTCTACAACACACGCTGGCCACAGGAACTACAAAGCTTATGGCTTTAGCACATTTCCCCCAAATCAATGACTACAGTGTGATGAAAAGAACGAGCTTCTGACTGCTCAAACCAAGGGCCTTATTTCCACCTGTGAAACAACATCTCTGGCTATCAGCAGAGTCCAGCACAGAAGAGCAGACAGATTATGTTATAAATGATTAGCCAAATCTGTAAAATAAAATATTATGAAAATTTTAATAATTTACAAATAGAAAAACCCTGATAAAACCACAACCAAAGTACAGATCCGATCCCGGGAATCAGCACTGGGTGAACCGCAGATCCTGCCCCTATGGCACAGAATCCCCCTCTGGTTCACAAATTCGGAGTGTGCAGGGCCTGTTTTTATACAGTTTTTGGGCTTGTGCAACCGATTATTTCATTGGTTCTTTGTGTATATGGTCCTTGATTCATATTCGTCTGATTTCTTTTCAGGTTGTAAGTTCGGTGAATAGTCTTTCTAGGGAGACATAAGCTTATGTCTGGGTTTACTGGAACCAGGTATTGAGATGTATATCCTTGAGATTGGGATGATGGATATGGGGTGCTGAGCCCTCGGCCGACGATCGCTGATGGTGGTGCTCAGCTCCATCACCCATGAGTGGTACTCTCTTTCGAAGATGAGTGATTTTCTGCTTCTCGGCAGAGGAATGTCTTCCTGGAACCCTGCATTCCTTAGGCTTAAGAATGTTATACAGTAAAACACGAACTAACTCTCAAACTACTATTACATAGGCTTATAAAGTAATATAAAAAGAAAAACACGAATTAATCTTACAATATTTATCACAGATTATATTTAAAGCAATCAAAACTTTATTTATAATTGAATTCAGCAAAAATGATACTATATACAGAAAGATCTATATACATAAAGAAACAAGTCTCTACATTGCCTATTGTTCAGGAACCATCTGAGTCTGTCCTGAGAAGCAGAAGCACTCATAAATAAATGGGAAAATACAGATCTGGATTGAGTTCCACTCTACAAGTTGGGCATATGGGAGCAGTCTGCAGGGCAAGAGGGAGGCACTCGCTGCAGAAGACATGGCCACACAGGGGTGCCATTAACTGTCGTCCATGTTGCATAATCTGGAAGAAAGAAAACCACAACATGTATTAGGAGGAAAGAA
The DNA here is from genome assembly GCF_029207755.1 of Chamaea fasciata. Classification (NCBI taxonomy): domain Eukaryota; kingdom Metazoa; phylum Chordata; class Aves; order Passeriformes; family Sylviidae; genus Chamaea; species Chamaea fasciata. The sequence continues at coordinate 6,928,830 of NW_027094110.1, forward strand.
TTTGTGTTTGCTCCTCCATTGGCACCAGGCAAATGAGACTTTGGAGCATCTGGAGTCAGAATACTGGGGGACCCACAGGTCTGCCTGTGCCATCTTTGCAAGGGCTTCTCCCTCTACGTTCTCCACCAAGAAGTGGCCTGTGGAGCTTCACAGCAAGGGCTGTTTCCAGCCAGCTGCCCACAGCATCCCATGTCAGCCAAGTGACTTGTGCCGCTCCCCTTCTGGCTTCCTCCTCCTCCCACAAGGCAGAAAGGATGATAACAGGTGGATCCTTACCTCTGAGTAAAAATCCAGGCAAATCGGACACCTAATAACAACTCTTGGCTCTGCACTAGAGGAAAGAGAACCAGAAGGAATGTGCAGCTGTTAATATCACCATACTTCAATGGTTATTGATACCTAAAATCTCCCTTAATCATGCAACTGTGCTGGCTAGCCATGACACATTTCCTTTGAAGAACCCTGCTGTCTTTAAGTCTCTGTTTGCTGCATTTATTGAGGAGTTTGGGTCGCCCTGCCCTGAGGGAGGGAGTGTCCTGGTTTTCACTAGGAGAATGGTATAGTCAGTCACCCTGCTCTGGGATTCGAAGTCACAGCAGTCTCTAGCACTAGCCAGTTTGTGCATGACAACTTTGACTTCCAGCAGGTCATCAGTAACAGCTTTGTGACTACAGCATCCAGCTGTCCTCTGGGAACTATTCACCCCAGAATATTCACGCCAGGACCCAGTTTTAAGGCACAGAGTAACATGGCTCTGGCAAGATCCAGCCTCAGGAGAGAGCCTTTGGTCAATGTTAAATGCTGCAGCACTGAGCTCTTTCAGCTTTATGTAAACAGAGCATTTAGATTGAGAAACTGAGAAGCTTGAGGCTGAAGGAACAAAGTATTCCTTTTTTATATTAACCTAGTGATGGGATTTGTTCATCTACAGACTTAACAACCAAAATGTAAACATCTACAAATTCATTGGCACTATGGTTTAGAATAGTAGAAGGCCTTTAAGTGGCATATATAGGTTAGGTTAGCTGGCTAGAAATTTGCACAACAGCGTCCCCTGTTGGCCACAATGCCTTCACAACAGGCCCCCTTGCAGCCATGAGTGTGCACCACAGGGCCCCCTGCGGGTCACAATTCTGTCACCACAGCGCCCACTCCTGGCCAGGAGTGTTCACCACAGCGCCCCCTGCTGGCTGTGAGTCAATGCGAACAGCGCCCCTTTCAGGTGGTGAGCAGGCACCAAAACGCCCCCTGCTGGCTACAATGCTTTCTCCACAGCACCCCCTGCCGGCCTGGACGGTACACCACAGCTCCCCCTGCTGGCCTCAAATCCTTCACCACAGCACCCTGTGCTGGCCGGGAGGGTGCACCGCAGCGCTCCTTGCTAGCCGTGAGTGTGCACCATAGCGTCCCCTGCTGGCTGTGAGTTCATCACCAAACCACCCCCTGCTGGCTGTGAGCATGAACCACAGCGCCTGTTGCTGGCCACAATGCCCTCATCGCAATGCTCCCGCTGTCCTGGAGGGTGTACCACAGCGCCTCATACTGGCCATGATTGTGCACCACAGCTCTCCCTCCTGGCTGTGAGCCTATAAAAACCACACCCCCTCCTTGCCATCAGCATGAACCACAGCGCCTGCTGCCCACAATGCCTTCACAACAGCGCCTCCTGCTGGCCACAATGCCTTCAGTACAGAGCCCTCTGCTGGCGAATAGTGTGCTCCACAGTGCACCCTGCTGGCTGTGAGTCAATCACAACAGCACCCCTTGCAGGCCATGAGCATATATCACAGGGCCCTGTGCTGGCCACGATGCCTTCACTCTAGCGCCCCCTGCTGGACACAATGCATTTCAAAACATCCCCTGCTGGCCAGGATAGTGCACCACAGTGCCCTCTGCTGGCCACAATGCCTTCTGCACAGCGCCCCCTGCTGGTCGGGAGCATCCACCTCCGCGCCCTGTGCTGGCTGTGAGTCTATCAAAACATGGCCCCTACTCGCCTTGAACATGCACCATAGCACCCCCTGGTGGCCATAAGTGCACACCAAAGCGCCTCCTGCCGGCTGTGAGTCCATCAAAACAGCGCCCCCTGCAGGCAGTGAGGAAGAACCACAGCGCCTCCTGCTGGCCACAATTCCTTCACCACAGCTCCCTCTGCTGGCCAGAAGGGTGCACCAGAGCACCATTTGCTGGCTTTGAGTCCATTACAACAGTGCCCTTGAAGGATGTGAGCATGCATCACAGCACCCCCTGCTGGCGACAATGCCTTCACCACAGGGCCCTCTTCTGGTTGAAAGCATGCAACACAGCGCCCCCCTACTGGCCCCCATGCATTCACTAGAGCGCCCCCTGCTGGCTGGAAGTGTGCAACACAGCACCCAATGCTGTCTGTGAGTCCATCACAACAGTGTCCCCTGCTGGTTGTGAGCATGCACCACAATGCTGCCTGCTGACCACAATGCTTTCACCACAGTGCCCCATGCTCACCAGAAGGGTGCACAACGGCACCCCCTGCGGGCCACATAACTTTCTAAACATCACCTACTGCTGTCCAGGAGGATGTCCCGCAGAGGCCCCAGCAGGGCACAATGCCTTCTCCACAGCGCCTCCTGCTGGCCGGGAGTGTCCACAGCAGCGCCCCCTGCTGGCCACAATGCTGCCACTACAATGCCACCTACTGGCAACAATTCCTTCACTTCAGCGCCCCCTGCTGGTCACAATGCCTAAAAACAGCGGCCCCTGCTGGCCACAATACATTCACTACAGCACCTCCTGCTGACCAGGAGAGTGAACATCAGCGCCCTTTTTTGGTCACAAGGCCAACACCAGAGAGCGCCCTGCTGGCAAAGAATGAGCAGAACAGCGCACCTGGTGAACCATAATGTCTTTGCCACAGCTCCCCATTTTGGCCATAATGCCTTCAGCACAGTGCCCCCTGCTCACCACAAGGCAGTCAACACAACGCCCGTTGCTGGGCAGGAGGGTTCACCACAGCGACCCCTGCAGGATGCAATGTTTTCACCAAATCGCTCCCTGCTTGACGGAAGAGTGCACCACAGTGACCCGTGCTTGCCACAATGATTTTAGCACTGCGCCCCCTGATGGCTAAGAGTGTGTAACACAGTGCACTCTGCTGGCTGTGAGTTTGTCAAAACAGCGCCCCATGCTGGCTATGTGCATGATCCACAGTGCCCTCTGCTGGCAAGAATCCCTTGACCACAGTGCCCTCTACTGATTGGGAGCGTGCACCACAGCGCCCCCTGCTGACCCTAAAGCCTTCACCACAGCATGTTCTACTGGATGGGACAGTGCACCACAGCAGATACTGCTGGCTGTGAGTGTGTCAAAGCAGCTCTCTCTGCTGGCTGATAGCATGCACCATAATGCCCCCTGCTGGTTACAATGCTTTCAGAGCAGTACCCCTGCTTGTTGAAAGCGTGCAACACAGCGCCACTTACTGATCACAATGCCTTCACCACAGATTACCCTCCTGGCCAGGAGTATGCAACACAGCGGACACTGATGGCCGCAATGCCTTCACCACAGCGCCCCCTGCGAGCTGAAATTGTGAACCACAGCACCTCATGCTGGCTGTGAGTCCATCACAACAGCGCCCCCTGCTGGCCATGAGCGTGCACCACAGCCCCCCTTTCTGGCCAAAATGCCTTCACCTCCGCCCCCCCTGCTGGCTCTGAGCATGCACCACAATGCCCCCTAATGGCCACAATTCCTTCACCACAGCGCCCCCTGTTGCCCACGAGCATGCACCTCAGGGACCCCTGCTGGCCAGAATGCCCTCACTATAGTGCCCACCACTGCTGGGGAGCATGCACCAAAGCATTCCCTACCAGCCAAACTGTCTTCACCACAGCACCCTCTGCTGTTCTGGGAGTGTGCACCACAGTGCTCCTGCTGGCCAGAATGCCCTCACCACTGTGCCTCATACTGGTTGGGTGCGTGAACCACAGCGCCCCCTGCTGGCCACACTGCCTTCACCACAGAGCCCCCTGCTGACCGGGAGTGTGCACCACAGTGCCCCCTGCTTGCCACAATGCTTTCAGCACTGTGCCCCCTGCTGGCTTGGACTGTGCACCACAGTGCACCCTGCTGGCTGTGAGTTTGTCAAAACAGCGCTCTCTGCTGGCTATGTGCATGATCTACACCACAGTGCCCTCTACTGGTTGGGTGCGTGCACCACAGTGTCCACAGCCAAACCCAATGCCTTCACCACAATATGTTCTGCTGGACAGGACAGCACACCACAGCGCTCCCTGCTGGCCACACTGCCTTCATCACAGCACCCTCTGCTGGCCTGTGAGTGTGCACCACAGCGCACGTTTTGGCTAGTGACTTCGTCAAACAGTACCCCCTGCTAGCTGTGAGTCCATCACAACAGCGCTCCCTGCTGGCCGTGAGCATGTACCACAGTGCTCCCTACTTGCGACAATGCCTTTAGTGCAGTACCCGTCCAAAACACAGAGCATGCATGACATCGCCCCCTGCTGACCACAATGCCTTCAACACAGAGCCCCTTGCTGGCGGTGAGAATGCAGCAGAGCGCCCTGTGCTTGTCACAAGGCCTTCACGAAAGCGCGCTCTGCTGGCCGGGAGTGTGCACCACAGCACCTGCTGCTGACCACAATGCCTACACCACAGTGCCCCCTCCCGGCCGTGAGCATGCACCACAGCGCCCCCTGCTGGCCACACTGCCTTCACCACAGCGCCTCCTGCTGCCCGAAAGCATGCACCACAGCGCCTCCTGCTGGCCACACTGCTTTCACCGCAGCACCCTCTGCTGGCCTGCGAGTGTGAGCCACTGCTCACTTTGCCGGCTGTGAGTCCATCACAACAGCGCTCCCTGCTGGCCGTGAGCATGCACCACCATGCTCCCTACTTCCGACAATGCCTTTAGCGCAGATCCCCTTGCAAACCCGGAGTGTGCACCACATCGCCCTCTGCTGACCACAATGCCTTCAACACAGCGCGCCCTGCTGGCGGTGAGAATGCTTTCCAAAGGGCCTTCACGGAAGTGTGCTGACCAGGAGTGCGCACCACAGCACCCACTGCTGACCACAATGCCAACCCTACATTGCCCCCTCCAAGCCGTAAGCATGCACCACAGCACCCCCTTCTGGCCAGAATAACTTCACCACAGCGCCCCCTCCTGGTGGTGAGAATGCAGCAGAGCACCCCCTGCTTGTCACAAGGCCTTCACGGAAGCGTGCCCTGCTGGCCAGGAGTGTGCACCACAGCACCTGCTGCTGACCACAATGCCTACACCACAGGACTCCCTCCTGGCCATCAGCATGCACCACAGTGCCCCGTGCTGGGCAGCATGCCTTCACCACAGCGCCCCTGTTGCCCTGTGAGCATGCACCACAGCGACCCCTGCTGGCCAGAATGCCCCCAACGCGTTCTGGGTCACTTCTTGTTCCACGCTGGCCAGTGACTTGAGAGATAAAAGAAGGCACACCACTAGTACTGCTATTTACAGTCACAGGCTTTGCACTTCCCAGAAAGTAAAAGCTTCTTGAAAGCAGACACTCTGCACCCTGCTGGAGCTGATGGGTCCATTCCCTGCTCTGCTCTCACACACCCTACGGCCACGCTGCCGAAACCAGCCCTGCTGCAGATCTGCAACACAACAGCAGTTTATCCACGGGGGCTGCCCCAAACACACATTTGCCTTAACTTGTTCAGAGCATCCCCAGTGGTTATTTTACATCCCCCTTATTTTACAGGTGCACAGGAATGAGAAATCCTCAGTGTACCTCCCAGAGCAGCACAGGCCTAGCTACAAGGAGAAGGAGGATTGTCATCTGTCTGTGGCACCTCCATGGCAATGGTCCAACTACAGCAGCAGCATTTCCCAGTCCAGGCAGGCGGAACACACCATCAACCAGGATCTCCCCACTGAGCAGAGGATGGACCAGCTTCCCAAGAAAGAAAGGGCTGCTGGAAAGCATTTCATAAAACAATGAGCTTATCACTCACTTGGCTTTAGCACCAAGCAAGGGAAAGCATCTGACCATTCCTACAGGAGTGGGAAAGAGAGAACAGTGCCTGACACCCGTCACCAATGGCCTGAACACCCCACCATCAGCCAGAGCCTGCAGAGAGCCCCATTCCGCAGCCAGGACTTGAAGAACCCTTCTTGGCAATGGCGAGATCCTACGCGGTGCGTCCACCTGTAGCGGGGATCTCCAGGGCGCCCAGAAAGGGGTCCAGCCTCAGAGGCCCAAATTGACAAGCCCAAACGACTCGATCAGCTTTTTGTGCAGGAAACGCCAGGTTCTGACGGCCCACTTCCCAACCAGCTAGAGCCAGGGCTTGGCCAGAGCCCAGGCCACAGCCGGGAGGGTTTTGCCTGCAATATTCTCCTGACAAGTCTCCAGGGATACCTGCAGGGAAGATTTCTGCATACGCCCTACACAAAGGGACACAAACAACTCCACAAAAGGCAGCTTGGCATTGAGAACAACTAACACTGATGTTTAGAGCACCTGTTTTTAACTAAAGTGTCTTGATGGCATTAACAGCATTAACAGCATCATGCTCAAGGTTCATCTCGGAAGTCACCTCAGGCTCAGGCTGCTCTCCGGGCCTCAGCCTCTCACTGGGAGATGCTCTCTGGGAACCCAGGGCAAACCAGAGCCACCCAGGGCAGCACAGACCCACCTGCAAGGGGAAGGAGGATTGCCACCTGTCCGCAGCACCTCCATGGTAATGGTCCAACCGTGGCAACAGCGTTTGCCAGTTGTCTTGGTTTGGGAAGACAGGTATCTGCCAGGTAAAATTACAATCAGAGGCTCTTTGGCAAAAATTTGGGAAATAGGAATAGCAGTTCTTTACTAGTATGTAATACAAAGCAAACAAACACAAAAAACTCCCCCCCCACCAAACAACTACAGCATTAATGACAAACGACAACAGTACCAAGAACCTTGAGGGCTTTGTTTCACAAAACCCAGGGCAGTTTGGTTTTGGTGTCCCTGCAGGATCCTCAGAGCACCAAGCTGAAACAGTGGAAAAGTCCCGGGCTGGTAGCTGGGATGGCAGAGTGTCCCGGCAGGCAGGGGCAGGATGTCCCGGCAGCGCAGGGGGTGCAGGGTCACACTGTAGCAAGAGGAGCAGCGCCGAAGAAGTCGATGGCGAGGTAGGGCCTGGAGCAGCTCCCCGCGGGTGGCCGGGAAAACTCCGGATTCAGGCCGACCCGGTGATAGTAGATTTCCCAGGACTGGATCCCTTTGGCCACAGTGAAACTCCTCCAGCCAGCAACAGCCGTTCTCCCCTTGGCGTGCTTTGCGGCGGCTGAGATCCTCGAGGAGCGGCAGACACGCGTCTCCCCGAACGCCGGAAAAAAAAAAAAAAAAAAAAGCATGCAGCTGCCTCAAGCTTTGTCTTTTACCTGCGTTATCTCCCCCTTCCACCTTTGTCCACCTCTTTGTTTCGGTTAAGTACTCTCAAGTATCCAACACTTGGTCTCCTTGGTAAGTTGTGGGGAAAAAATTCTTTAGAGAAAGAAGGAACAAACCTAACCCCCAACACCAGTCCAGGCAGGCAGAACACAGTACCAACCAGGATCTCCCCACCGAGCACAGGACGGACCAGTTTCCCAAGAAAGGAAGGGCTGCTGGACAGGGCAGGACAGTTCTGTACTGGGACAGAAGCACAGGAGGAGCCCAGCAGGCCGTTACACCCCTGTAGCACAGCCAGACTAGTGCTCCCGGCTGGATTCACAACTGTTTACATCCCTGGAAACCCACCATCCTACGGACCACTACAGCCGGAGCAGAGATCCAAGCCCGCCCTGCAAGGGCCAGAGACAAGAACAACCTCAGGGCATTTCTCCCCTAAGAAAACAGAAACGAAAGAGTTAAACAACAGCTTGTCATTTTGGAGGCAGCGGGAGCTACCAACACTCCCAGCAGATCTCAGCTCATCTGGGAAACTCCCATTACCACTCCCACTGAAAAACTGCCCCAAAAATTCACCTTGCCCAAAAGTGGGACCGGAGGAAAAAGCCGTCATTTGTTCCATCTGGCTGAGATAATCTTGGGCAGTTTCTCCATCCTAAACGACATCTCCAAGTTATACCAAATGCCTACCTTTATTGCCTTTACATCATTATTAGAAGAAAAGTTGGAACTGCTTTTGAGGCTGGTACTTAAGTCAGCTGGCATTTTTCTTTCAAGAGCTTGGCAAATAAAAGCTCTGCTTTGCCTCTCCCAAGCGCTTCAGTGTTTTGACTGTGACTGCATTTTCTTCCCTGTAGATTTCAAATGAAGTTCCAGTTTAAACAACTCAAGATGAATTTCTGATGGACAACGTGAGAATTACCCAGAGATTAGCTCAGCTGGTTAGAACAGAGTGCTAACAGCACCAAGAAAGCCTAACAGAAGAGAGGAGAGACTTATTTGACCACAAAACACTCGATTGCTTTAGATGAGCTGCAATGAATGCAGCTCGTGGATGTTACCTGGCATGAGCAAAGGTCACAGAGATCTCCCAGGCTCTGACTCACCCAAGGCACTCCACAGTCACAAGGGCACAATGACCACGAGGCTCCCAGTCCCCCGGAGCTGACGGCGTCATTCCGGGTGGGAACTTCGAGCCCCGAGTGAGAGCACTGGGTCCAAAAAACATTCCGGCAGGTCACAAATCACTGCAGGGACATTCGATCCTATGTGGAATACAATGAAATACACTGCAAAGACCAGAACCGTCCACATGATGATAGCAGCATGTCAGCCACAGGGCTCTCCAAACATTCTGAAGGAAAGGAACTGAAGTCTCTCAGCTGCAGCAAGTGCCACTTCTTTCCTTTAGGAGAGAAGGTGCTCCTAAACCACGACTAGAACAAAACCCCTTCATGTTCAAAGACTTTCCAGAGCCCTGTTCATTTGCCCAAGCAGCCCTGTGCTAGATGGAAACGTGCATCTCCCTGCTTCCCTGGTATCAAGGGTCGGCAGGGGAGAAGATCCCACTTCAGGCTTCCACAACCCATCTCCAGGTTTCTCTCTAAGCCCTCCCGGTGTAGCAATGTGTCTAAATAACTTGGGCCATTCCCTGTATCAGCCAAACTGTTTGTAGAGAAGACGACACCTGCAGTCTTCTTTTCCAGAGTTCTCAGGAATTCATCAAGGCTACAGGAACCACAACAGCTCTAAAAATAAGAGCCTAGGAAAGCCTCTCCAAGAAATGCAAAACTCAGATAGGAGACACATAGCACGGTGATGGACACTTAACCAATTAAGTGCCCTGAAAGATGCGTGCGTGCGTTCCTGCCTTCCTGCCCGCCCGCCTGATGGAGAAATAACTTAGCCGACCGAGAGAGACACCTGTACCCATGAAGAGTAGTGCTAGAAACTGGAACTGTAGCTTTATGTACGCAAGAAAGTAGCTGCTGTTAGAAGCATGTTGTTTCCTTCATTTCAGCAGCCCATTTTCCCCCTGTATCCCTGTGGCTACCTGCTCCCACTGCAGAACAGAACCAGCATCCAGCCAGCAGCTCCTCAGTCCTGGCAGGTCAGCGGCACTTTCCAGGAGCACACCAGACTGGCAGCAAACTGCCCAAAGGGCACTCAGCCCTAGACCCTTCAAACCCTCCAAAGTAGCTTGGCCAGGGGGCAGGGTCAGCACCAAAGACACAGACACCAACCTCAGGAGCTCAGGGTCATTGGCGACAGCTCAGAGCAGCCAAGAACCTCCCAAGGAGAAGCTCAGCAATGCCCCCCAGCACTGCTACCCAAGGTGACCTACAGGGACTGAGATCCAGCACCAGGGACCCTGAGCCTTACCCCCAGCAGCTGGGAATCCCCTGTCACAACCCAGCCCTGGAGAGCCCCCCCAGAACTGGCAATTCCCGCTGGTGCGTCCGCCCGCAGGCCAAGAGGCTCCGGCTGTGCCGGGACAGGGCCCAGGTCGGGCAAATGCTGCAATAAACAGGCGCACACAACTCCCACGGCGGGAACAGCTGGGCTCAGCCTCCTCCTGCGTCGCCCCAAAGCCTGGCCAGGGCTTCAGGAGCAATGCAGGAGCTGCCTTTGGCCCCGCTCCTCCCAACAAGGCCACAGGACTCATCTCAGGGCCCTGTCCGGCCTCTGAACACAGAAAGGTCAAGCCATGTTTCACTAATGAGCACGGACCTAGCCCAGAACACTAATGATCCTGGCTACCACACTACCGACAGGATACAAACACAACATCTGGGTTGAAGGCTCACCCAGAGGTCAGCTTTGCCTCAAGACTCTGCTTCAGGCCTCAGGCCTTCAGGAAGTCCCAAGCTGCTTGAACCTCTGTGCAAATCTCCTGTGGAACCTCACAGATCAGGCAGCACTTCCTCTGCCCACTCCTGAGGCTATTTAGCCTGCCAGCAAAGAGCAGTGGCTGACCTGGGAATGACAGAAGGCAGGGAGGGGAAAGGACCCTTTTGCTTCCATCCAGAAAGCCAAAGGCCGTCAAAAAACCTACTGGTGAACACCTGAGCAACTACCTGAGCAGCACCAGGAGATGAAAGGCCTGGCACTCCTGACTCCCAGAGCTCCCAGGCCTGCCTTGCCCCTCACCTTCAGCCCTTGTCTTGGACAGCAAGGCAATCCCAGGGACAGAAATCCAGCTCCTGCTGCTCCTGGACAGAGGCACCCAACAGCTCCGTGCTGGCTGAACATGGCAGCAAAATCAGGATGCTGCTCTTCCTTGGGCAAAACTCCAGCCACTAAAAAGCTGGAACGCAGGACAACCCTGCCTCTCCACCGGGGCACTTGGATCCAGCCCTACTGACACATGGACATTTGAGACAGGAATCCATAACCCTCCGTGAAATCACATCACAGCCTCCAGGTGTTTTCCTGTTCGTGTCCTCACTTACCTGGCATAGGCTTCTTCCAAGGCTTTGCAGACACTTGGCCTCTAGCCAAAAAGATTAACATCGCCTTCTTTCCAGCTTTCAAGAAGTCACAGCAAGTCATCCTGGTCCCATGTTCCACATCAGATTCTCCTGTAAAAAGAAAGATATTTTTTCTGTTCAGATCCTTTCTCAAGCTATCAAGAAAACCAGGATCCCACATGCACTCCCAGAAATTCTCTCAACACCATTTGCTGCTTCTCTCTCTGGCAGGGCACCAACAAGTCCTGGGACACTTCTTGTTCCCTGCTGGCCAGTGACCTTGAGCGATAAAAGAAGGCACCAGTATTGCTGCTAATTTTACAGCCACAGGCTTTGAACTTTCCACAAGTTAAAAGCAGAAGCAGACACTCCTCATCGGGCTCGAGTTCTCGCTTCCTGGCCCAGGAGACGCGCGGCCGCAGCTGCTCGAGCTTCTCTACCACTGCAGAGCGCGCCGAACACGGCAGGCGCACGGCAGGTGACGAACAAGCGACTTCTCCAATCCCGGCCCCGGAGAGGCGTGGCCGCCGCTCCTCGAGCTCCTCCGCCTCTGCACAGCGCTGCACGCACGGCAGGAGCACCGGAAGTGACGAAACAGCGAGGCCACGCTTCCCGGCCCGGGAGACGCGTGTCTGCCGCTCCTCGAGGATCTCAGCCGCCGCAAAGCACGCCGAGCAGGTAAGCGCACTGCAGATAATGAATAAGTGAAATCTTGCTTCCCAGCCCCGAAAATGCACTTTCGGTGCTAGAGGAGCTTCTCTGCTTGTGGGGAGCACGGAAACCGCGCCCAGCCGCTGTTCGCAGCCAGCCTGCAGCATACCGCCGGAGAGTGCACTAGGCGCGGCCAAACGGCGTTTGCTCGCTTCCCAGGCTAGGAGAAGCACTTTCCGTGCTGCAAACAGCTTCTCTGCCTGTGGAGAGCTCGGAAACAGCGTTTAACGCTGTTCCAAGCCTGCCTGCGAGCGAATCGCCGGAGAGTGCAGTAGGCGCGGCCAAACGGCGTTTGCTCGCTTCCCAGGCTAGGAGAAGCACTTGCCGTGCTGCAAACAGCTTCTCTGCCTGTGGAGAGCTCGGAAACAGCGTTTGACGCTGTTCCAAGCCTGCCTGCGAGCGAAGCGCCGGAGAGTGCACTCGGCGCGGCCAAACGGCGTTTGCTCGCTTCCCAGGCTAGGAGAAGCACTTGCCGTGCTGCAAACAGCTTCTCTGCCTGTGGAGAGCTCGGAAACAGCGTTTGACGCTGTTCCAAGCCTGCCTGCGAGCGAACCGCCGGAGAGTGCACTCGGCGCGGCCAAACGGCGTTTGCTCGCTTCCCAGGCTAGGAGAAGCACTTGCCGTGCTGCAAACAGCTTCTCTGCCTGTGGAGAGCTCGGAAACAGCGTTTGACGCTGTTCCAAGCCTGCCTGCGAGCGAACCGCCGGAGAGTGCACTCGGCGCGGCCAAACGGCGTTTGCTTGCTTCCCAGGCTAGGAGAAGCACTTGCCGTGCTGCAAACAGCCTCTCTGCCTGTGGAGAGCTCGGAAACAGCGTTTAACGCTGTTCCAAGCCTGCCTGCGAGCGAAGCGCCGGAGAGTGCACTAGGCGCGGCCAAACGGCGTTTGCTCGCTTCCCAGGCTAGGAGAAGCACTTGCCGTGCTGCAAACAGCTTCTCTGCCTGTGGAGAGCTCGGAAACAGCGTTTAACGCTGTTCCAAGCCTGCCTGCGAGCGAAGCGCCGGAGAGTGCACTAGGCGCGGCCAAACGGCGTTTGCTCGCTTCCCAGGCTAGGAGAAGCACTTGCCGTGCTGCAAACAGCTTCCCTGCCTGTGGAGAGCTCGGAAACAGCGTTTAACGCTGTTCCAAGCCTGCCTACGAGCGAAGCGCCGGAGAGTGCACTAGGCGCGGCCAAACGGCGTTTGCTCGCTTCCCAGGCTAGGAGAAGCACATTGCCGTGCTGCAAACAGCTTCTCTGCCTGTGGAGAACTCGGAAACAGCGTTTGACGCTGTTCCAGGCCGGCCTGCGAGCGAAGCGCCGGAGAGTGCACTCGGCGCGGCCAAACGGCGTTTGCTCGCTTCCCAGGCTAGGAGAAGCACTTGCCGTGCTGCAAACAGCTTCTCTGCCTGTGGAGAGCTCGGAAACAGCGTTTGACGCTGTTCCAAGCCTGCCTGCGAGCGAACCGCCGGAGAGTGCACTCGGCGCGGCCAAACGGCGTTTGCTCGCTTCCAGGCTAGGAGAAGCACTTGCCGTGCTGCAAACAGCTTCTCTGCCTGTGGAGAGCTCGGAAACAGCGTTTGACACTGTTCCAAGCCTGCCTGCGAGCGAACCGCCGGAAAGTGCACTCGGCGCGGCCAAACGGCGTTTGCTCGCTTCCCAGGCTAGGAGAAGCACTTGCCGTGCTGCAAACAGCTTCTCTGCCTGTGGAGAGCTCGGAAACAGCGTTTGACGCTGTTCCAAGCCTGCCTGCGAGCGAACCGCCGGAGAGTGCACTCGGCGCGGCCAAACGGCGTTTGCTCGCTTCCCAGGCTAGGAGAAGCACTTGCCGTGCTGCAAACAGCTTCTCTGCCTGTGGAGAGCTCGGAAACAGCGTTTGACGCTAGTTCCAAGCCGGCCTGCGAGCGAAGCGCCGGAGAGTGCACTCGGCGCGGCCAAACGGCGTTTGCGCGCTTCCCAGGCTAGGAGAAGCACTTGCCAGGCTGCAAACAGCTTCTCTGCCTGTGGAGAGCTCGGAAACAGCGTTTGACGCTGTTCCAAGCCGGCCTGCGAGCGAACCGCCGGAGAGTGCACTCGTCGCGGCCAAACGGCGTTTGCTCGCTTCCCCAGGCTAGAGAAGCAAGCACTTGCCGTGCTGCAAACAGCTTCTCTGCCTGTGGAGAGCTCGGAAACAGCGTTTGACGCTGTTCCAGGCCGGCCTGCGAGCGAACGCCGGAGAGTGCACTCGGCCGCGGCCAAACGGCGTTTGCTCGCTTCCCAGGCTAGGAGAAGCACTTGCCGTGCTGCAAACAGCTTCTCTGCCTGTGGAGAGCTCGGAAACAGCGTTTGACGCTGTTCCAGGCCGGCCTAGCGAGCGAACCGCCGGAGAGTGTACTCGGCGCGGCCCAAACGGCGTTTGCTCGCTTCCCAGGCTAGGAGAAGCACTTGCCGTGCTGCAAACAGCTTCTCTGCCTGTGGAGAGCTCGGAAACAGGCGTTTGAACGCTGTTCCAGGCCGGCCTGGCCTGCGAGCGAACCGCCGGAGAGTGCACTCGGCGCGGCCCCAAACGGCGTTTGCTCGCTTCCCAGGCTAGGAGAAGCACTTGCCGTGCCTGCAAACAGCTTCTCTGCCTGTGGAGAACTCGGAAACAGCGTTTGACGCTGTTCCAGGCCGGCCTGCGAGCGAAGCGCCGGAGAGTGCACTCGGCGCGGCCAAACGGCGTTTGCTCGCTTCCCAGGCTAGGAGAAGCACTTGCCGTGCTGCAAACAGCTTCTCTGCCTGTGGAGAGCTCGGAAACAGCGGTTTGACGCTGTTCCAGGCCGGCCTGCGAGGCGAAGCGCCGGAGAGTGCACTCGGCGCGGCCAAATGGCGTTTGCTCGCTTCCCAGGCTAGGAGAAGCACTTGCCGTGCTGCAAACAGCTTCTCTGCCTGTGGGAGAGCTCGGAAACAGCGTTTGACGCTGTTCCAGGCCGGCCTGCGAAGCCGAACCGCCCGGAGAGTGCACTCGGCGCGGCCAAACGGCGTTTGCTCGCTTCCCAGGCTAGGAGAAGCACTTGCCGTGCTGCAAACAGCTTCTCTGCCTGTGGAGAGCTCGGAAACAGCGTTTGACGCTGTTCCAGGCCGGCCTTGCGAGCGAACGCGCCGGAGAGTGCACTCGGCGCGGCCAAACGGCGTTTGCCTCGCTTCCCAGGATAGGAGAAGCACTTGCCGTGCTGCAAACAGCTTCTCTGCCTGTGGAGAGCTCGGAAACAGCGTTTGACGCTGTTCCAGGCCGGCCTGCGAGCGAAGCGCCGGAGAGTGCACTCGGCGCGGCCAAACGGCGTTTGCTCGCTTCCCAGGCTAGGAGAAGCACTTGCCGTGCTGCAAATCAGCTTCTCTGCCTGTGGAGAGCTCGGAAACAGCGTTTTGACGCTGTTCCAGGCCGGCCTGCGAGCGAACCGCCGGGAGAGTGCACTCGGCGCGGCCAAACGGCGTTTGCTCGCTTCCCAGGCTAGGAGAAGCACTTGCCGTGCTGCAAACAGCTTCTCTGCCTGTGAGAGCTCGGAAACAGCGTTTGACGCTGTTCCAGGCCGGCCTGCGAGGCGAACCGCCGGAGAGTGTACTCGGCGCGGCCAAACGGCGTTTTGCTCGCTTCCCAGGCTAGGAGAAGCACTTGCCGTTATGCAAACAGCTTCTCTGCCTGTGGAGAGCTCGGAAACAGCGTTGACGCTGTTCCAGGCCGGCCTGCGAGCGAACCGCCGGAGGAGTGCATCGGCGCGGCCAAACGGCGTTTGCTCGCTTCCCAGGCTAGGAGAAGCACTTGCCGTGCTGCAAACAGCTTCTCTGCCTGTGGAGAACTCGGAAACAGCGTTTGACGCTGTTCCAGGGCCGGCCTGCGAGCGAAGCGCCGGAGAGTGCACTCGGCGCGGCCAAACGGCGTTTGCTCGCTTCCCCAGGCTAGGAGAAGCACTTGCCGTGCTGCAAACAGCTTCTCTGCCTGTGGAGAGCTCGGAAACAAGCGTTTGATGCTGTTCCAGGCCGGCCTGCGAGCGAAACCGCCGGAGAGTGCACTCGGCGCGGCCAAACGGCGTTTGCTCGCTTCCCAGGCTAGGAGAAGCACTTGCCGTGCTGCAAACAGCTTCTCTGCCTGTGGAGAGCTCGGAAACAGCGTTTGACGCTGTTCAGGCCGGCCTGCGACGCGAAGCGCCGGAGAGTGCACTCGGCGCGGCCAAAACGGCGTTTGCTCGCTTCCCAGGCTAGGAGAAGCACTTGCCGTGCTGCAAACAGCTTCTCTGGCCTGTGGAGAGCTCGGAAACAGCGTTTGACGCTGTTCCAGGCCGGCCTGCGAGCGAACCGCCGGAGAGTGCACTCGGCGCAGCCAAACGGCGTTTGCTCGCTTCCCAGGCTAGGAGAAGCACTTGCCGTGCTGCAAACAGCTTCTCTGCCTGTGGAGAGCTCGGAAACAACGTTTGACGCTGTTCCAGGCCGGCCTGCGAGCGAACCGCCGGAGAGTGCACTCGGCGCGGCCAAACGGCGTTTGCTCGCTTCCCAGGCTAGGAGAAGCACTTGCCGTGCTGCAAACAGCTTCTCTGCCTGTGGAGAGCTCGGAAACAGCGTTTGACCGCTGTTCCAAGCCGGCCTGCGAAGCAGAACCGCCGGGAGAGTGCACTCGGCGCGGCCAAACGGCGTTTGCTCACTTCCCAGGCTAGGAGAAGCACTTGCCGTGCTGCAAACAGCTTCTCTGCCTGTGGAGAGCTCGGAAACAGCGTTTGACGCTGTTCCAGGCCGGCCTGCGAGCGAACCGCCGGAGAGTGCACCTCGGCGCGGCCAAACGGCGTTTGCTCGCTTCCCAGGCTAGGAGAAGCACTTGCCGTGCTGCAAACAGCTTCTCTGCCTGTGGAGAGCTCGGAAACAGCGTTTGAACGCTGTTCCAGGCCGGCCTGCGAGCGAAGCGCCGGAGAGTGCACTCGGCGCGGCCCAAACGGCGTTTGCTCGCTTCCCAGGCTAGGAGAAGCACTTGCCGTGCTGCAAACAGCTTCTCTGCCTGTGGAGAGCTCGGAAACAGCGTTTGACGCTGTTCCAGGCCGGCCTGCGAGCGAAGCGCCGGAGAGTGCACTCGGCGCGGCCAAACGGCGTTTGCTCGCTTCCCAGGCTAGGAGAAGCACTTGCCGTGCTGCAAACAGCTTCTCTGCCTGTGGAGAGCTCGGAAACAGCGTTTGACGCTGTTTCCAGGCCGGCCTGCGAGCAGAACCGCCGGAGAGTGCACTCGGCGCGGCCAAACGGCGTTTGCTCGCTTCCCAGGCTAGGAGAAGCACTTGCCCGTGCTGCAAACAGCTTCTCTGCCTGTGGAGAGCTCGGAAACAGCGTTTGACGCTGTTCCAGGCCGGCCTGCGAGCGAGAGCGCCGGAGAGTTGCACCTCGGCGCGGCCAAACGGCGTTTGCTCGCTTCCCAGGCTAGGAGAAGCACTTTCCGTGCTGCAAACAGCTTCTCTGCCTGTGGAGAGCTCGGAAACAGCGTTTGACGCTGTTCCAGGCCGGCCTGCGAGCGAAGCGCCGGAGAGTGCACTCGGCGCGGCCAAACGGCGTTTGCTCGCTTCCCAGGGCTAGGAGAAGCACTTGCCGTGCTGCAAACAGCTTCTCTGCCTGTGGAGAGCTCGGAAACAGCGTTTGACGCTGTTCCAGGCCGGCCTGCGAGCGAACCGCCGGAGAGTGCACTCGGCGCGGCCAAACGGCGTTTGCTCGCTTCCCAGGCTAGGAGAAAGCACTTGCCGTGCTGCAAACAGCTTCTCTGCCTGTGGAGAGCTCGGAAACAGCGTTTGACGCTGTTCCAGGCCGGCCTGCGAGCGAAGCGCCGGAGAGTGTACTCGGCGCGGCCAAACCGGCGTTTGCTCGCTTCCCAGGCTAGGAGAAGCACTTGCCGTGCTGCAAACAGCTTCTCTGCCTGTGGAGAGCTCGGAAACAGCGTTTGACGCTGTTCCAGGCCGGCCTGCGAGCGAAGCGCCGGAGAGTGCACTCGGCGCGGCCAAACGGCGTTTGCTCGCTTCCCAGGCTAGGAGAAGCACTTGCCGTGCTGCAAACAGCTTCTCTGCCTGTGGAGAACTCGGGAAACAGCGTTTGACGCTGTTCCAGGCCGGCCTGCGAGCGAAGCGCCGGAGAGTGCACTCGGCGCGGCCAAACGGCGTTTGCTCGCTTCCCCAGGCTAGGAGAAGCACTTGCCGTGCTGCAAACAGCTTCTCTGCCTGTGGAGAGCTCGGAAACAGCGTTTGATGCTGTTCCAGGCCGGCCTGCGAGCGAACCGCCGGAGAGTGCACTCGGCGCGGCCAAACGGCGTTTGCCTCGCTTCCCAGGCTAGGAGAAGCACTTGCCGTGCTGCAAACAGCTTCTCTGCCTGTGGAGAGCTCGGAAACAGCGTTTGACGCTGTTTCCAGGCCGGCCTGCGAGCGAACGCCGGAGAGTGCACTCGGCGCGGCCAAAACGGCGTTTGCTCGCTTCCCAGGCTAGGAGAAGCACTTGCCGTGCTGCAAACAGGCTCCTCTCTGCCTGTGGAGAGCTCGGAAACAGCGTTTGACGCTGTTCCAGGCCGGCCTGCGAGCGAACCGCCGGAGAGTGCACTCGGCGCAGCCAAACGGCGTTTGCTCGCTTCCCAGGCTAGGAGAAGCACTTGCCAGTGCTGCAAACAGCTTCTCTGCCTGTGGAGAGCTCGGAAACAACGTTTGAACGCTGTTCCACGGCCGGCCTGCGAGCGAACCGCCGGAGAGTGCACTCGGCCGCGGCCAAACGGCGTTTGCTCGCTTCCCCAGGCTAGGAGAAGCACTTGCCGTGCTGCAAACAGCTTCTCTGCCTGTGGAGAGCTCGGAAACAGCGTTTGACGCTGTTCCAGCCGGCCTGCGAGCGAAACCGCCGGGAGAAGGTGCACTCGGCGCGGCCAAACGGCGTTTGCTCGACTTCCCAGGCTAGGAGAAGCACTTGCCGTGCTGCAAACAGCTTCTCTGCCTGTGGAGAGCTCGGAAACAGCGTTTGACGCTGTTCCAGGCCGGCCCTGCGAGCGACCGCCGGAGGAGTGCACTCGGCGCGGCCAAACGGCGTTTGCTCGCTTCCCAGGCTAGGAGAAGCACTTGCCGTGCTGCAAACAGCTTCTCTGCCTGTGGAGAGCTCGGAAACAGCGTTTGACGCTGTTCCAGGCCGGCCTGCGAGCGAACGCGCCGGAGAGTGCACTCGGCGCGGCCAAACGGCGTTTGCTCGCCTTCCCAGGCTAGGAGAAGCACTTGCCGTGCTGCAAACAGCTTCTCTGCCTGTGGAGAGCTCGGAAACAGCGTTTGACGCTGTTCCAGGCCGGCCTGCGAGCGAACCGCCGGAGAGTGCACTCGGCGGCGGCCAAACGGCGTTTGCTCGCTTCCCAGGCTAGGAGAAGCACTTGCCGTGCTGCAAACAGCTTCTCTGCCTGTGGAGAGCTCGGAAACAGCGTTTGACGCTGTTCCAGGCGGCCTGCGAGCGAACCGCCGGAGAGTGCACTCGGCGCGGCCAAACGGCGTTTGCTCGCTTCCCCAGGCTAGGAGAAGCACTTGCCGTGCTGCAAACAGCTTCTCTGCCTGTGGAGAGCTCGGAAACAGCGTTTGACGCTGTTCCAGGCCGGCCTGCGAGCGAACGCGCCGGAGAGTGCACTCGGCGCGGCCAAACGGCGTTTGCTCGCTTCCCAGGCTAGGAGAAGCACTTGCCGTGCTGCAAACAGCTTCTCTGCCTGTGGAGAGCTCGGAAACAGCGGTTTGACGCTGTTCCAGGCCGGCCTGCGAGCGAACCGCCGGAGAGTGCACTCGGCGCGGCCAAACGGCGTTTGCTCGCTTCCCCAGGCTAGGAGAAGCACTTGCCGTGCTGCAAACAGCTTCTCTGCCTGTGGAGAGCTCGGAAACAGCGTTTGACGCTGTTCCAGCCGGCCTGCGAGCGAAGCGCCGGAGAGTGCACTCGGCGCGGCCAAACGGCGTTTGCTCGCTTCCCAGGCTAGGAGAAGCACTTTCCGTGCTGCAAACAGCTTCTCTGCCTGTGGAGAGCTCGGAAACAGCGTTTGACGCTGTTCCAGGCCGGCCTGCGAGCGAACCGCCGGAGAGTGCACTCGGCGCGGCCAAACGGCGTTTGCTCGCTTCCCCAGGCTAGGAGAAGCACTTGCCGTGCTGCAAACAGCTTCTCTGCCTGTGGAGAGCTCGGAAACAGCGTTTGACGCTGTTCCAGGCCGGCCTGCGAGCGAAGCGCCGGAGAGTGCACTCGGCGCGGCCAAAACGGCGTTTGCTCGCTTCCCAGGCTAGGAGAAGCACTTGCCGTGCTGCAAACAGCTTCTCTGCCTGTGGAGAGCTCGGAAACAGCGTTTGACGCTGTTCCAGGCCGGCCTGCGAGCGAAGGCGCCGGAGAGTGCACTCGGCGCGGCCAAACGGCGTTTGCTCGCTTCCCAGGCTAGGAGAAGCACTTTGCCGTGCTGCAAACAGCTTTCTCTGCCTGTGGAGAGCTCGGAAAACAGCGTTTGACGCTGTTCCAGGCCGGCCTGCGCGCGAAGGCGCCGGGAGAGTGCACTCGGCGCGGCCAAACGGCGTTTGCTCGCTTCCCAGGCTAGGAGAAGCACTTGCCGTGCTGCAAACAGCTTCTCTGCCTGTGGAGAGCTCGGAAACAGCGTTTGACGCTGTTCCAGGCCGGCCTGCGAGCGAAGCGCCGGAGAGTGCACTCGGCGCGGCCAAACGGCGTTTGCTCGCTTCCCAGGCTAGGAGAAGCACTTGCCGTGCTGCAAACAGCTTCTCTGCCTGTGGAGAGCTCGGAAACAGCGTTTGACGCTGTTCCAGGCCGGCCTGCGAGCGAAGCGCCGGAGAGTGCACTCGGCGCGGCCACAACGGCGTTTGCTCGCTTCCCAGGCTAGGAGAAGCACTTGCCGTGCTGCAAACAGCTTCTCTGCCTGTGGAGAGCTCGGAAACAGCGTTTGACGCTGTTCCAGGCCGGCCTGCGCGCGAAGCGCCGGAGAGTGCACTCGGCGCGGCCAAACGGCGTTTGCTCGCTTCCAGGCTAGGAGAAGCACTTGCCGTGCTGCAAACAGCTTCTCTGCCTGTGGAGAGCTCGGAAACAGCGTTTGACGCTGTTCCAGGCCGGCCCTGCGAGCGAACCGCCGGAGAGTGCACTCGGCGCGGGCCAAACGGCGTTTGCTCGCTTCCCAGGCTAGGAGAAGCACTTGCCCGTGCTGCAAACAGCTTCTCTGCCTGTGGAGAGCTCGGAAACAGCGTTTGACGCTGTTCCAGGGCCGGCCTGCGAGCGAACCGCCGGAGAGTGCACTCGGCGCGGCCCAAACGGCGTTTGCTCGCTTCCCAGGCTAGGAGAAGCACTTGCCGTGCTGCAAACAGCTTCTCTGCCTGTGGAGAGCTCGGAAACAGCGTTTGACGCTGTTCCAGGCCGGCCTGCGAGCGAACCGCCGGAGAGTGCACTCGGCGCGGCCAAACGGCGTTTGCTCGCTTCCCAGGCTAGGAGAAGCACTTGCCGTGCTGCAAACAGCTTCTCTGCCTGTGGAGAGCTCGGAAACAGCGTTTGACGCTGTTCCAGGCCGGCCTGCGAGCGAACCGCCGGAGAGTGCACTCGGCGCGGCCAAACGGCGTTTGCTCGCTTCCACAGGCTAGGAGAAGCACTTGCCGTGCCTGCAAACAGCTTCTCTGCCTGTGGAGAGCTCGGAAACAGCGTTTGACGCTGTTCCAGGCCGGCCTGCGAGCGAACCGCCGGAGAGTGCACTCGGGCGCGGCCAAACGGCGTTTGCTCGCTTCCCAGGCTAGGAGAAGCACTCCTGCCGTGCTGCAAACAGCTTCTCTGCCTCTGGAGAGCTCGGAAACAGCGTTTGACGATGTTCCAGGCCGGCCTGCGAGCGAACCGCCGGAGAGTGCACTCGGCGTGGCCAAACGGCGTTTGCTCGCTTCCCAGGCTAGGAGAAGCACTTGCCGTGCTGCAAAACAGCTTCTCTGCCTGTGGAGAGCTCGAAACAGCGTTTGACGCTGTTCCAGGCCGGCCTGCGAGCGAACCGCCGGAGAGTGCACTCGGCGCGGCCAAACGGCGTTTGCTCGCTTCCCAGGCTAGGGAGAAGCACTTTGCCGTGCTGCAAACAGCTTCTCTGCCTGTGGAGAGCTCGGAAACAGCGTTTGACGCTGTTCCAGGCCGGCCTGTGCGAGCGAGACCGCCGGAGAGTGCACTCGGCGCGGCCAAACGGCGTTTGCTCGCTTCCCCCAGGCTAGGAGAAGCACTTGCCGTGCTGCAAACAGCTTCTCTGCCTGTGGAGAGCT